>NW_028141173.1:4448587-5061276 GCF_030444845.1 Prenolepis imparis | reverse complement strand
AAGCAGTGGTATCAACGCAGAGTACTTTTTCTCTAACGTAGATCGGGTTTTTTGCAGCCCCCATGGAATATTTTCTCAAATCTACTTATACTTGACGTTTCACGTGGTTTCACGAGGTCTCTCTTTCTCTAGGATTTAAAGATTGATCTTATTGTTAGGTCAGCTGTTGCGTCTATATCTCGTTTGATCTCTTCGCTGTGATTTTATATAAGCTAAAAATTTACCATTTAATTATACATAATTTAATTATATATATAATTATATATATAATTTAATTATATATATCTTTTCTTTCGTTTTTTAGATAAATATCATTTTAAATGTATGTATTTATACATTTTTGTTTCAATTTTTGAGGCAAGTGTTAGAGAAAAACGAAGGAGAAGCGTCATTCAGTAGAAAAAAAGAGGGTCGTGCGAATGACTTAGACGTGGTATATGTTTCTAGTATTTTAATCAAATTTAACGAGCGACCGCAGCAAGGAAACTCGCGGCTGCGGTAACGAGAATAGGAAAGATGTAAGATGCTGATTAAGAAAGATCTCCAGAGGATCATTAACGATACGTTTCTTTTTTTTCTCTCTCTCTCTCTCTCTCTCTCGAAACGTCAATCCTCCGGAGTGTACTTTTTGTCCTGATGATTTCTTTCCTTTCTTTTTTTTTTATACGAAGAAAGCTTCATTATATACTTTATAATAACTTGCCCGATTGTCAAGAGTGTATAAAAATGGTACAAAAGAAAAAAGAAAAAAAAATATATATTCGTAGAATATTTTCACGACGTTTGTGCAACACCTGATTTTCAACACTTAATTTTAATGGCGTAAAATTCCCGTGGAAAACGAATGCGTATAAAAGTATCACAGAGAGGGCCGCGATTTTCTCTCGTATATTTGATAAATTTAAAATTTATCCTCTGCCTGCATTATTTATATATTCGTATCTAAATTCAATTTCTCACGTCGCGCGCGAGGGATCATCATTCGTCAATCATATCATCAGCACAAAAAGCGTCGATCGATACAATAATTCACATTTAATGCTCAACACGTTTAAATACAAATATCCGTACAACGAAATACGAACATTGATTTATAACTGCTATAATGTGTCATAGTTTTTGCGTGTATCTCTCTCTATCGCTACGTACGTAATGTGTGTATATGTGTATGTGTGTTTGTGTCGCGTTGCTGTAAACATTGTCCTTAATCTGATACTAGATTCGCCTAAAGACGATTAATTCTCGCTAATTCAGATATTTTTTGCGCGTAGACTATATATATATATATGTATATATAATATATATATAATATATATACATATATATATATTTTTTAATTTTATAGTGAACAAGAGAAAAATACGATGGATATATCATCAAGAATGTCGCGAGCGTTCTCAACCGAGGTCGAAGAGGACGAATTTCTCCTCTCGAGAGAACGGGGTGTCTCGAGCAAACTGTCGCTTTTTCTTTCGATCAGAGATAATTAATAAATAATTAGATATAATAAATAATCAGACAAAATTAATAAATAATAAATACTAAAAGTTAACTCCGCGGAATTATTTAACACTAAAAAAATAAAAGGTTGAATTAAAATATTTGTGTAAATGTATTTGTGAACAAATTATATATTTTATTTTACTAATTTAATTTTCCAGAATGAAATCTTTTTTTATATATATATATATATGTTTGAGAAACTTAATTTACAATAAATTATTATTGATACAAAATACAAAAATAATTAATGTATTGAAAATTAGAAAGTTTGCGTGAATTATATTTCATATTCGTCTTGTAATCAACAGAAATGCGAGAATTTTAAACACCCCGTGTATTGTTTATTAATTTAACGTTCTGTACCGATTAAAAAAAGAAAAAAAAATCACAGAAAGAAGCCACGTTGTTTTATTGTACTATAGTTCGCTGTTAGATGTAACCATCTTGGGATGTGTTGGCCGACATGTCGTATACATGTGTCACTGAAATGTTAATACATATGAAATTAATTTAAATCTTAAATTTAAAAATTAAATTAAAAGAGATTAATAAGATAAGTTTTTTTCGTTAATTCGCTCGTTTCGCTAGTATGTTTTGTTTTTTCTCTTTTGCATTCTCGTTAGTTTTTTTTCTTATTCTTATCACAGCCATCGTTAGCACTACTGGACTTCGGGATTTATCATTTCGCACATACTTCGATCCGTTAAACCTTACAATTTACTACTTAACAATTTAAATCTATTTACAGTCGCATCTTTCGATTACGATGTCGAGTCGCGCTTACGTCGCATTTTATCTAATCGCAAATTTACACGAAGGAAAATCACGAATCTCTTGTATCGTTAATACTTACGTATAATACTTACAATCTTTGATTTGTAAATTATTAATATTATAGCTATTCGTGATTCTTTTTTATCAATAGAAAATAATTTTCCTTTATATCAAATATTATTGCAATACATTTTTCCCGATTAAAAAATTTTTGTTAATTTAGACATTTAATTGTATAGATTGTAGATTGTTCTCGGGATTGGAGAAACGAAAAGACGACGGAAGTTTTTCTCATGGTGGTGAATCGAAAGATACCTTACATTAATTTATCTAACTTACTGATTAAATTTTCAACGTTTAAACGATCTTCTTATCATCTATAGCAGCGATCGTGCTGTGCAACATATTACGTATCGATTCGTTGATCGATCGATCGTCGGAAGAGTATTAAATCATATATTCACAAATCTCGTAGTTCTTAATAATAAAACTTGAAGATTCTCTCGATAAATTAAACATCGAATATTTATAATGCCAATAACTTATTTTATCTCAACACAGATGTGTCACGTAATATTATTAAATCAATATGCATTTGTTAAATTATTACCAAAGCGTTGAGAATAAAAGAAAAATTATACAAAGTTGGAAAAAAAAAGTAAAAAAATGTTTTCTTTGCTACGAGAGAAAATTGAGACGATCTATACACATATTTTTCAATTTCTGGCCTCGTGCGATACTTGATACTTTACTACGTAAACGTACCCGCAAACGCATCGGCGTTTAAAAATGTAGTTCATCGCTCGCAACTCCCCGACGATCGATCGGTCAGCAGCCGAAGCGGGTCAAACGTCCGGCGCATTCGCAATATTAAATTCCTAAAAGTTTCGACTTCGCGAAGTTCACCCTTACGAAGAAGCACCTAAATCTTACGTTGAGCAAGGTGGATCGCATCCTCGATCACGCTACGCGTTTTTTAGGATTTCATCCCTAACTGGTGACGTCACCTACGACTTTGGAACATTCCATATATACGATGTATATATATTTTTACACGTTTTAGCAGTCTCTTGAAGAGTCCTTGAAGAATTCCGTAATTAAAATTCTAGCAGTTATTGTACGATTAACTTTTACACAATAAATATGTTGTATGCGTATGAAATATACGTTAACAAAAGGATGAACACCAGTTAAGGGTGAAAACGCACTCTCCTTCTCATAAGCGCGATCTACGGTGACGGAAAAAATGGGGCGCGATCAGATACGAGAATCGATTAATATTCTACTCTACGTATAATGAAAATTATAATGCTGCCTTAAGTTAAATCGTATCATCTATGACAAGGTTAAATTAACATCATAGTTCTTCAGGCAGCATTTTCTGCTACTATCCGCTAATAGAGATTCCTTAACATATAACATATACACACGCGTCAAATAACAATTTTAATTTATAAATATATAACAATTAAAAACTATATATTATTATCACGTTTTTCGTTAAAGATTTTAATTTACAAAGCTAACGACAAAAAAAATCATGCATTATTGGAAGAGAAATTATCTTGAATTATAGAATTCTGGTGACAAAACTGTCAAATCGTTACGCCCAGAGTGTGATCGCGTCCCATTTTCTTCCTTCGCAAGCAATTGTGGCAAGGTGGTGCGATAAATCCACGAAGGATGGACGATTGTCAAGGTCCAAGGACATACAAATTATTTACTAGCTCTTAGTATCCACCTCTTTGTTGGCTCTCTCTGGCCACCGGATCGGTCGGTCTTTTAAAGCGTCGTTCGGGATTCCAGAGAGATGAAGATTGTAATAACAGTGAGAATCGTTACTCGCTACCGCGATAGAGTTTACGCGAGACGATAGGAGGACGACAGGGGTTCTACTCTCTACGAAAAAACGAGCGAATATCTCGTTCTATATCTTTCAACACGTGTATCATTAAACTAACTACTGGTATTGAACGAATGCACTCGGTGGCGTAACGCGTCGCAGACAGAAAGAAATGGAAAAGGTATTCCATCGGTGCTTTTATATCCGGCGATTGGTATACGATATCGAAATGCAGATATAGTGAGCGCGCTCACTCGCGAGTTTTGGAAAAAAAAATCGATTTAGCTATTTATAATCCTTCGGCATCAATTTAATTGTCCTTTCACGGCGCGTTGTGCCTAGTTTTCCGGACAAAATTTTATTACCATATAAAAGTAATATATCAGAAATCAGAATACAAAAAATAATCAAAAATATTTTTAGAAAAAAAAATTCCGGAAATATACACTTACGATCAAATTAGATTTCTTTACTAGATAAAAATGTTTCCAGATTTTTCCTTTAAATATAAACTTCTTCAAAAATTTGAGATACATAGCTAAATCGATTGCCTTAAATATTTTACATTAATTTATCTGTTTCACATTTTTTTCTTATTCAATTGCCACCGAGAACATATAATCGAATGCATCCTCAGCTTGCGGAAGCATTGTGTATATGGTATTTTTTTCTCCGAACTACAGAATAATTCTAAAAATATCGCGATTCCTACTACGAGAAAGGATGTTTGTTAAATATTCATTTGATCTGTAGCTTTTTTTTGTTTTACAGACTGCAGCAGCTATACGTAATTGCTAACAAGATCTGCCGCGGATAAAGTGTCATTATTTTTGTCATTATGTCGAGAATTAATATCTATCTATCTACGTAGCACACAGAGAGATGAAATCTTCTCCGATATCTTTTATTCGCTAGATCTTTGAAACCAATCCTGTCGGATCGATTGATCGTATTTTTTCGTATATTCACGTTGCACGAAAAATCGCATGTATCTACTAATCCAAAAAAGGATCTCGAAGAAAATGTATCGTCGAAATCTATTAAAGATTATACGTTCATTATATAATATATCGACAATGATTCTATATCGTGTGTTCGGAATAACAAAAATCGCAATGACTTAAAATTACAAAACAGACTTATATACAATTGTAAAACTTCTTAGGCTCGCTGCGAATAATTGCGATTAATTTACGATCATTTTGAGCAAAAATCATATATTGCGGTATAGTCGGTATTATATAACTTTCGATATAATCACTGTCCGCGAGTTATATCAAAGACTTTTATCGATGTTATATTCAACGCAATTTTATATCCGCGCATCTCTTTTTTCAAACTTCTCCGCCTTACGAATATAAGCTTCACAAAAAAGGTATATTTATAAAATAATTTCTGTCATTTTTTTTACAAAATAAGCTAGTGCTTCTGAAATAAGTATATAATTTCTGTTTCGCTGATAAAGAATTAATTGAGGAAATAATTCGCCGCATCAAGATCGCCTTCGTCGATATTTTTATCCGGTGCACAAAATTATATATTATATATCCTCCGAATTTGAAATATATCTCGATACCAAAAAATCGAGATTCAATTTGGAAATTACCCTTTGTCCTAATTACAAGAGAGGCGCTATACAATTAATGTCGAGAATCGATACAATTTATTTATACAAGTAACCAACGATTCGGCGAACAATTTGCTAAAAGATTGCTCTTATCACATGGATCGCCGAGCGGCGAACGTTCCTCGCGCAATTTTACAAGTTACATCTGCGGGTGGAGAACACATTACGACGTAATAATACACAGTTGTGTAATCTCGCCAGGTTCCACGAACCTTCTTGTCGATTGTGGATCCTCGTTTAATTACAACAACTGTAAGGTATATATAATGTGGAACGCTCAACGACACGGCGACACAACAACGATAACATCGCTCGCTATTTAATAAAGATAATGAGCATAGCGCTGATATTTATTCCTCGCCGGATACAGACGCTCTCCTTCACGAGTCAAGGCAAGCATAGAAATGAAAACGTCATTGATTAGGTCTCTCTCACACACAAGTTTCATCGTTTACGCGCGGCCGCGTCATTACAACGGCTTTCGATTATTAAATGGTACAGAGCATCATGCACTTGGATTCCTTACTAAAGCATAGACGCAATAATAAAATCACAGCCAAGTCGCTAGAGACAATTGCGCGAGATATATCTTCGCATATCTTTTTTTTTTATCTCGATTTAATAATTAATTTTCAAATAAAGGATTAAAACTAAATTAATTTTTGCAACATAAAAATCTAAAATTTTAACTTAAGTCAACTTAATACATACATTTCTTTAAACAACCGTAACATAATAATTAAAAAACGCGCATAATTTATAAAACTGCCTAACTCGCTCTGGATTTGCTTGAAAATGAGATAGGATTGGAAGAGAAAGAGAGAAAAAGAGAAAGAGAGAGAAAGAGAGAGAGAGAGAGAGAGAGAGAGAGAGAGAAAGAGAGTTACGTGAAGTTTGTGAAAACAAAGTATATATTTCATAGGAAATAATATAACAAAATGTATCTCGTACAGAGAATTTAAACAATGCCTTAGTCACGCTAAAGCACAAAGAGCATCAGCCATATATATGAAACATGATATCAATATCGGCGGACGCGAAGCTACTGTGTGCTCGATAACATTGTAACATGGGCAACAGTAGTAGAATTACTCTTAACAACAAAGTAACAAGCGAAAAAACGAACAATAGCAGCAGAGCTAAGAAAAGAACAGAAGGTAGGCGAAATCGGTTAAGTTAATCAATCGGTCCAGCTAAACCAGCATTCAAAAAACTCAAAGTTTCTATATATATATATGAACAATTTCTTTTTTTCTTTTCTCCGTGCGGCAACGAGCTGTGTCTCTCCCGGGTGAGGTGTTTATATACCGCACAGAAAACGCCGTACCTCACGTATCGTCACCAGATCACACACAAGACTCTTGTATGTCACAACACTGCATTCTTGCTTGCTCGATCGCAGATATAGTATATATAGAGAGCGAGTCCTTTTCTTTGTTCTTTCTGTGTTCAGTTTTCCTTAATTTTTTAAATTTTTTTTCTACGAGAACCGCTCGAGAGCCAAGCGGTGTCTCTTTTCTTTCACATCGAGTCATGCGCACGACTTTGAGAAAGTGGAAAGAAAATAGGGCACGCGCGCGAAGATAGAGGAGTAAAGAGACACGAGAGCGAGGAACCGTGTCTCCAGTCGTTTTTCGCGGAGATCTCTCTCCGCGCTTTAACGTGGTCGTGTGTGTGTGTAACACGTGTCAGAATATAAACACCCTTTCGGTTTCTCTGTGTACACAAAAGGTGCTTAGTGCGTTAAGTCGTGGTGGTCTGATTTAGATGCAGCCATCTTATCTGACAAAACATTTCAACGTTAGACAAATAGCATGACAAAAGAAACAAAAAAGAAAAACCTACGATGTGTGTATCTATGAATAGCAACTTATGCTAAAAAGTGTCAATCGTATTCGTCCATCTACGTACGATAAAAATAAAGATTCTTATCTAAACGAGGGAAAAAATGCTGCGTAGTGCAAAACGTTTTGTAACGCGAAGATACAAACGACTTTGTCGCGACAAAAAGAAAGCATTCTGCGCCGTATATAAGAAAGAAAAATCTACTCTACCAAATCTCTGAGAAATATCGAGATACGAGGTAGATCGAATACGCAGAGCCGTATTCGATCTAAAGACACATCACAGGCAAATAGAATATAAAGTATAATAAATCTTTCGATCAAAACATGGAAATAAACATCGCAAGTAAACATCGAGTGTGAAATTAGTGCTCTCCTATGTAAACTAGACGTATTACAGTAATCGTATTACAGTATTACGATAAAAAAAATGAGATGCAAGTCATTTCAACTATATATTTTAGCATAGAATTCAGTTGAAAGCAAAAAAATGCAAACTCGGCCTGGCAGCGCTAATTCCGCTCTTTTATCACCTCTTTTCCTGAGAGAGTTTTGAACTCTAACGAAAGAGAACAATGCGTATGTTTATCGATTACCACTGCCAGGTAACGAGATAAAGTCTATTAATGAGCAGCTGGTCTCGCGCAATGTGTATGTGTAAAATTACTTACCGCGGCTTTGATTGTATCCGGCTTGCCAGCCCGCGTAATACGCCGCCTTTTGTTTCCCGTGTTCCTCCGCGATTTTTACGCTAAGCGGCTCCGATCCACCATCCGGTATTGTACCGTGAAGCTGCGTGATGGCCTCCTGAGCTTCCTCCCTTTTATCGAATCTGCAAAATAGGAAAACGTCAAATGATGATGTCAAATGCATCGTTAAAGAGTTTTAGAAGTGTATCAATTTCCATTATTCGTCAAGAATAATTTAATTGAAATATATAAAAATTTCTTAAGAGCTCTTTCTCTTTCTCTAAAAATATTGAAGCACCGTTAATCTTTCTATTGTTGGCATAAACTACAACAGCTCTATTTCGCGCGAGAATCATACATTTCCCACAATTATAGAATATATATATGTATATCTTTAGTTTATCCGTATGTTTTATCTAGGTCAAACTAAAGGGAGCGTATCAGAATTATGCAATTGAAACCAGGAGATGTACAAAAATACTTTGGCAGGAAACATTCGTAAAATAAATACGCTCGCGCGGATACATGTACCACGTTGTGTAACGATATAGTATATGATTGCCGCGAACAGCTGTTTTGAACTTGTTCCAATTTGCAATACCGCATATTATTTATACGCATACTTGACAAATATATATATATATGGTTGTGTAAAGTTTCATAAAAATTTATTACTCATGAAACTATTTGTCCTCTCTTTAGCATGCGTATTATGAATTCGGTATTTATGAATATAAATTGCTGTGTAAACATAAATCTTATTAACATTTAAAAGATGGAAGGATCGATATTAATCATAGAAAAATAATCATCTTTACTCACCTCACAAACGCTACTCCTCTCGGTAAACCGGTCAGTTTGTCCTTCAATATATTCTTCTGCACAATGTTGCCGAATTTGCTGAAAATTTCGTCGATCTGACTTTCCGTTATATTTCTGCAACGAGAAACGATGTCTTCTTTCAGTACAATAAATTTTCTGTATTATTGTGATTAATTTCGCGGAAAAAGTGAAGTTTCACCTTGGTAAATTCGTAACGTAGAGATTAGTTTCCTTAATTTCTTCTCCAGAAGGCCGCGCGAACGAGACTTTCAGACGTTTGTTTTGCACTTGAAGTCCGTTTAACGTATTTATCGCCGTCGCGGCATCCTCGGCTTTCGCGTAGTTTACAAAACCAAAGCCGTAACTGTAACCAGTCTATAAAAAAAATGTTACAATTAGTATTGTACATTAAAAATTCGCATCATGTAAGTTCTATAATACAAAACCATGCTTCGATACAACTACTACCTTGTAGTCCTTCATGACTCGACAGGACTCGACCGGACCAATCGTCACGAACAGACTGTACAGCTCCTTCTCATTCATGTTTTGCGGAAGGTAATTGATGATCAGATTAGTTCTAGGTTCATCATGGCTTTTGGTTTGTTGTTGCTGCTGCTGTTGCTGCTGAGCTTGAGATTGCGGCTGTTGCTGCTGCTGCTCTCGCTGGTCGGTCATTTTGCGGCACTGTTGTAGGTCACCTTCTCCCAAAGATGATGTCTGATTCGACGAGACGATCCGATTTCGCTGCAGCTGACGTAGTTTCTGCTGCTGCTGCTGTAGCTGCTGCTGATGTTGCGCGACCACCAGCAGCTGGGCTTGTGATTGTTGTTGTTGTATACTCCAACTGGTACCCGGCCATTGAAACAACCGTCGACGGGATCATCGGCAAATACAAAAAATATAAACAAATTCATTACTACGTCTTCCCCGTACGGCAACGCCGACACGTTCGTAGGCCAGCCTGCGCTTTCGAACGCTCTCATCTCTCTCTCTTTCTCTCTCTAAGCAGTCTCAAAATAAATAGAAAATAAATGTGCAATATATATGTATTTGATGCCAGACCTGTGTGTGAGAAACAAACAAACAAAGGCAAGTATAATAAGGATAAAACAGAATCGTAGCGGGCAAAAATCAAAGATACAAAAGTGTATACGTATAAGTAACAAATTGTATTGCAAAAATTATATTGGCGCGTTTGAAAATAAAACGCTATAATGTTGGCGCTTTACAAATGTGTCGTGTGTTGGTAATTGTACAACTAGTATATATATATATATACTTTGCTCTATTTCATGATGCTAATCTAAACACTTCAATGTCACATGTACTCGATAATCTATAATTCTCAGTACTTTTCAGATTTAATTCTTTCAATTTCAAGAAATTCGAATAAAAACAGCCAATAAAAGTATTTATTAATTTATATATTATAATATATTAAAAAATATTTAGTATAAGTATACATATATATATATATATATATATATATATATATATATATTATATATATTATCACACGGTCGTGCAATGACACCGTACGATATCGAATTTCATTGAGCGCCGCTGCGGGGAATTCATACGTCAAAAGCCCCGCGACAACGTCCGACAAGAGTTACGCGCTCGTTCATTCACGTCGAGTCACGAAAAAGGGGTGGGGGGAGGAAAAAAAATTTTCCGCGTATTCGCCTAGTGTTTACGAAACGCGTCGACGTTTCGATCGCGTTTGATGGTCGTGTCGCATTTATTAAACAACGACGCCGCGCGACGTCGTCGTCAACAGAGAGACAACAATAAAAACAGAAACGGGAACGCGCGGGAGAGAAAGGAAAAGGGAGAGAGAATTGGAATTTTCAAAGTTCCCGAGGAACGTAACCTTTTGGCCTTATTTTGAAGATGCCCGGGGAAGAGTGGCCCGGCGGATTCGTGAATCGACCAAGCTGTAGAGTGTGGAAGGGGCGGGAGAGGAAGGGGGGAAGGAGCGAGAAAGTAAGGGATATGCAGGCGTACGGTGGGAGTTGTTAGCTAGCAAAAGTGAGAGAGAGAGAGAGAGAGAGAGAGAGAGAGAGAGAGAGAGAGAGAGAGAGAGAGAGAGAGAGAAGAGAGAAAGAGCGAGAGAGATAGAGGAAGTGGGACGCGATGAAAAGGGGGGCAGAGGAGGGAGACTCCCTTGTACATAAGTATGCGTGTTATATATATATATGTGCGCGCGCTCACGTACACATCTTCCTGCATATGTGTGCGTACATACCCGAAGAACCACACGAAGAAGACTAGTAGAATCGTCGGGAGGAGGGACGCCGTCTCTTCCCGCGTCGCGTCACGTCACGCGCCGCTCTAATGCACACCGGACGGAGGACGGATAATAATTATGTAAGCGCGCGCGTCCGTCCAACCAATCAACCGACGCACTCGCGAATAAAATTCGGCCGCGCTCCGCCGGCGCGAAGCGACAAAGATGTACAATAATAATCCTATACGTGCGTCCCTACGCACCAGGGGGGACGCGGGGCACCGGAACGAAGATTTCGGACCGCGCGGCCACCTCTCCTCCTCGGCGGAGCGCGGGTGAGGAAGAACGCGGGAGAGGCCCCCTGTGAGAGCGAGGACGGGTGTCTTCTGCGGGTGACGACGGGCGACGCGATGCGGTGCGATGCGATGCGATGCGAAAATGCGGCGCGACGCGCGCAGCAGCAACGGACGCGCAGCGAGTGCGCAGGCGCGCGCCAGCGAGCGAGCGAGAGAGATAGAGGAGAAGGGGGAGCGAAGAGGAGCGGAACACATCCGATCCGCTGCGCGCGAACTGACTGACTGAGCCCCAGCCCTGACCTGCCTCTTGCTCGCGCGCCGACACCCTCTCGCGGCGAGTCGCGGCACGCTGCCCCACTAGGACGCAGCACCACGACGACGACGCGGACGACGCGATGCTCCCGCCTGCGGTTGCGTTCGTTTTCTATAAGCATTGTTCTGTCTTCGTTTCACGTCGAATGTCGAACGAAGATGGAGCGATGCTGTCAGCGCTGAAAGAAAAAAACGACCGGCGTTTTGCTGCTCCAGCGTGACGTTAGTGACGTAGAGCGGCGGGATCGCGTCGTCCCGCCTAAAGGCGCGTATTTATGCTATATGGATCGTGACGGAGTCAGCAGTGTCTTCGTCCATTTTTTAGGTTAAAATTGGAGCAGAGTTTGATAATATTTGAATGAAAAGATGAAAAAAAGAAAGAGAGAATAAAAAAGTGTATCTCTATGATATTTAGCACGAGATTTAACAGCGAGACTAATTTCCTTGTAGAATTTTTATATAGAAAGTGATTTTTTTAGTAAAGTCGGAGCAAATAAATTCAATAAAATTTCAATGAAAAAGAAGATAGAGGTAGAGAGAGTAGAAGTATATGTACACAGAGAATTTTCTCTTAGAATTTACCCTGAAAATCATGAGAATCGTGAGACAATATGGTATGGAAAGAATTTGAGAATTTCTCTGATTAATATAAAATATGTTATTATTTTTTATTGTGATAAATATTAATCAGAGATATTCTCATAAAATTCTTTCCACACCATATTGTCCCACGATTATCATGATTTTCATAATAAATTTTAAGAGAGAATTCTCTCTGTGTAGAATCATCTCCAAAATCAAGCACTAATAAAATTATATATAAAAATTATATATAAATTTATACAAAATATAAATAATAAGAATAACATATAAATATTAATAATAATATATATAATATAAAATATATAAATATTAATAAAAATTCGAGAAACGTCATAAAATTCTATTCCTGATATTATGCCAGAATTAATTATCGGATAACAATCCATTTCTTTTAGATATTCCTATAGAAAGACTTCTTTCCTCTTTTCCTTATTTATCTCACTAGGTCTCGCGATAAGCGAAAATGATATCGCATATAAGAAGCTATCGAGATATATCGTAACCTGGAGTTTTTTTTTCCGCGATCTCTAGATCTTTTATATCTTTTATCCGTTTTAAATTGTACGATGATCTATTTTGAAGTTACCTACTCGTTAATCGTTTTCGCACGTGAGGTATTATTTATATCTGTCACTTATTCGTGTATATCGATTTTTAGATCCTAAAAACGACGTCGAGAAATTCTCTCGGCGAGAGAAATAGCTTTTATCCAGATTAATATCTAGATCATTTTCAGCGTTTCGTATTCGAAGGAAATATAATGAGTGTCTCGAAAATTTTGGCGCGCGTCTCCCGCCGAATCATCTCCTATGCCAATTTCTTACGTATTCCGGAGTACAATTTACGAATTAGGGTCGAACCTTAAAGCGTTTCTGGAACGGTTTTTTCAGTCTCCTTTAACGAAGACATTACGTGAACGCGACAAAATGTGTCCCACTTTTGCGAGTGTCGTAAAACACGCGATTGCTTTAAACCCTAAACGCGTTTCCTTTATCGCGCACGTGTCATTTATTCTATATCGTGCACCCAAGTTCTCGGGCAAAAAAGATCGATCGTCGCATACGAAATTAAAGGTCTTAGAAAGACGGAAACCGCGTTTGCAGCCGACACCGACGTGAGATGCTGATAAAAGCTAATCGCTCGCACGTGTCCCTCTCTTTCTCGGAGTACATTTCATAAATCCCAGCCAAGAATATAGTCCTTGTCGTGATATGTCGAGAAATAGATGATTGTCAGAAATAAGCGCGTGCTATATTTCGCCGCGTACATAAGTGTGTGAAATAATTTTCATCTCTCTCTCTCGTGTCGAGTTAACGAAAATTCGGCCGCAATTTTAGCCCCAGCTATTAATCGAACGAAGTAAATAAATATAGTACATCTTTCTAAGGATCTATCTAAGAGAGATGGATTAACAATTCGATAATCATTATTTCTATGCTGTAATACGGGAATAAAATTTTGTTACGTATCTCGAATTTTTAGGTTGACTTTTGACGAAAAGATCTACCTAATTTCAGTTTTTATTCTACTTAAGGTTAAATATGAATCAGCTTGTACCTGCTTTCATTACCACACTAAAAGCTGGATGCAAATGTATTTCTAAATGTTTTTTTCTAATGAGAATAAATATACATTATTATTACTTTTCGTTTAGTCCTTCAGGATGTCATTTTCTCAATCGTTTTCTAAAGATTCTATAGAGAAATTGGTCTCGCTGTTCCTTGTTAAATTTCAATAAAAGTATTACAGAGAAGACTCCCAATAACAAAGAGTCTGCTTATCGATGATATACCTCAAAGCTTCCCACGAAGGGACGGCGAACATATCTCAAATTCACTACAATTATTGTCTGTCTAGAAGACCTTGTCTGCACGAAAAATGCACAAATCTTGTCACAAAAGATCGCTTCGACTCGCGATAGTCATCTCTTTTTCTCTCTCTCTCTTTCGCATGCACGCACGTTTTTTGTTTCGCTAGCAAGGTCATTTTACATACTCCTGTTTCAACGACGACCTGCCTATCGTCGTCTCTATCGATGACGAATTCGAGTAAAAGTGATAACGAGTAAAATTGCGCGAATTTATTCGCTATCGCGTCAATTTGTTTATTTCGAACACGAGAGAAAGCGAAAGAGAGAACTTTTATATTATATCTGTGTGCAGAATTATTTATCGATACAAATTATACATGTATAAAAAATTTAGATTAACAATTACTGATTAAAATATGCCAATTATACATCTTGCTCGCGATCTGTCATTTTCTTTTATATGTGTAGTGCGTACAATTTTTAATTTACTCAATTGTCATTCAATACGAAACGTGCGCAGTTAAATTGTGCATGGCACACTTATATAATTCGCGGAATTATATCTTTGCCAAGTTAAGAAGAAACGGAATCTGCACGAACGCATTATATACAGGACACTGCATTGCGCTGCAATGCACAATGCACCGTTCCTGCTGTCATGTTTCGCCTCTCCCCCTCTTTCCCTCTCCCTCTCGCCAAAAATTTAGCGGGAAACACGCCCTGCCTCTTCGTGAGAGGAGCGAATAAACGAGATATTTTTCAACGTCGACAATGATTCCTCATCGACAATATTCTTTGTATAAATGACAACATATTCCTCTTTTTACTTCCTATAATTTCTCTTAAAGACGGAACAGCTGATTGCGAGAATAATACTCGTGAGAGACGCGTGGGCGAGGAATGTCATGTCATACCGCGGAATTATCACATCCGAGGAAGCTCGAATTCCACGTATCGTATCGTAGGAATCCGTGCATTTCCATGTGACAGTTGGTTAAAAGAAATACGGAAATATATTCATGCCAATTAATTTGACATTTTATAAACTGTCATATTTATGTTACATATTTTTCACGGATGTCAAACTCCGTTCATCATCGAAATCGAGAAGCGCGAAATGACGTTATTTCACGTGCATTCGGTGCATTTTTCAGACGTATGCATTTTTATATATAATATCCTACTCGCGAGCTAATGAAATGTCAAATGACATATCCGAGAGAATATCACGTGACAAAAGAACGCGCGATTGCAAAACGTTCGCGAGAGGAAATTACATGTCTAACCTCGCGAGAGGAAATCGCATCCTAACCTCGCTAGATTCTCACTCCATAATTCAGTTCTCTTAACACGGCTATTAAAACTAACAATTCGCGCGCGCGCGAGAGAGAAAGAGAGAGATAAAATCCGGGAATCTTGTCGTAACTCGCATTTTAACGTTATTATCGCTGGGTATAAATATGGATCGAAGTAAACAGAATTTTCATATACAATACCCTCCCCTCCTCTCCGGACGTAGCCATGTCGAGATGACGTGTGCAAAATTTTCTTTCACGTGTCGCGTGAAAATTGCAGCATATTCGACAGCTATAAAATAAAATGTATGTACGCTTCGGAAATAGATGCGCGATGATTCTCCGCGATTCGCGAATCAATTCCTCGCTAAGCGTGAAGGATAGATCGTATTACAAGCTTCGCACGAAGCAAGAGTTCCCCACTTCTTTGATTCTTTCCTCCACCCTTTTTATCTCTCTCTCTCTCTCTCTCTCTCTCTCTCTTTTTCTAGGATTGATCTTTTCTCTAAAGATTCTCTCATTCTTAATTAAGTAAATATTTCGCCTAAAATGTTAAAATGTGTCAGTTTAACGCTGTGCGAGAAAAGAATATTATGTGATAATATATGTATATATTATATAAATTGTGGAATATAGAGGAAGCGTTAAGAACTGGCACGATTTTGCGACTTGAGAACTCACCGGCCTTGGAAGTTTTGTTTCTACTTCGTGTTCAGATTCCGGGTGCATTTATGCGTTTCGGACCGTCCTGGTGCATTCCTAAATCAACTGGCGCGAACCGGCACCGGTTGTTCTCTGTCCTATTCGCTTCAATGTTTCCTTTTGGTTACTATTTACACAGACACACACAATATCGAATATTGTTGCGTGCAATTCGCGATCCGGGAACGATATACGATTTTATATATATAAGACGTATTATACGTCTATGACTATATATATATATTTTTTTTTTATATATATATATATATAATAGTTATGGCTGCCAATGGTGCCAGCCGCCTGACTGCTTGCCGAACTCTCGTGTACTGACTGCATGCGGTCTCACAAATCACAAAAGATGGCTACTTATGTGTAACCCTCTATCAACAAAAATAGCAACTAAAGACGAATCGCGATTATTTGGATTAAATAGATTATTTCGAGCTTATTGAGACACTCAGAGCGGGTTTACCAAGAATTTATGTAAAGTTTGATGAATGTAAACGGCGATATGCTCTCGCACTCGCGGATCCGCGTCTTTTGCGTAGGAATTTTTAACGGTTAGAAACTTCGGATTTGTACTGATAGAATTCAGGGACGTATAACGAAAGCGCGGGAGGAGTCCCCTAAATTGCTTTGGAGAAATATCCGGTTATTTTTTTTTGTTTCGGTAAAAAATTTTATTATGTGCCAATAAATAAATTAGATATGTGGTAGCTTGAGAGCAGGGCTAAGGTCGAGTACATCGGAGCTGCCTTATTTTCATCGTTCTAAGCAACGATTTCTCTTTGTAAAAAACCACTTATTGTACACGTGTATATCGAGAATATAATTAAATATATATATATATATATTTATATATATATCTCAATAAAACATAAACTGAGAATATTTTATTATACATAATTTCGTCGGAATAGGATAGATAAACGAGATATAATAATTCCTTTAACATTAATCAAAAAGTTGTACGTTTCTTGTTTCTTTTATGGTCAATGATCACAACACAATGATACGACTGCATAGTATATTCTCAGTTTATGGAGTATCACAAATTTAAAACACATTTTTCTGAGTATTATAAAAAAAAACTTATCCAAGAAATTACTCCTTGTGCGCTATATATCAAAGTATAAAAATCTTTCACTCTCGTATTAAATATTTCTCCGATGATTTTCGCGCAAACAATTTTGAATTTTTTTTCGCGCGAGATTTTGAGTTATCGCTTTGATTTCGTTGTAGATGTCTCAACATGCTGTCAATTAAAAATATTTGCCCTGCCGTGTATTTCGTCGCATACATTATTGCGCGGCATGTGTATATATAAATACGTATAAAAAAGTAGAAATAGAATCTTTCACGATATATATTAATATATATGCGCGAAGTAAGCGATGTGGAATGATTATGAAGATACGCTAGCATATCTATATAAATGCTACTTGTATAAAAAAAATGTTTACCTCGTACGCGGCGAGTCTCTCGCGATTAAACGCACAAATAAATTATATCTCGTTATATAAATGTTGCACAAGGCACGCAATCCCGACTGCGTTCGCTTAGGAAGTAAAGAGAAAGATCGCTAACAATTTCGCTGGAGGAGGCACCCTCCTGTAACCTTCTTATCTCAGCACGGAGAATCCCTTGGCCTTCGCGAAGCGAAACGGTCTGCAGTTTATGTATCGCGCGTTGCACTCCGGCGACGAGGTGTGCGCTGGCGTGTTGATGTCGTTTTCCTTGTCCCAGGCGTGTCTCGGCGACTCGATGCCGAAGGGACTGTACAGCTTCGTCGGCGTGCGACCTAAGAGCTGGCGGGAACGAGTCTGAGGCGTCTGCATGTTGCGTGGCGATTGTTGTTCCTCCAGTCTCTGACGTCTGCGCGTGGAGCTTCTGAATTTCTGCATATATACAAAAATTTATTAATTGTTTGCTTTTTTTTTATATATTATATATTAATATATAAAATTATATATTAATTTTATTTATGTATTAAGTTCTTTTTTGTTCTTTTTCATTAGATTTTCTTTATTTCTTCTTATTAGAGACTTGCGTACAATCTTATTATATATGCAACGTTGCAGTCCATAGAATTTACATTATTTTATTTAGCAGAATTTTTAATGAATATATTAATTGACTAACATAAGAACTCTTCTCTGCTAATTTGAGAGATGGTTATTTTATACTGAGATTGATATGAAAATAATAAATTGTAATACACAGTAAATTATGACTGCAAGTTGCACTTGTATTTTGAATATAACTTTTTTACTTTCATACAATTTAACAAAAAAAATTAATTTATATTACCCATATGATCAATTCACGAATGAGGAATGATGCTAATTCAAATCTGTCAACACTAATCGAATCATTAGGATAAAATATGACACAAAATAGAAGAATAAAATCGAAATCTTTCATCAGATCGAGATTTACGGTTCCTCTCATACCTGGGATATCGTGCCGAAGGTTGTGCGCACAGAAGATATCGTCTTGGACAGCTTTTCGGCGCCGTTCCGTAACGCTCGTCTCGAGTCCGCGGACACGTTGCCGAGGCTGATGTTGTTCCAGGCCCGGTCCACCGCGTCCTTCGTCTTCGGCGACTTCTCCTTCGCCCCGTCCCCGACCTTCTCGAATCGATCCTGCAAACGCTGGCGCAGGTTCCGCGACGTCCGCACCATCTCCGGCGAGTTTCGCACGCCGAGGACCTCCCGGTGAAACGTAAACGACACGCTGCGCGAGTCCGGCCGCATCTTCTCCTCGTCGTGATACCTCGGTCGTGTCGCGCTCTAAATCCTGCCGTTCCTCGCAAACCCGCAACTTGCTTGGGGTCCCTCCTCCGAGACTGCACGAGACTGATCCGGGCCGATCGAAGGACAAAACGTGACAAATACGATCGCGTATCGCGTCACCGTTGCAGACCGTTGAAAACCGTTTGTGAATGATTTTGACCCGACTACACGCGATGACAGCTAGAGGGGAAACTCATCCTTATGCCCACAAAGTTTAGTTATTTTTTTAGTAACAAAATGGCGTAGCCAATCGGAGGTGTGGACGATAGCGTCGGACCTCTCCATTCACGGATTAGGTACAATAGAGAAAATATTAGGAATAAAAATTATTTTAAAATAATAAAATCAAAAAGACTCTAATATAAGGCCCTGCGCACAATAGAAAAAATATTAGGAATAAATATTAAATATTAGGAAATATTAGGATTTTAAAATAATAAAATCGGAAAAACTCTGATATAAAAATATAAATTCGGGTATAAAGGACTCTTACTAGTTTATTAGCCCTTACTAGTCCTTTATACTCGAATTTGTATTTTTATATCAGAGTTTTTTTGATTTTATTATTTTAAAATAATTCTTATTCCTAATATTTCATATTTATTCCTAATATTTTTTTTATTGTGCGCAGGGCCTAAAAATACAAATTCGGATATAAAGGATTGATAAGAGCTAATAAGCTAATAAGAACTCTTTATATTCGAATTTGTATTTATATATCAGAGTTTTTTCGATTTTATTATTTTAAAATAATTCCTATTCCTAATATTTTCTCTATTGAATGCAGAGCCCTAATTTCTATCGCGCGCTCTATCTAGATCATTTCGTACACCGTGCATTTGGCGCGGCGCGTGACGTATGTATAGCACCTGTCACGTGACGCGACGTCACGTGACTCGCTGCCCGAAGCGGCAGAGGGCGGCGGCGTTGCCGTCAGTCGTGGCTCGCGGCCCGTACCGGCAACGTCGCTGGAGGCGGCATCCCGTCGTCGTCGTCGACGACGCAGTGTGCGAGCAAAAACACACCCAATGTTTGTGTTTTCGAATCGCTCGTGATAAGTGGACGTCGTCGCATCGTCATCGAGGACGCGAGTGTGCTCGGTCAACGCAGCACGTGAGCAAGAAAACAACCGGACGAACACCGTGGCATGTAGCTGCTACTACTACTGTCGACGAACGAATCCCCACGTCCCCATGTCGTCGGCGTCAATCGTCGGCTACCCGAAGATGTGGACGACGATGAAAACCACCAAGTACGCCGTCGGTGAGTTTTCCATCCAGCGTGGAGGGGACTCTTCTCCTCTCTTCTTATCTTTTTTCCTTCCTCTTAGTTCTCGGGTGTCGAATCGAACTTGTCAAATTGCCGCGAAAAGCGCGCGCGCGAATTCGCCACAATCGCGTGAAGTTGTCCGCGAAGTTAGACGACAACGATAGCTCGCGTGATGTCGCGTCCGGTTTCGTCACTCGTGGTCGAGCCGGATCGTCTCAAGAACGAGAGAACGTTCACACCGAGAGATCTCGCCGGCGACGACGTTGTGTATGTATATATACTTGTGCGCTCGTTATTCTGCGCTGCGTACGTGCGTGCGTGCGTGAATGCGTGCGTGTAGGTGCTCCTGCGTGTGCTCCATTCATGCATTGATCGTGCACGCAAGTAGTAAAGTCCGCGCTTGATAAGACCGAGCCGGCTCCGGATCCGCGCGACCAAATTTTCAACCGACTCTTCACCGCCGTTCTTTATTTCGAATTGTCATCATCTCATCTCGAGTCGTTGTATATGAGTGAGTATATCTACGATAATTCGTGCATGATGACAAGATCTCGGTAATTACAACGATTATTTATGATGATTCTTCGAGCATTGAGGTTAATCTTTGTGCACATTGGACGTTCAGAAATTGACGGTTAGAAATTAGAATCTCACGATGAATGCAATTTTACGTGCGATTTATTCCGGGAAAACGTGACTCATATATGTATTATCGCGTTTTCATTGTCGAGTAAAGATAAAGTACACATCAGGAACAAAGAGTGTTCGATAAAGAGAAAATTAAATTTTTTTTTATATTAGATTATATTAGAAAATATATTAGAATATTTGAGTATCTAATTAAGTATCTAAAATTGCACAAATCTCTGTGTGAAGCTGTCGCAAGTTTAAGATTCTTGTAACTACTAATTTTTTAATATAGGTAATGCAGAAAGAAAATATTTTATATTATTCAGGTAAAAATTTAGTTGCCATTCTATTATTGTTTAGAATTCTACACATATATAATTCGGAGTTTTAAATAAATTTTTTAATATAAGATTAATGTATATATTTTAATATAATATTAGAAAATTAAAGTTAAATTAAAATAAAATTAATAAAATAAAATTACAATTAAAATAAAAATTATATATATGCGTACACATACGTATGTGCATATATATAATTTTTATTTTAATTGTAATTTTATTTTATTACATATATATACATATACATATAATATAAATTTTGTTTAATATTATTTTATATAAGAATATACGTATTATCTTATATTCGAAATTTTTTACGTAAAACTGCGAATTATATGCGATATATATATATATATATATGGATAAAATGCATCAGAAAAACGCAAGAAAGAATATTTTTAACGAGAAGAAAAATGATATTACGTTTCTTGAAACAGATTACACGGATATTTTCCGGGTTTCACAAGACATGTTTCATAAAATAACAACGTAGTATAAACAGAATTTGATCGCTGGAATGTTGAATATGCGAGGAGAGGATCGGCCGCGTTTGCTCAAAGATCTCTGACATCGCAAAAGAGGGGTGGAAAGGGTGGGAAGGCGAAGAGAGCGAGACTTGGGACTTTGGGCTCGGAATCAATTTACGGCTTGGCCTGCATTTTTTTTCGCGATTAATTAACGCTCGCGTTAATCCACGCGGCAGTTGTTTAAGGTCGTTAACGTCGCCTCGGTCTTCTTCAAAGCAATGCAAGCGACTCTCTAATCCGATAAATAGCGCCCTTTAATCGCGAATATCTAGACGAATCGATCCTTTAATCCCTCCTTCGCTTCACTCGATCCCTTTGGTCTTCCTCGAAGGGAGAGAAATCTTAGGAAATTTATTAGACGAGGCTTTTCCGTGAGAACTGTTGAAATAAATAAAATAAATAATTGTGGGAATTTTTATAAAAATTAATATATAATTAATACACTGAAAGAATTTTCTCTTAGAATTTACCTTGAAAATCATGGTAATCGTGGGGCAATATAGTATGGAAAGAATTTTATGAGAATTTCTCTGATTAATATTTATCACAATAAAAATAATAATATCTATCACAATAAAATATAAAACATGTTTGATTAATTTTACTAAACTGCATAGTAAAATTGTCCCATGATTATCATGATTTTCAGGATAAATTCTAAGAGAAAAAATTCTCTCTGTGTATATATGTATAATAGTATTCAGGAGAAATATCGTTTTCTCATGAGAACTATCGGAATAAATAAAATAAATAATTATGAGAATTTTTATAAAAAATTTATCATACCGAAATTTTATAAAAAAATTAATAAAATTAATAAAAATTTATAGTACTCGGGAGAAATATCGCTTCCGGGATTTTTCTCGATTATATATATATGTATATGTATAATACGCACATCAGATTTGCGCTGGCCAAGTGTGTATGTCAGCGACGTGATTAAAGCACAATCTTCCAATCTACCAATGTACGACACTATTCACGCGGTCATGCCCCTATGCGTTATTTCTTTTTAACGTCGGTCGTATATAGATGTAGAACCTGTCTTTCCTTTCCTCTCTTTCGCTCTTTCTCTCGTGTGACAAGTCTGCAGATACATTATATTGCTGCCATTACCGAGACCCTCGTATATACTGAACCCTAAGCGTAAAAGGCCAGATCCATCCCAGTCGGAAAAGCCTCGCAGCACTGTCCATTTTTTATGATTAACCTGCGGCTATCTTGCACACGTTTCCGGTACCAATACCGTAATGCTTTTGCCCAAGCTGAAAATACTTTTTGTTCCAAATTTTACAGAACGATCTCCATCAGTTTCTGATTTTGAGGGGAAAAAGTGTTATTATAAAATTTAATTATTTACCAATAAGTATCTATTTTTTTTAGAGATTGATTATTTTCTACGATTATAAGCAGAGACTATATCTCATAAAAAATTACATATTATATATATATATTATTATATATATTATATAAAAATTATATATTATATACAAACTCTTTCTCTTTCTTGTTTTTTATGACAAATAAATTTCATGGAAAATTTAAAGTCTATTTTCGCATTGTGCAATTTATTATGCCAATGAATTAAACGTTTTTCCATCTCATACGACAGAAACACTATAATGCGCGATGCTATTTTAAGACCTACTCGATCGCATAAATGTTAATATTAGGATCGACAATATCTATATTTCGCAATATATGTATATGAATGACGTTATCGCACTTCCTGCCGTCTCGCCGTGTCTTTGCCGTTTGTTAACCACATTTTAAACGCGCAAAAAGCTGCCGGTAATTCAACTGGCATATACATACATACCGCATTGCCATCGCTTTGATGCTTTTGACATTTTATGATCGCGCATATAAAGCGACGTTTCCGGTGCGAAAAATGTGCGGCAAAAATAGTCACGACAGTAATTTGCAATCGCGAGAATTTTCTTGGATCTCCGACTCTTCCTAGAAAAATCTAAATTAATAAATTTCGCGCGAAGAACTAAAGTAATCAAAAGGGAATAATATATATAACACGATATACATATAATAATTTAGAATCTTTTGATCAAATTTAGAAAAATATTTTAAAAATAATTTTTTAATGTTTGTGATAATATTGCACAAATTTTCAAGTATAAATTTATTGCAATATATATATATTATTTGATATAATACACGGAGTTTCAATTTTCGAATATTGTGACGAGCTTTTCTTGCTGGGGAAATTTTCATCGAGAAAGATGAGCGTGGATGAAAATGGAAAAGCATCCCATTACGAGGGTCCACGAGGCATTATGATTTCAGATGTCATTGTTTATGTCTTCATTTCGCGACCCTTCCGAAACGTACCGCATCCTACCACCGGCATTATTGACGTTTGATGCCGGCTTCGCACGTGTGACTGGTACCACGTGTGTGCTCGTGTATACATACCGGCAAGGGAGCATTAACGATGCTCCCTCGCGTGAACTTACCTTTCCCTATCATATATTTATTCCTTCGTCTAGTCGTCTTTTATTTTCTACTCTGCATAATTTTATTTCTCGATACAAAAATTCTTTCGCGATTTTAATAATTCTCCGAGAAAATTATATCTCTCTCAACCGGTTAGATATACCGAAAGAATTTTCTCTTAAAATTTACCCTGAAAATCATGGTGAGACAATATGGTATAGAAAGAACTTTATGAGAATTTTTCTGATTAATATATTAATAATATCTATATCACAATAAAATATAAAACATGTCTGATTAATTACTAAACTGCATAGTAAAATTAATCAAACATATTATATTTTATATTGTAATAGATATTATTATTTTTATTGTGATAAATATTAATCAGAGAAATTCCCATAAAATTCTTTTCATATTATCCCACGATTATCATGATTTTCAGGGTAAATTCTAAGAGAAAATTCTCTCTGTGTAGAGATATAAATGTTTTTATATATAATTTTTTTCCGCGGCGACGTTTAAACGGCGTTAAATATGTAACACGAGAGAATTTGGCATTGTCGCTCGGAGAGAATGGGAACGTAGGGTCGGAAAATTTAGGAAAAGAACGATAGAAATGGCTGCCAGGCCTGTGCTTGCGGTCCCCTCACGGGTCGCAAATGTTTCGTACGGCCGAGAAAGGGAGTTATCGATTTAATTCCCCGGGAAAAGCCATGGGGGAAAGCCGTGCGACGCGAACACTTCGCGGCCTGTCCTTTGTTCGTGTTGCTTTGCCAAGAATGGAATTTTTTTCGTGCGATGCGCCCATTTTTAATATATTTATATATATTTGAAAAATGTGTCCATTGTATGTGCGATCCTTTGCCGATTGATATTTATATACACTAAAAAAAATGAATTTTGCAACTATAGCAAAAATTTTGTAGGTGCGAAAAATTAACTGAGGTAGATAAACAATTAGCAAATATTGTAATATCGTATATATTTTGCACGTAATCAATCTAAATGACAGAGACAGAACTAAAAAATTCTATCTGTGACAAACGATATTCTATCAGATACAAAAAATAGCGATAATTTTTGTTGCGACATCTAGAAATTTTTTTGCGTGATAATAGATAATACTGTGTATAGAATATAATAAATAACATTGTATAGTATATATATATATATATATATTATGTAAATAATTTCATTATTTTATATTAGACGCACAGAATGCAGAGATAAAAACCTCATGACATAGTTCCGAAACTACACTTTTTTTTCTCTATCGTATCTTGCATATTATTTTTATATCTGCATTGTATTTAATTTTATTATTTTAATTTTATTATTTTCTACTAAATTTTTCTAATTAAATTTTGTTTCTTGTTTTTCTTAATCTTAGTCTCATAGTTTTATTCTAGCTCAACATATCATTTAAATTCACTCGAGAATGTTTTCACGTTATTTCTACATTTTGACGTTCGTCATGCGAATAATAAATTTAACAATATTCAAGAAAAAGAGAGACGTTCACAAAGAAAGCTAAACAACAGCTCATCTGTCTGGTATGTTGAGAAATTTTCGATTAAGAGACTATGCAAAATGATCCGTCTACCATCCGGTAGACGCAAAACATTCCACGTATGACATTCTATTGATCGCGCTATCTTTCTCGCAGCAAACACGTGGTAAATGCATTGTCGCGATTCTCTGTCGATTGATCACTGAAAAATATCTCTTTGTTGTTGCCCGACAGAAAAAAAAGAAAACTTGATGGATACTATCATTCGTGCAAACGTTTCGCGTCATTGATTCGCAGAGATTTTTCTATATTCTCTCGCGATTCCACGAACTATATAAATCAACGGAACGTTTCGCTGTGTTATTTTAGTTTGTTCGTTTTCGCTGTTAAGATTTCACAATTGGAAATATACACATAATTATTATATATAAATTATGTGAAAATTATAAGTATTAAAAGTATATGAAAATATAAAATAAATATTACAAATATAAAAAACACGCACATAAAACGCGCAAGTTATAAGTTAAGAAATTTTGAATTTCCAACATTATATAATATAATAAAATTATTAAGTATAAGATATGTGTCTTTTATATATTATTTTTTCATTATAACATAAAATTTAACTTTCCCTTTAAATTACCAAATTTATTCACACTATCGATTTTTAGCTTACACTACATTCATCTTTAAATGAGCTGCGAGATTGAAATTCAATTCGGATTCTCATCAGTTTTGTGCAGCTGAAAATCGCATTACGCTACGTCGCGCGGATATTCGCATTTTTGCATTGGATGATTGTGCTTGTTTTTCGTCATGATACGTATGCGATGAACGATATCGGTTTTTCGTGAATGAACGCTCTCGCGATGGAATACGGACCATTCGCGCGTGTAACGCTGTCGAAAATTGTGCCACGCAGTCCTACGCATCGCACATCGCTCGTGATCGGACAATTCAGTGGGCGAGCAAATGCGCAATGCCAGTTAATAGTATACAGGATGTTGCAAAAAATACGCTAGAATAGTGTACATCCCATCCTCGGCGTTAAATTGCAAGTTTCTATCTCTGAAGTACTGTATCGCGAACATTAGTTTATTATTTTTTGAATATCGGGGATAATAATATAATAATTAGCAATGTGCTGCTAAATTAAAGAAAGATACTCTTCGAGAGAAGTTTTAGATAAGCTTTATTTTAATGAAAATTTTTACGACAAAAAAATTTGCCTGTTGCTATAGAAAGAATGTAAAAGAGTAATTTCCAATATATTACTTTCTCTCTTTTGGGAGAAATATATATTATTTAATTAACTTTGATAACAATATTACTCAGCCATTAGAATTTCATTGAATTTTATATACTATTGATTGCTAAATTAAAATAAACAGAGGCGTCTCTCATATTAAATTCTCACCAAAGAAACACTAGATTTTAAATTTCTCGCTACTTTCTCGACACACCCTGTATACCTACGCATATATAAACCTACCACAAAGCATACCCACGAGAAAAGGCATAAAGAGTTGGAGAAAGAGAAAAATAGAGAAAGATACCGAGAAAGAGAGAGAGAGGGAAACGCACTCATTGAGATGCGTCTCGCGTGCATTTCTCCGGCAGTCGTGGACCGGAAGCTGGCTCGTCATACGTGACGAGTATCCGGTGCCCCGGAGTCTCTTATCGGGTCTGACAATTCTAGGAAAGGAGCCGATGGCATGTATCTATTTCTATAGAGACAGAGCTTAGGGATGCATATGTGATGGACGATAAGCAAACAATTTTTATTGTCGATATTATCCTAAATTTGGTATTTGTCGATGTGTAAACAAAGTGCGTAAAAGCACAGTGTTGCGATAGGGAGGGCGAACTATAATAATTCATATCTCTATAAAAATAGATAGGTAGATAGGTAGAATCTTATCACTTCTGATGCGACAATATTATTCTTCAATATTGTATCATATCGAGAAAGACACAATTAATATAATATATGTATATTAGAAAATATGTTGTATTTTTCTGATTTCTTAATTGTGATTATATAATTTTTAATATTATAATTACATTTCAAAATAATAGAATTACGTATAATATGCAACAACACACATATAACGTTGTAATATTACAACGTAATATATATTTAATATTTAATATTACACAGAGAGAATTTTCTCTTAGAATTTACTCTGAAAATCATGGTAATCGTGGAACAATGTGGAAAGAATTTTATGAGAATTTTTTTTATTAATATTTATCACAATAAAAAAATAATAATATCTATCACAATAAAATATAAAATGTTTGAATTTTACCATGCAGTTTAGTAAAATTAATCAAACATGTTTTATATTTTATTGTGATAGATATTGTTATTTTTATTGTGATAAATATTAATTAGAGAAATTCTCATAAAATTCTTTCCATACCACATTGTCTCACGATTACCATGATTTTCAAGGTAAATTCAGAAAATTCTCTCTGTGTACAATTGTAATATTAAATATAATTTTATATATAGAAAATATATTGTATTTTTCTTAATTGTGATTATATGTATAATTTTCAATATTATAATTACACAAATTTCAAAATAATAGAATTATAATATGCAACGACACACATATAACGTTATAATATTACAATTTGACATGCAATGACATATAAAGTTGTAATATTATAATATTACAATAATATTGAAAATTATTATAAAGAAAGCGCCCTATCTAGGGTATAATTAATGCAAATTTAAGCATGATTTGCGAATGTAAACGTGGAGTTATGCTATCGATCGTGATGCTTATATTAGTTTACGCGGGTGTGTAGCCAGATCTAGTTAACGCCGATGAATGACGACGGCGACGGCGCTCGTTAAAAATATCATTGCGTCATATCGCATCGTGACTGCACCGGTTCCCAGATAATAGTCCGTTATGTTTCTCTTTTACAGCTGTGTACAACTGGCGAGGGGACACGCGCTATGGACTACCCCTGGAAATCGGAGAAACCGTGCAGATTCTGGAGGAATGTGCGGGTAAGTCATTCAATATTATCTCTTTTTTCTCGAGAAAAAGATATATATATATATATATATATATATATATATATAGATCACGCGTGTTGCAAGTTCCGCGTTCGTTCAAGATCAGGGGAAGCTTGATAAGCTCATCAGCGGAAACCCGATGATATGTAGCACCCTGATAGTCGGATCATCAGGAATGATGTTGGCAATAGGGAAAAAATTAAAGAGACGCGCATGAAAACATTTCTATATAATTCAAAATTCATAAATCATCGTGTCAATCGATCAGCTGTTTTACCGAGCTAGGTGTTTCGACAATTTCAGGCTGGTACAGAGGCTTCTCGACGAAGAATCGCGCGGTGAAGGGTATCTTCCCTAACACGTACGTGCACCTGAAACCGTGCAAGATCGACAGTGAGGGCCTCTTCGAGTCCGTCATACCGTTGGAGGATCCGGTGGTCCGGGAAGTCATCCTGGTCCTGCGAGAGTGGGGCGGGATTTGGAAGAGGCTGTACGTGGTGAGTATATTTCGTTCGCCGCTTCGTGTTTTCTCTCCCCCTGCCCTCTCCGCCATCCCTCCTAAAAGCTGCGAAAGTATCTCTGCCTTTGTGCGCTTCGGTTAAAGGGAATATCTTTCCATTATTAAAAATTGCGATCGACGAGCAGAAAATTGCGATGCTTTTCTTTCTTTCAGTCTCTCCTTGCTCTCTTGTCCATTGGAAAAGTTTCTCTCCGTCATTTCCGAGTTTTATATGTACCTCGAAGTTGACAAAGGTTCTCCGAATAAACTTCCTTTATTTGTACAAAATTTTGTCAATAATTAGTATTCTCAGTAATTAATACTTTATATATGTTTTTCACGTTGTATAAAGTTATGCAATATAGGTAAAGGAAATTGATTTCGGACATATCTTTTTTTTTTTTTAGGATATACGTCAAACTTTTTTTTTATGACTCAAAATGCAAAATTTTGCAATAATATCTTTGCTATCTGTCGCAGGAACGCGAGGAGTACAAATTCAATGCGTTGCGCAAAGTGATGCGGGAGTTGCTGGAATGGCGGCGGCAACTTTTGGCCGGCACCCTCACCACGGATCAGACGCGGGAGCTGAAACTACGGATAATCAATAAAGTGGATTGGGGGAATCGGTAAGTCAAGAAAAGATACACATCTTGCATTATTAAATTAGCGAGACTCAAGTGGTCGAGATCGGACAAACCGTCTCGTTTTGCCCATCTTACAATTAATGCAAAAAAGGGATGGCTTTTATTGACGATGATTGAGCGATCTTAATTATCGATACGTGTGAACTTATCTTTAATCATTATGACACATTGTTGATAACGCAATCGAAATAATTGCGCGAAAAAATCATTTATTTTTGGAAATACTTGAATAAGATATAATATCTATTATATTAATATATAATATCTTATAAGATATATAATATCTTAATATAATATAATACGTATATCTTATTATTTAAATATTTCCAGATAGGATCTATTACATTGAGATACAATATCTATTATGCCTGCGTGTGTGATGCTAGTATTGATTTCTATCTGACAATGAGTATAACCAAGTTATTAGCTAATCGAGAAGGAGCTACTATATTTTCCGTGATCTAAAATATTTTAATCCACACACACGTACACAAAACTGATGAAAATTTAAGCCAGGTAATTCTCGCGCAAAGTGGTCCATTTATTCGGTTGAAGGGAAGTTTGTAGCTTCGAGTAGCTTCAGGCGCGGCTGAGGAAAGAAAAAAGCTTCGGAATTATTATTCCGCGTGTGAAAATCGAATGACGGACATCGTAATTGGAAAGAATGTCGTTTATTTTCTACCATTTTTTTGTCTCGTATTTTAATTGCTATAACGACGTTGCACATATTGGCAGTCTTCCTCTCGTATCGAAACGCGAGTAATGTCTCGCTCCTCCTAAAGAATACGCTGATACGCTAAACGCGTATCCTACAATATATATATATATAGAAGGCACTTTTTGTGAACAACTATTAAATCTATAAATTGATTCCTCGTTCTCTCTCTTTCTCACTCTCTCTCTCTTTCTCTCCCTCTCTCTCGTTCATCTTAAATGTCTACCTTAAGAGATATCACTCGGAGCGCGATTATCGGCAATCTAACGGATACCGTAAAAGGGAAGGATCGTAGCGTTTAACACTATTGTCGTCATACATAGCTATTGTCAGCAGAGTTTACACATTGTCTTCGCGAACGCAAAGGGGGCTGGAAAGGGGAGGAGAGATGTATATATCTGAGCGTCGAGGGAAAGTTTCTATTGTCTTTTGCCAACAGGAAGGAGGATTACCGTGTACGTGATAATTAATTGCAATAATTAAAGTCTACGTACGAAATAGACGCGCCGATTATAATATCGGGGACGATAACGCTTTTTCGCGAACGAATTGAAGCGATCCCAATTAATTAATGAAGTACTTAATTATATCTTTAAGAAAATGACATATGAAGATCTTTTCATATCGTGAGTTATGTAATTAGATAGATAGAGGAACCCCATTCACTTACTTTTACTCTAGAAACTATATCTTTCCTACTTTACATATTTCTCAAATCACGTAGCAAGTGTCTTAAAAAATCGATCTTATTTTTTATCTTTAATTTGATAAGCAATTATTTTTCAATTATTATATAAAACGCATTTTCAAGAATATTAATGTCGTATTCATATACGACCGTTATTTTAATCCACTTGCTTAATTAAATGACGATCCTCTATATTGAATGTGGTCGCGCTCACACGAATGTCGAGCATCATTCCCCATCTCATTTTTTTCCAATCAAATTACACTACTAACTTTAATTCACTCTACAATCATTGCACCAGTCGCGCAAAAATATTTATGAAAAAATTGAAAAGAAAAAAAGAATGATGCATATATGATGCGCAAACGTTCCTTCCGCCTGCTAGACTATTACTGATGTATTATATTGTGTCTCTATTAGATTACACACTAGGCAGTGTACTGGTTTTATGGTGCCAAGTAATGCGCGATAGTACTTTTACGATGTCTTACGCAGTTTATAATTGCGCGATGGCGTTCTATATTTGCGATATACGCGAGATTCGCTCTAGTATTATAATGAATTAACATTTTCTAAAAAAAAAAAATTCGCACAATCGTTCATGTGAGAACGCATACAATATACAATTGTTTGAAGGCTTCGTTGGTGGAATGTGAATTTTTTTTTAATTACTATGCGATACGTCGAGATCGATAACGATAGCGCACATTTCTCTTCACGTGACGAATAACACAAGGCAATCTCCTATTATTATTTCGTGAAAAAATATATATTGCCGCGCTGCTCTATTATATAAGCGGAGCTCTGATCTATAATCTGGCGGAGCGTTTGTTACGTATCGTAAAAGCAAGCATCAAACGAAAGTATAGCAGTGTATCGTAGCTTCGACGTAGCTTGCTCTTCTCTTCTCCTCGATGATCTACAGTAATGTGTAACAGAAATGTTACATTCGCGTGAAACAGGAGTTAAGGAACACCGTTTATAATAATTCTACGCTCGTTCCACATGTGACCGTGTTTAACTCTCTTAGTTATTCTATTCTACATCGGCAAACTGATCCGCAATGAACGATTAATAATTAAAATGATTCGATTCTGCAATGAAAAGAAAAAGTCTCTCGCACCTGTTGCAACTTAACGATTATAAACAGTCACACGTGCAAACGTCTTATCGATCCGAGAGCATCGCGCTACATTAACGTCTACATTATATATTCGATAATCTAATTAATGTCGGTTCGTGCCGCCGCCGCCGGTGTTAAACGAATCCTTCTGATTCCTCCAATCAATGTGCAAAGTTCGTTCTTAATACTTTTTTTACGGTCTGCAAGGCGTTATTCGAGAGAAAATATAGAGGTAAATCTCGTTAGAAAAGAATAATCAGCAAAAAATGTGGTTGGCGCTCGCGCGACTTTATGCGTTTTAACTTCGGTTTTGCGGTGAAATGAAAATCTCTCGTAATAGCCGTTGAATAGGCAAGAATCTCGTTAGCATTGGCTTCACGTTGTTTATCGCGTTTTTCAAGCTCGTTTATACAGCAAATAACAGCGTTGGAATGAAAGCCTCACAATGACACTGAAACAGAAGCGTCGACAGACAGGAAGCTGCGACGAGGCGAGCTCTATATATTTTATACGCGAATGATGCTGAAAACTTGAATAAATGAAACTCTAGGAAATAATTCGCGCGCAATGATATTGAGAAAACAGAGGAGAAATATAATTAAATAGAGAAGAAGAAGAGAGGATCAGAATGCGCGTTTCTTCTAGTAATCCTCAATATAAATTGGAAGATTCGTCATTAGGTATAAACGTCAAGAACCGACTCGCACTTTACGAGCGCGTGATAATGAGCAAAATTCTCGTCGACGGAAGACAAGGACCAAAGGCACTTTAACACGAGTTTACGAGCGTCACGTGGTAGTCGATGAAGGTCGCGTCGGACAACAAAGTCTCGGCAGAAGGAGACGTCGAGGAGAAGAGCGTCCGTTTACGCGTTTTACGACAAAGATACATATTCCCGACGACGCGGCACGAACCTATCTCTTTATTGGCACCGAGACAACGGCGGACAACACGCAGGTATTCCGCCCTCGGTATTATCACAATACGAACAGAAGTAGAAGTGGGGAGGCGCGGTAGAGAAAAGTCGAGTCGACTCCGGGGTCTCCTCTCGCGTTATTTAGATCTGGGTGTCCTTGCCGAATTTCTCAATCTCCGGATACATGGGTGACATCTCCAGGGTGCTGGGCGCCGACGGCATCGACGTCGGCGACGCGCCGCTGCTGCTGCCAAACTGCAAACGGCGACACAGTTCCTGCAGCATCTCGTTGAACATCATGAGATTCATGTTTTGGCCTAGCAGATGAAGCATCAGAAAGTCGCCGACCTGAAAATTTCATTTTTTTTTTAAATTTTAGGATATCTAGGAATTTTAGGAGAAGGCACTTTCATCTTTCGTAATACATTATTCACTGAAATTTAATTCTGCAAATAGCCGGCAGTTATATTACCTCAACTTTTATTCGCGAGTTTCTATTAAATTCCTAAATGGGTCACTGCATATATAATCGCTCGTTGAAGCGAAACTTTTGAAATTACATGATCTGTAACGATTATAATCAATCTTCCGTATTATTATTGACAATCGAAAAATGTCCTACCTGAGTCTTTCGGATGAGCGCGTTAACCGTAGCCGAGGAGCCGAACTTGAAGCGTTTCTTGATGATCGCCTCGCGACAGCTGGGCATCAACACTATGGCCATGCTGTACAGCATAGCGCAGCCGGATAGGACCGCCATGATGATAAACCAGAACCACAGGAAGATGTAGATCTTCTCATTGAGGATATTGAGCGCCAATATGCAGAGCGCGTCCAACTTTTGTATCGTTCCGGAAGCACCGAATTTGTGGAAGGTACACTTGGTCACGCGCGGGAACACCTCGATCATCGGGTCGGTACGTTGCTCCTGATTCATGTTGCTGAACTTGAGCACCTCCGTGCCGTACGTAAGGAAAGCGCCGCCCAGGAAGAGGTCCACGAAGAATATATTACCGACCTGAAACACAAAAGGAAACGATATTAATTTCGTACAAAGAGTTTGACGCAATTTTCTATTCATCTATGCGATTAGAATAATATAAAATATCGTTCTATAGTAATCAAATTGGAAATTTAGACGTCTATATATTCAAGAAGTTTAATTTACCCTACGATATCTTTCAAAAAGCCTAATAGTCCCTATTGGAGAACCCTTTTTGGGATACGCTTACGGTATTGACAAAGTTGAGGGCCTCGCAGAAGAAATAACCGGCAGCGTAGCTGTTGTGCAAATGCATGGTCTCGACGAGATACTGGACCAATCTTTCGATCTTGGCTTGTCGTTCCGGTTTGCTCTCGACCATGGCACCCCTCGCGCCCTCGGATATTATCCTGATCTTTCCCTCCTCCCACTGTTTCCACATCCAGTGCGGCGCGTAAAAGAGTATGCCTTGGAAGAATAGCATGAACGGCACCCACTGATAGTACGAGTGATGCCTCTTCTCGCCTTCATCGATACCCAGACCCGGATGGGCCACATGAGTGGACACGGGTTTCGCAAAGTTTCTCGGTAGCGTGAAAGTATACGTGATCCAGCAATAAGTATTGATCACGTGACCGGACACAGCGCCGGTTTCCGATATACAGTTGATGGGATCACCTGCGTGCGAAAAATAGATACAATTAATAACTAATATTTTTAACTATAATTTAACGGGGAATTCTTTAGTAAGCTATAGATTAAAAATATTAATTACCAATTAGCTAAAATTTAGGCAATTAAATTTCAAGTATGATATAAGGATACCTAAAATATTTATCTAATATTTTTTTCCGTTATTCGAAATTGATTATTTTAATGACGGATAAGGAACTGATTTTAATTGCGACTTATTTCGATAGTTAGAAAAGATAGGCGGTGATTTTCAAGTATATCTCGTATATATATCTTCCTATCGTTCAACCTTTCTTGCGCGAATGTTGTTACCGGAGTAATTCCACGGAATTACCGCGTATGTACGTGTGTGTTAATCCCGTACCATTAACGAATGTCGGAGAAGGTGTTATCACGACGAAGATAACTTTTCACGTGTCACGTCACGTCGCGAACGAGTGGATGCTGCGCTGTCGTTCTAGACACTCGAAACTCCGAGAATCGAGTATCGTTCTCATTTAGCGTTCCTGATGAAGCGTTCCTGAAGCGTAATGAAGATGTTCCTTCCGATGTTGACGCGAGCATTAAATTTGCGATCACGTTCTATGTGTTACATTTGTACAATTTACACACAGTACGTGTGTTTCTTAATTAGCGGTATTTACTTTCCACATTTCTGTTCTTTTCAATTCACTCACGTCTAAAGCGATAAAAAAATATAATTCATTAAGAAAGGATTCAAATGATAAAGAAACTTGGGAGAAGATAACTTATATGTGTTTATTAAAAGAAAAATGAAAACGTTATTAAAACGAATAGATCTAGCGTTTACGTTCTCTAAGGTTTTTCTCTCGAGATGAAACCGAATCACATGTGCGCGGTTCATATGTATACCAGATGTTTCACATTATGGGCAATTAAGTTATGCAACGATCCAGTAGCGCGATGAACAAAGAGGATACATTATGCTGAAGCCATAATTGATTAGTCATTCGAATATATCTTTGATCACTCGAAAATTATCCTAAAAAATTAAACACGTCTAATTTTTTTAAACATTCTCAAAATTTTCTTTCTTTCGTCATGTCCCTAATTTTTTAAGAACTTTTAAGTAAAATTAGGCATTTAATTTTACGAAAACACTATTACACAGAGAGAATTTTCTCTTAGAATTTATCCTGAAAATCCTGGTAATCGTAGGACAATATGGTATGGAAAGAATTTTAAAAATATGTTTGATTAATTTTACCATATACTTTTAGTAAATTTTACTATACTTTTAGTAAAATTAATCAAACATATTTTATATTTTATTGTGATAGATATTGTTATTTTTTATTGTGATAAATATTAATCAGAGAAATTCTCAAAATTCTTTCCATATCATTATTGTCCCACGATTAGCATAATTTTCAAATACTAAGAGAAAATTCTCTCTGTACTTTCTGTGATATATTCTATTCAATTATTTTTAATTAGTTCCTATCTAGTGTTGTATAATTAACGAATAATTTTTTCATTGACGTGAGAGACCAGAGATACGTATAACGCAAGGTAAACTCGATTCAATAACGATTTCAATGAAAAACGTAAACGCATACGGCTCTTCTACTGTCGCATACGATCATTTATTACATAATTACCGTTTCGCCCTACGCGATCCAAGATCCACTCATTAATCATATCGTGCAATTGTAATCGAGAAACGAGCTCATATATCTAATGGCATGTTATGATTACTAGGCGCAAACACGTCTTTTTCTAATCAGCCGCGCTATTATTATTACCTATCGTATATCGCGCGGCGATAAAAAGGCGCTAAAATGTCATAGGGATCAGCTGTTTGACAGATCTCGTAATCATATACAGAAATGTACTCCAGATTGTCGTCTCGCTTCTGTTCGAAGTTCCTCTCTCTCTCTCTGATCGAAACCGATTGCGATCTCTGCACCGACTTTCTGCAATTGCGACGTGCAATTGATCCTTAACCCGATAATATTCAGCACGATAGATTAAATGATTCCTGCCCTCGCGTAGTCTATTTTTAAACGCGTTCTCTGCACTTTAGAACGCTTCTCTCTCTCTCTTATTTTCAAGTATTTTAACTGCTCTTTTAAAGTAGTATACGATATTACAAACGTATTCACTTTGTCCTTCTCAGACTCTACTTGTCGATGGCGATCGCGACGCAAGAGATTTTCTCAATCGTATTTTCGTAGAGAGTTTTCAGGGACCTCTCTTCGGAGAATTCTTCGAGAGAGAATGCAAATTAAATGCATATTAAATGAATATATTTACCTATCAAGTTATTGGCTGAGACGATGACGCAACAGACAAATAACATGGCTGCCGTGGTTCTGTAATGCAGCCTGAAGATCATGTTGTCGATGATGGCCTTGTCGATCAGATATCGTACCTTGACGAAGCCGGCGACCGCCGAGACTAAACCGAACACCGCCATTTTCGTTTAATCTGCAAGAAGAAGAAGAGATATACGTTATTTCTTTTTCATATTACTATGCTTGAAACGATGATTGTCTAGAGAATATATAATATTCCGACTCTTGACTAAACATAAACTATAATTATCGTTTACTGATATATATATTCGTTGGACTTGTCTTTACATATTTTTTTCTCAGAATATATTTTTTTTACAACGCCGGCTATTAAAACATAAAATTATCTAGATTCTCATTAGTGGCCAGTCATTTAAGTAGGTTTTTATCTAAATAGAATTTTGTATTCAAGTCACGACAGTCACTATACGATAAATTCTAGTAGTAAAACCTGACCGGTTTCTGTGCCTCGTTTAATCCGTTTTTTTCTACTCAGATTTTTATCACGTACGACTATCTCTCTTATAGGGACAGACGACAGTTAAGTAGTTTACCAAAAGATTAACAGATTGTCTTTAGTTGACGAACCATCAGAGTAACGTAATGATCGATCGCGATTAGGAGCCCAGCTTTATTAAGTCAAACAATAACGAAGTGAAGTATTAGCATTCTTGTCGTACAAGTCAATAATTTATATAATGGCTCACATGAACGTATTGCCTGGGAAAGGGAGAGAAAGAAAGAAACCGATTCTCTCTTGGAGATTATACTTAAATAAGTGTCGTATCTAGATTAGCTCGTGAGTAATTCAGCCACAGACTCCAGTAGTAAACAGGATTACATTCTTACAGATCATCAATCTTATCTTTGATTGCGTTGTTTGCGAAATTAATTGAATTTCGCGAGAGCTAAAAAGAAAAGTGATCAACTTTGAGTATATAAATGGTGGTATATTTAATATAGCGACATAATAAGAGAGAGAACCGTCGTTTAAAATTAATATAATTTACAACATTACTAGACTCTGTGTGTAATTCCAGGATTTTTTATTAAATATTTTTGTTCAAAATATTGTGCTGAAAAATTTCGAATTTTTAAGATAAAAATTTAAGAGAAGGGAAGAGAGAGATTTAAAAGTCAGCGATCTTTAAATATTTTTAAAATACTGTGCTATAAAATTCTGAATTTTTGAGATAAGAATTTAAGAGAAAGAGAGAGATTTAAAAATCAGCAATCTTAATTTTTTTTAAGCTAACCACTTCGAATAAGAGAAAAGATATCACTCGTTTCGTTCCAACATGCTCATTTTTATCTTCGTCGAACAGAAGCGAAAGCGTTTCGCTTTTATTCAGCAGAATCGTCACGGGATGGCAATTCGCAGGACCTTTTCTCCCTTTCGGAAATTCATAGGCACCCTCGGCGAGAGAAGGGCACCCGGCCCTTTTTCCCCCCGATATACCCGACATCGCGCGTCGCCGGAAATGGCAGATGTGTACGAGAAGATCGATATATAGAGAGAAAGAGAAGAAGAAAGAGAGCCCCGTTCATAAAGGCCGCGCACACCTCGACTCGTAGATTATTCTCGCCGGGAAACAAAGCCCGACGCGACCGGAATGCTCCCATTTTCGTTGTCGTCGAGTTTCCGACACGTGCACCGAGGAACCTGAACGCGGGGATTTTACGGAAGTTATACAACGTTAATAGGAACCTCATTTTTCAAATCAAAAATCATTTTTTTTTACTAAATTTAATCATTTAATTTGACTAAATTTCGCACTACTATTATTTTATCTTCCAATTTGCCAAAAGTCGTCGAGTTATATTTATACGGTATTATCTGTATAACATGGCTTGTAAGATTAATATAATTGACAGATAAATACCTGTCAATTATATTTCCCCACTTAAACTAAACTGAAACTTTTAAATAAAGGAGAATTTAAACATCATTATTTTTATCGTTTCTTTAGAGAAACGAGATTAAAGCGCGCGGAAGTGACAGTTTCATTCTCAAGATATTGTGGCTTTGTGGCTTTATGTATCCTCGTGCTTTTCGATGTAATCGCACGTGATAATAATTAAACGCGTAGATGCCTGGGGCTTTTAGTGTATTTGCGCGCATCTAGAGAATTTATTCGTCATTTTGCGGCTACAGAAAGTATTATTATTCGCGTTAAAACGTGTGACATAATTATTATTATCTCACAAAGGAAGATAAAAAGTATAACAAACCTATCCGGTTAAATATAGTTAATTAAACACCGAGATCGCGAAAATAATTACAAACGAGACAATTATTCAACAATGACACAATAAGATAAATACTCTATAATTATAAAATTTTATAGAGCTTTTTAGAATAATTATTCCAGGCATATTTTTGCATACACGGGAGTTTAAATAATTAAGGATGAAATCTCGCTATTTGCGTCGCAATATTTGTTTCTCTTCACAAGAGAAACGTCTTTTTTTCGGCGATAGAATATTCTTCCCAACTTGATACAAAATTCAAGGGCGAATTATAGCCTGTATTCCGGTTGACCGTGTGTCGACAGAATTTTATTAGTTAATTAATTGAAGACACGCGGAGGGACACGCGTGCCGATGTACGAGAGGTCGATTTGCACAAGGACGAGAATCGCATGTGTCGTATTGTAATGTAGGGTGTTTGATTACTAGTGATTACTGGTATGACAGACAAAAAAAGAGTAATAATATAGACACAATACTTTAATTAAAAATAAAATTATTTTTTTTAACAGCAGTAAAGTTTTTAGATAATTTTCAGAATTTGTGAAGGTTTTATTTTAACTGAGAATATCTCTTAATTTTTTTACTTTCGGGAAATCTTTTGTCGGCGAGACCGTTCGTTCACGTCTCACAAAGGATTTCTGTATTACATCGTGTTATTTTTTGCCCACAAAAGGTGCTAATTTCGTATATACACGTTTACGTGAAACGTGTGAAGTTTTTATGAATAGTTAACTGCTCGCAAAAATTCCGGATTTACAAATATGTCATTTTTCTCTTTGTGTAACAAATTTGAATTTGAATTTCATATCTCGGGACAATATTACATACAGACAGCAATTACATAAAATTAAGAAATATAAATATTATATATAAATGAGAGAACCCACAAATGTATGCACACGTTTTCCTTCCCGTAATACTATGTTGCAATATGTAAAACAAAAAGAATTCTCCGAAATCAGTACAACGCAATTATCCTATAATCACCTCTAGTGATAAAGACCTCTGATATAAGTTCTTTAAATAACTTACAAGTCACACCTTGCAATATTCAGATGAGAGTTGTAAAAAAAAAAATGAAGAAAAAAGAATGAAATAACGTTTTTCGCGAACACGATATTTCTTTAAAGATATTCAAAAATTCGAGTGCCTTCGTCATTCCTTCGTGTGGCGGAGGAACCGAGCAAGTTAAACCAGTTGGCTGCTGGTTTCTCGGCTGAACAAGAGTGGGATGCGACTTACAGTGAGTGAACGATGACGGCGACGACGACGAAGACGGCGACGAGAGGCCGATACCCTTTCGTACATGAGCTCTCGTCTTGATTAATCTCGCATTTCTCGAATACGCGACATTTCAATTCGAAACGATATTGGCCGATATTTCTCGAAATTATGCAATTCCAACGAACCACTTTGCCTGCCATATTTTGACTTGAAAAAATAATTAGCAATTATTAGCAATTGTATAATTTCTTTATACATACATATTTCGTCATCTTCTCGCGTTTTTTTTTTTTTTTTTTTTTTTTTTTTTTTTAGAAAAATTTAGATTATCAAACATCTTTGCTCCCATTTTTTTACTATTATACACTCCACTTTTTTACCTTATCAAATTATGAGAATTATGAGAAATACATGTCACTGTTTAAGGCTCCTGGCTCCTTTCCGACCATGTCGAAATCGTGACGTCAGAGGCGAGAAAACACACGCTAAAATTTCTTAGATGCCATTTCGAAATAAAAAAATATTTCGATAAAACAGCACTTCAGATGGCTTTAGCACACTCTTAAAAAACCCTGAAAACTATCCTTTCCCCTTTATAATCAATCAACAGCTATAAAATGTAATATTATGAAGCTCAATCCGTCTGGTCTTTGCACATGCGCAGTCATTCCGCATGTCGAAGTCTGATATCTCGATCATTTTACAGATGTTGATTGATTATAAAGGGAAAAGGATAGTTTTCGGGGGTTTTTAAGAGTGTGCTAAAGCCATCTGAAGTGCTGTTTAATCGAAATATCTTTTCATTAAAAAATGGCATCTAAGAATTTTCAGCGTGTGCTTTCTCGCCTCTGACGTCACAATCCAATATGGCCGCGGTGAGCACCCAGGAGCCTTAAGTGTACCAGCCATAAAACCATTTCGTTTACGAGTCTCTCGCTAGTTGGAGCACGATTTTACGGCGTTACACAATCATATGTACCAAGGTAAAAGAAGGTTTATGTCCCATTGATCGCGGCAACAATAAATTCTGTCGTCGTCGCCTCGCTTCTATTCGCGACGATAATTTTGATTATTATTACTCAAATTAAAAAAATTATTATTAAGTATTTAAAGAAAAAACGGCAAAGTGTCAAAATGCAATATCTAAGAAAGAGGAGGATTATGATTTTTTTTATGTTACAATATTATAATACAATTTATGTCGTCCATATAAGTGATTTAACTGACCGATGTGGAACCGCATTAAATAAGGGCGTCCTTTTACTTGGAAATAAATATATAATAAAAAACAGAACTCCGCGAAAAAATCTCGGCAAAACGGTGGTTCGCGAAGACGGTTTTCTTCTCACGATCTTCGCCGGCTCTCGATCTCGTACGAATTGTCCATATCGGGTTACGGATGCAGAAAACAGGTTTGGGATCGCCGGGGCTGCTAGCCCGGCTCCGATAAAGACTCGAGGAGTCGCTGATACATGATCGAGAAAAATGGAGAACTAGACGGATGCTCTTTGTCCGCGACGGATCCGGGATATCGGGAGTCTGGGTTCTGTCCGCGTTTCGACTAGATGGAACTGACAGGTGTAAATAGCATATTAAAAAAAAAAAAAAAAAAAAAAAAAATATAGAAACTCTTAGCCATCCCTAAAGAGATGTTACTTTTCATCTCGCAAAAAAATACTAATGTTCAATACGTTACTTAAACACACGCTTAATATATGATTAATACAATTTCTGAAATGTCAAATATCAATTATGAAAGAAGAGAGGAATCTTGTTTCTTTTATTTCATAATTGCTGATTGTTTTCTCTAATTATATTCCGAAAGTTTAAAAATTTATTAATTTGGAAGAGATAGGAAATTATTTACCTCTTCGCGCGTCCAATATTATAAAATTAATGAGACATAAGACTCGTAACGCAGACTTTACGATGTTAAACGTATTTAGGAGCACTTAATGGCGACAGACGAATGTATAATGAGTCAGTAATCGAATATCGATAGATTCCGAAAAAATCGAAAAAAAAGTCGCGACTTTACGGCTTACTGGAGATGGGATATCGCCGGAATTCTGTCGATTCAGAGCGGTTAACAGGTAATACGAGTTAGATTTACGAGCTCGCTGTATGATATAGGAACTGGAGCGATTTGTAGGTCGAGGCTCGGCGACTGTGGCCATAACGAGATTTACGTATGTACGGATTAATAGGAGAGTTAATACAGAGAGAGAGAGAGAGAAAGAGAACGTCCAACGTGTTGTTTAAACGGACCGTGATTTATGTATTCCGAACGTTATTGCCAATACAGGAATCATTCGCCATCGGAAATGGATAGGTTTATTCCACACGATGAGAGAGAGCAGATTCGAATGCGCGACGTAAATCAATTCTAAATATTATAGTTTAATGATATTAATTTGATGAATTTCGCATTACGCAATACACAACGTAATGATACACATTTACTGCTATCATTGCCTTAATTTTAAATGTCTCGTTAATGATATTGAATTGCATGATTGTCGTAAAAATATGATATGTACATAATGATGAGATATTAAGATCTATAAATTAATTATAAAATATAATTACGATGAATTTTTCGAGATATTTGTAACAGCGTACATTTTTCATACATATTACACTATTGCAATAGAATATGAAAATGACGTCTCTTACGAAGCTTCGAGTTTACATTGAATAATATTTCGCTGAGAAAGCGTGATTCAAGAAAGGCTTCTCAGAACACGAGCGAGTTGGAAACTTTTCTCTGCATTATGACTCACATTCTTTCCCGAATGCAACTGAAACTTTTATACGAGCTATCGCGAAAGAGCGTGAAATATTAAAATAATTATTTTTCATCCCCTCAAAATATTTCCATTGAATAAAATATTTCCAAACACTCGCTATCTCTTCAAACAGATCTCTTTTACAAAATAATTAATATAAGGAGTACAAAAATATTTTGCCGAAGAATTTATAATCTCGTGTAAGTAAAATACATATACATATTGAATTAATATATTTTTCAAATACTTCGCGGAGCGATATAGTTTCAGGTCGCATGTACGACTTAATAATAAACACCCTCGCTCTCGACGCTAGGAGCAAATTAACGCAATGCACCCGTAAATTATTGTATCAACGGCCATTCGCCGATCAAGATACAAGTTTTATAATCGCTATCCGAGTAATTGTACATGCGGGGGCACCGCTTTTACTGATGGTTATTCAGGTGCGGCGAAGATATCAGCTGTTCGCGCGAGTACTGGGTGTGTCGAATCAAGCTTGTCCGATACTTGGCGTGTCTTTGTCAATTTACACTTAAACATGTTGCAAAACTCGAATAGCACACAGAGAGAATTTTCTCTTAGAATTTACTCTGAAAATCATGGTAATCGTGGGACAACATGGGTATGGAAAGAATTTTATGAGAATTTCTCTGATTAATATTTATCGCACAATAAAATATAAAATATGTTTGATTAATTTTACTAAACTGCGTAATAAAATTAATCAAACATATTTTATATTTTATTGTGCGATAAATATTAATCAGAGAAATTCTCATAAAATTCTTTCCATATACCATATTGTCCCACGATTATCATGATTTTCAGGGTAAATTCTAAGAGAAAATTCTCTCTGTGCAGTATTTTGACAGATACAATATTTTCTTATCTTGTCATCAACAATAATAAAAAATTATATATATTTTTTAAATTAATAGTAATTAGGATTTATGATTAGACGAGATTAATATGTGAGAAAAATTATTTATTAGGATATTTAATCGCGAAGAAAATTGGAAGATCGTGTGTGTCGCTTTTCTCTGTGAAAATTTCATTGCAGAAATATACATGAACTAACTTGTGTGAGCGAAACGGTATATTTGCGGGATATATGGAAGTTGCAGATCGCGTTTTATTAGGAATTCGCCCGAGTAACCCGCGAGCGGCGATGATTATGATTCCTTTACACACGTCAAATACTCTCTGCAAGCGCGCGCTTTCATAAATCAACGCAATCATCTCGCACCACATATTGCGATATATTACGGATAGAACATGATACATTTTCTACGAATATTATACTAAGTAAAGACAATTTATCTTTTGATATATAAATCGTGAAAAGAAATAATAAATGTTAAAAATTAAATAAAAATTAAATAAATTAAAAAGAAATATTAAAAATTAAATATATATATTCATCTTTGTCAAGGACATTAAAAAAATTAAGAAATAAAACTATATTATCTTTCAGCGAGAATTTATAATTTGAAGACAGTCATATCTAATTTGACATTAAAATCGATTATATATAGAAAAAAAAGAAAAAAAAAACGCGGCATGATCGATTTTATAAATTATTATGTCAAAGTCTCCTGTTAAATTTAATTATCCAAAAAAAATTCGGAATTGCATGGCGCTTGCGTTTTTGCGTGCAGCGGTTCAATTATCGGACCGCGACGGATCGAACACGTCGAATTAAATGAGTGTTTTCCTGCTTCTGCTCCTGTATCGTGCATGAAAGACACGCGTGACGTGCGCGCAAACAACTTTTCTTTCGTTGGTTCGAAAGGACGAGTCGCTCGAGACCGGGAAGGAGATTTACAGTTATGTCTTATGTGCGTATTCCGTAGCACGCTTATTTTATCGGCTTTGAAGTCTTCCGGTGAATGCAGCATTGATATGACCAATGGTTTCGAATAAAATTCTCAATGATCTTCCTTCTCGAGACGATCTGACTGAAAGTGTTGTTTATTTAAGTTTAATGTAAGATTTTGCTCCGTTTCCACAAATGCGATCTATTAAATTCTATTTTATGATTATTAATTAATTAATTAATTTTTTCTGGACCGGATACTTCTCTGACAGATCAAAGTTCGCCGGAAGATCATAAGATCGCTCAAAGTTATCCGACGATATATATCAATATCGCGCATTTTTCTTACCAATTTTCGAATCCGCGCTTAATAATGATCGCTTATTAAAATCGCGGTATACAGTCGCGATTCGCGATCCTATCGAAGGATAAAGCGCGCGCAATGTGAGTGAAGGGTACTTTATTCGCTTCGTCTCGCGAACACGCGTCGGGTGAAAGGCGATAACTCGCGAAATATTATATATTTTCCGTTTCGCTCACGGGAGGAGAACGAAGTTTTCCTCTTAAAGGTCCCCGCGGATTTTTCGCGGTGCTGCGCGGAATCACGTAACTATACAGAGAGAATTTTCTCTTAGAATTTATCCTGAAAATCATGGCATTCGTAGGACAATCTAGTATGGAAAGAATTTTATGAGAATTTCTCTGATTAATATTTATCACAATAAAATATAAAATATGTTTGATTAATTTTGCTATGCAGTTTAGTAAAATCAATCAAACATGTTTTATATTTTATTGTGATAAATATTAATCAGAGAAATTCTCATAAAATTCTTTCCATATACCATGTTGTCCCATGATTACCATGATTTTCAGGGTAAATTCTAAGAGAAAATTCTCAGCGTATAGGGAAGATTACGGCGTTGCGTCGCGATAATTGCCGCTACGACGAATGGAGAACGAGGCCGTAGGAATCATGTTAATTATTGCGTAGCCGAATTGTTCCTCTCCTGGTTACGTTGCGTGACGGATACGCGACAGATCGCACGATTCCGATCTTTCATTATGATACATGGCGCCGGTAAAATATCACGGAAATATTTCCTTTCTGTTAAATAATTTCTAAACTCGCCGTTTCATTTCATCAGCGGATTCAATTGTAATCACGCAACACGAATATTTTTTTTTTTTTCTTATTAAAATTATCTTTTTTTCATTTTAGTTTAAAAATTATTGTTTTCTTATCAAAATTAATTTTTAAATTAATTTTTAATGAAAAGATAAGCGTGTGCTTCCCGTGTGATGCACTTTGTACAGATAGCGCATAATGCAACACGCTCTCGAGAAGCTGCTGGATGCGAATAATATCTACATCGGTAGATGTTATCACACTAGTGTTCGTATAATATAAGCGATACACGCTTTTACAACACGCTCGATAGACACACATGTATACGTCAATGCGCGAGCAAAAAAATAGGAAAAATGAATGAAGATGATATCTCAAGAAGGAGGATGTTAATAGTCCTCCTCGTACATCGCGAGATCGTGGGAAGTAGATGACAGCGATATAATAATGATGATGAGACGAGTACGACGGTGTTGACAGTCGTTAAAACGTTATCTCGTGTTTATAATTTATATCGTATATATATGACAAATAGATATTATTTGTCAAGACTGCTTAGTGGAACAATTATAGCGTCATGCAATATTTTAATAGATTAAATATCATAATTTTAACAGCTAATATAATTTATTTTATCTCCTCTTATCATTTTTCTTATATTATAAATTAATTTTTATGTATCTTTATACGTATTGTTATGAAAATAATTTTACCAATTAATTACCGACGAATTATTACTAAAGCCAATAGAGGAAGTCGCGAGACAATATATTCATCTTGATTCGCGACGCAGAAAAAGAATGGTTCATTCTTAATAATTACGTTCTTTCAAGGGCCTTGAAAGTGACGGCTGTTGAGAAATCGATCGTAGAGGTAATCTTTAGACCGCAGATGTCGAGAAATCGACGATAGAAGCGGTTTCTCAAGTGTGTGCAAGTGTTGAAAGATCGGCAAGACCATTGTTTTCTCACGACCAGTTGTACCAACATCGTTTAGCGTTCTGGCAATTGAATTTTCATCCTCTTGCTCATATTATATAGATAATATTACATAACATTAATTCCGCATTAATTATTCGACGCGCTGTCAGGAGCAGCTTGAAGGAAGTTAAACAGCTATTCATTAAAACGTCACGCACCAATATAATTATCCAAATCTCAATTGAAGGGAGGGATTTCGCTCTATTATTTTATTATTACTCGTGATCATTTTCGTATTACATCGTTATGTAACGATTGCAGTGTATCGCGCGAAAAGTTGAACCCCTCGTAATGTGTGATACCGGTTTCCCGAGAGACTCTCTAAAGATACTATTCCGTTCTCCGTAGAACGCCCACTCTTTTATGGTATTTACACGGTTGCATCTAACGCGTAGTTAGGCGGATGGTATTCTAACGTCGTCCTCCACATAAAAAAAGAAATAAAAATATGCGGAGGCAGCGAGATAATGCTGCACGCTGTATCTGGACCCTTTGTATGTTTCCAAGGTTCCCTCGGTCTTTTATCAGTCTTATCGTCGCCCGGAAAATGCTCGTATCTGCTGCACCAGAACCGTTCGAGTTATCGAAAAAAAAATAAAAAAATGAAAAATCTCGGATGTACCTCTCACGATTCATGTAAAGCGTGACACATCTCTCGACACGTGATGAAACATGGAACTAGAGATACGAAATATTGCATAGAGACACGAAAGATGATTGGTAAATGTTGACTTATACTACTGTAGCCTATGATGGCGTGAAAAAATTTATCCACGCGATATAATTAATTTTCTAACGATGAAAAATTAAAATTCTATCTCGTGATATATATGTATATTTTTTAGAGAATTTCTTGATATATTATTTTTTATTTTTCAATATTATTAAAAAGTTCATGTTTTTAATTTGTGTTTCAGTGTCGGTTTTTCATATCTATTTTGCGCGTATTATTATTATATTTAAAGTATTTCTTTCTATCTATATATGGACATGTCTACTCGTGCGATGTCACAGCACGGTTTTTTTTTTTCCTATATGAAATATGGGCACGAGCCGTTTTCGTTCAGGTAGTCGATTTTGAAAAGGGTCAGGAAACCATTGAAACCGTTTTTTCTACATCATAGTTGAAGTCTAGATGCCTACCGTTTTATAGGGACTGTCCATTTTCCCTTCCCAAAACAAAGGCATGCAGAATCTGACCTGTTCTGCATCCCACTAGGTCTAGGTCAAACCGACCTTTTTCAAGGATTTCCATTTCGAGAAAATTCCATACAAAGTTTTTTTTGTTTGCAGAGAAAAATAAATATTTTCACACGATGTTAATAAATAGTTTCATAAAATTCTACACAGAGAGAATTTTCTCTTAGAATTTATCTTGAAAATAATGGTAATCATGGGACAATATGGTATGGAAAGAATTTTAAAAATATATTTGATTAATTTTACCATACTTTAAGTAAATTTTACTGTACTTTTAGTAAAATTAATCAAACATTTTATATTTTATTATGATAGATATTAATCTAGGGAAATTCTCGTAAAATTCTTTCCATACCATATTGTCCCAGGATTACCATGATTTTCAGAGTAAATTCTAAAAGAAAATTCTCTCTGTGTAAAATTATAACCTAATAATTTTTATTATATCGAATTAAATAGCATGTATTGAAAAATAATTGATATCATTAAAACTAATAATATATAGACAAGTAGAAAAATATATATTCTAACATTGTGTAAGAAAAACACGATAGAAATATTTTCTTAAAAAATATGTGCGTAAAAGATGTGTACTTTTTAATATACACAATTATAAGGAAAAATGCAGAGAAATCGTAATGTTTTCCCGTTGATTAAACACAAGTCGGCAAATGTACTTGAAACAATGCATTTGACGCGAGAGTTTGTACCTCGAACTGCACTTCATTACAAAGGAAACAGAAATTTGTGGAGAACGAAAGAGGGATTACTCATTAGAAACTTGCGCGAGAGCGATGTTGGCTGGCTTGGAACGACCAGCTTCAATCTTTTCTAGCCTAAGCCGGCTGCTTTGCCAATTGAGGTCGATTAAGCGCGGAGAAGAAACACGTACGTTTCTCTCTCTTTCTGTCTCTATCGAGTTTAGTCTATAGAAATTGTTCATTGAAGAACGATGTTGTACGCCGCATATTCAAAACAGACGCAGATCGATATTGTATATAGTACTCGCAATTTTTTTTTCGAATGCTCGGTTACCGAAAAACCCGACGTAATTTCGACGAACACAAATTCCGATTCGTCGGAATTTATATATTCCCGTATCAATCAGTCTCGCGTTTCGATCGCGTCGCGAATAAACAGAGAATCGTGTTCGCGCGATGGAAAACCGATCTCGATGGAATCCGATCGAACTTCAGTCCACGAAATTTAGTCTGCGTACACTTTGACAAAATTCGATACACCACATTGTTGCTTTGTTTAGGCTATCTATCGATTACGTATCGATCTGAAATCGGAAATCCACCTTTGCTTCGTTTACTCCTAACATTTTCGTCATCTCCCACGTGATCTCAGAAATTCCAGAAATTCCAGAAATGTGATAAGATAATTCTCAAAAAAAAAATTTAATTTTCCTCTTTCTTTATTATTTATTTTTTCGAAATATATATCGATCGCTCGATCTTCAAGAGAGAGAAATAGTAAGAGAAAGAGAGGCAGAGATGGAGAACCACCTGTCGCTCGGCGCAATCTGCTCTTTCACAACCTTTACCTTCTGTTCGCGCAGACAATGTCGATTTCCTGCCCCTTCGAAGATGGTCCCCGAAGCTCTTGCTGTCGACGCCGCAGTTACCACCACCGGAATGTGTCTCGACTCGTTTTGGGCCCCGGTATAATATCGTGTCCGGAGGACCAAAGCTGCGCGAAAGAGCGACGCGCCGATTCGGGTTAAAGAGAGATCGCCTCTTTTCGCGCGAAGAGATCGAGAAGAGCTAGATCGCTCCCGTCACGAGCGATCGCCTTTTTTTTATCTTCTGCTCCTTTTTTTCTTGTTTTTTGTTTTTCCTCTTCAAGGACGAGGCGCGCGCGCGCGAAGAAGAGAGAGGAGACGCGCACTGGAATTTGGACGAGAAAGAGAGAGAGAGACACACATATATACGTACACACACACACGTAGGAACCCGAAGCGTCCCTCTTTCTCTCTCTCTTTCTCCCTTTCTCTCGTTCGCGATGTGAAAACGCGATCCTCGACGATACACGAGGGACGTGGAGCACCGACTGGGCCCGGCGAGCGACTGACTCGAGCGATGGCGATGAGGGACTCGCTCGGGGCCCCACCATTCTTGCCCGTCTGGCGATGAGGGGGGCAAAATGGGGAGAGGGAAGGGAAGAGGTTGTCAGGTGCGTAGGGCGATTCGCTCGCGCGAATTTCCGCGTCGGGGTAAATCTTTTTCGGAGCTACTTTGTGAATGACGAGCAGTAACTCTCTCTCTCTGTCTCACGTCGATCTATGATGCAAAAAAAAAAATAATAATACACGTTATCAACGAGAATAATGTCTCTAGTGGAATTTTGCGAAGCATATGTAAATATGCAAACTCGGTGTTTTACACCGTATGATAATCGCGGAGCTTTTAATTTTTGCGTCGAAAATGCGAGGGGATGACAGATAACAGCTGATGCGGATGGTTATATTTATTGAAACGAATTGGGGAGGAATTTGCATGAATTATGCGGATGGAGCTGTCGCGACTGCGATATATACATTAACATAAATCGTGGAAAATGCAACTGTACGAGGAGGTGCACCTTTCTCGATAACCCGTCTTCCTACCGCTTTGAAATAATCCGTCCCGCTGCGCTTCCTTCCCTCTCTCTGTCCCTTTTGCTACTGAAAAATTCAGCGAAGCGCGAATTAACTCGTCAACGTTGCTTTCTTCTGTTCGAAAAATATAATCGAGTGTACTTGCATAAGTAAAATTTAAAAATCACAAATATATATATCATTATCCTCCACGTGTAACATTACAGGGAGAGAATTTTCTCTTAGAATTTACCCTGAAAATCATGGTAATCGTGGGACAATATGGTATGGAAAGAATTTTACGAGAATTTCTCTGATTAATATTTATCACAATAAAAAATAAAACATGTTTGATTAATTTTACTAAACTGCGTAGTAAAATTAATCAAATTTATTGTGATAGATATTATTTTTATTTTGATAAATATATTAATCAAAGAAATTCTCATAAAATTCTTTCCATACCATATTGTCCCACGATTACCATAATTTTCAGGGTAAATTCTAAAAGAAAATTCTCTCTGTGTATGACTCAATCAAATAATACTTGAGACAGATTCACGTTATCATTGTCATCCAAGTTTCTTTTTTTTATCTTTTACAATATAATCATTTTCCCAATTTTGGGCGAGATCTAGCTTGATGGAATATCTTTTTACTTAGAATTTTCGGGAGGGGAGACCAATGTCCAATCGTCGGAAATTCTTGGCAGAAAGTCAAGTCACGCGGAGCCCGGCGTGCCAATAAAAAGATACCGTTTTCGCGACCGAGCGGTCGCGAGACGAGTTCAAGGACCAAGGGCCCCAGTCTTGGGTCCGCGACTCCCCGGGGCCCGGGCGCGATATATATATATATATATATATATATATATATATATATATGTATATACGCATCGTGTGAACTCACCTTTGCTTTCTCGACCTGTATCGTATGTCCGCGAGAAGCGACCGCAGCATCTCGACTGGAGCGAGATGAGCAAATACCCTGCCTCTCCTCCCTTGGCTGTTTCTCTCTTTCTCTCTCTTGTTCTTTCGCTCTCTCTTTCCATCTCGTTGTTCAGTTCATTCTTTCTTTCTCTATCTCTCTTGCTCTGATGGGGGCCCAAGGTTTTCAGCTCGGTGAATACGCAGTAACCATGCCGGGAACCTGTTCCCTTCTTCCATATACGTGCTCAAGGGGGGTCGCTTCCAGCTCTTTAAAGGCTACGTTTGTACGTTTCCTTCTGTGTCTTTCCCGGTTCTCTTTCTCCTTGTGTTTGTTATTATCGTTGTTATCGCACAGCGCTACCATTAACGATATAATCGTCGTTGGATGTAATTAAGATTGCGCTACTGTTACTCCCTCGTCTCTACTAATGTTATTGTCATCTGATTAATCTTTGCTCGAGAGATCTCCTCGATTCGCGTGAAATGTTCCTCATCTAATTCATTTTATATAAGGTATAATGTATTATTTTTTATTATATTGTTTAAAAACTAAATGATCTTTTACGCACCTTTTCTGCAACATTGATAATTAATCAATTATTGTACGAAATTGAAATGAAATCCTCGCGCTCAAAGATTTCTTTTTTCTTTCGTCCCTGGTCCCTGCAAACTCTGAAGCTTCTTTCTTAGGATTCATTCCAGGTAATCCGAATGAATGCCTGGAATATTTGGAATTCCCAAGACTTTAAGGTGTCATTCTCTAACTTGTAAGATGCTGCGAATCCATCCATTTAGCGGTTGAATATTTCTGACCATGTTCTCCACGAGTTTCAAGGTATCGGGGTCAAGAGGGTCGAAACGTAGCGGAAATATAATGTCAACTAAGTCTTACGACATCATCTTACCGACTTACATCTTTCGACAGACTAAGCAGCTTTGTGGGATCTTAAATTCAAAGACAGTTCAACATGTTCTCCGTAATAGTTTGGAAGTTCCGTGCGTTAAATCCCCTTTGACAAAATTAAGATTTTAACATAATTACATAATTAATTCCCAAATCAGTCGAATCAAATTTCCCCAGCGTTTGAACCTTATTAGATCGACGAATTTTCTGAAGTCTTTCTTTTCGCAGTACATTTCCTAGACCGCTAGATTACATAACTATTTAACAATCGCTAATCCAGCTGATTGTAATTAACGCCAATCGTCGTTAGTTTCGAGTTTCAGCCTCGAACGGTTCCATCCAGCTTTAACGACAGGCCTTATCGAGATGACGGAGAGGCTGATACGCGACGAGGGCGAATGACGACGTCGTTATCATATTCCATTTACCTAATTGTCGGTTGTCCATCGCGGTTAGAGCTACTTGCCCGTTAACGATGGCGAACGTCGAACTGACGATGACGGCGCGGCAACAATTATTATTATTTCTAATGAGCCTCGATGTGCCTCGCAGCAGATATCTCGGGGTTTCTTCCCTTCGTCTTTGTTTCCGACCGTCTTTGTCGACGCCTTCTCTCTCCCTGGTCGACTCTCTGTCTCTAGCTCTTTCTCTCTTTATCTCTCTCCGAGGCTGCCTTCTGGAGTAACGCGGTTGTGCGGGAACTCCTGTCCGCGTAAGCCAGGGTTCCATCGTTCTTTCCTGTAAAGGCGATCTTACACGGTTCGTTTTTGACCATCTCGTCGAAAGCTGTACCGGATATGAATCGCTCAAACTACGAGAGGAATGAATCATTGTGGAGGCCAGTGTTTTTTTTTTTTTTTTTTTTTAATAACACTCATTCAAGATAAAGCTGTTATCTGTCTTCCTGATTAAACTACTCTAAATATTTTAATGAGTCCTCATACTTGATTTTCGAAAAATCCTGTTCTTGAATAGTTAAATATAAATTATATTTGATTTAATTAAAAATATCTCAGAGATATAATTATGAAAATTGATGGGCGGAACTTTATGCCACTCATTATTTCGTATTATTTGAGAAGCGTAATTGCAGTAATTTACCTGGGACAATGCATGCGCGGGCATTTAAATCTCCGGATATTATAAACTCTGATCAATCCACCAAGTATCAATTAACATACAAAGCGATTACTAATAGGAATATGTGCAACTATGAGTCATGCTGTATAAAAAAAATGCTCTCTTTTTATCAGAATATATCTCAATTGATTTCTCTCGCTCTTCTTTTACCAAAAATATAATAAACTCCCGTAAAACGCGCGATAAGGATGTCTTGCATAGAGGCAAGTAAAGTATATGAAACATTTTCTGCTTCTTTTCTAAATTATATAATAATATAAAATGATACATGTATTAATATTTTTGAATTATGTACAATTCCACGAATATCGCCATTTCCATTATAGAGAGGAGAGGGGTCTACTGTACTTGTGCTATGATATATAAAGATTGGCGCAATCATAATCATATTAAATATTGAGAGACTTGCAAATTTCGCAATCCCACAACTATGATAAATCTTGGATTACTCGTTCGCTCTTTGATCGTCTCGAAGCGAGCCGTGTGAAATCGCCTTAAGGTCTACCCTTTCCTTTTCCTTTCCTTAACCTCGACATAGCACGGGCCCCAGTGCTGTACGGACCAGTGGGCCCCTTGAGCTACATGGGGGAGGAAAAGAGGGGGAGGAAGGGAGAGGGTTCTCCACGGAGAGTCCTCTCTTCTTCCACCGGCTACCGAGTCGAGCGAAGGAAATTAATGAATGGCGGCGATCTCCGCAGCGTTAATAAGTGTGCACCTGGGAGCGGAAATCGCGGTGCAACAAGGGGGGAAAGGGGGACCAGCCCTCTCTTCCCTGTTCTTTCCAGGAGTCTGTCTATATGGTCGTTCGACTGTAGAAGACACGGCGATGTTGTTGGATCCCGGTTTTCCCGGCTTCTCGTAGGCGAATCACGTAGCGTCTCGACGCCGTCCTTAATGAACCCTTTAACCCTTTGAGATCCACCGGACGCGAAGCACAAAGCCCCAAGTCCTGAGCCGAAAGCAATCTATTTCTCTGATATATACGTGTAATAATAGAATTGTGTCCTTTCTTTGATGAATCTCTATCAAACTAAATAATAATGATTCTAATTGAGAAGAAAATCGTTTCAAGTCTACGAGAAATACGAAAGAACCTGTCGTTGTACGAAAATAAGATCCAGCCGCGTTTGACGAAAAAAAGCTGCGAGACTCGCGGTTAATCGTGCTTAATCGCCCGTCATTTCGTCTAATTGACACTGTGGGGGGACTCAAAGATTTGGCCCTGACATCTATTACTGCTGCCTTCTGCTATGCACAGTGCACGGGACTGCAGCTCTCCGAATGCAACGCAATATATTTATGGATGTACATGTGTCCGTGTGTATATGTGTAAATGGGGGAGTGTATTTGTATGCATTTGTGTGTGTGTGTGTGTCGGTTGCGCGAGTATGTACCCTCGAGCGAAGCCAGCCTCGACGTTCGTCTTCCCACGAACCCTTTACTGTACGTATACGAGTCTCGTTACTCGTTCCGGGATCAGGAAACACTCCCATTAAAGCCGTTTTACACGGTAACGCGAATAACTTGGCTGGAGGGACCGCGATCGCGTGTGAAAATCACCTGTCTAAAGGGCATACGAGGGTGACGCAATCGCGGACCCGATGACTTGATGACGGAATCTGAGAACAAGCGCAATCCTTTAAACTTCCATCCAACTGTCATGTATAAAATGCCAACAAAAATTCCTAATTAAAATTGCATTAATTCGTAACACTTCATACATTACACGCAAAACATAATTACATAGTTATTCAGAGTTAATATAGCATTGCGAATTATTAATCATCATCTACCTGTCCGAGTTTCTTGTAAAAAAAAAAAAAAAAAAAACAATCTTGAATCGAGCAGTTGGAATATTTTGAGATGACTCAGAAATGTTCGTAATCCGCATGCGATTATCCGCGTTGTATAGCTTGGCAACGATTTGGTCGTGAGGGAAGATCGGCTCGAGGCGCACGATGTCCTCTATGCTAATGCATAGTTGTACATTCCACGCTGAAGGCGAAGCTTGATGCAGCGGTATGACACGTACGTCGATATTTCGACGTGAGTCACGCCAACAGTGCGAGTATAAGAGTACCGACTACATATACATGTACATCGACTATATACTCTACATTAAGAGGAAAGGAAGAGGGAAAGAGAGAGGGAGACACAGAGAGTGGTTTTGCTCGTCCGAGAGTTGAAACGGGAGTCCGCAGGACTGACTTCCCAGGAGCACCGACGTAATTATAGCGTTTAGAGCTACCGAACGGTAACTGAAACCTCCCTGAGCGATGTCAGAAGAGGACGAACTCCTGAAACTGACATCTCCTGCCTAATGAAGAGGAAAAGCCGAGGTTGCGTCGGAATCCTCCTTTCTGAACGGGAGACATCAAAGTTCTCACGGAATTGCGATAATAATCGGTCCTTTGATGAATCGCATTACCTTCTGTAAACCCCCTCAATTATATTTAATTGTTAACTGTACGATAAATTAACGTATCCAACTCTAGATCCGTCTAAATGGAAAAAGATGCCAAAAGAGTATAAAATAGATCTCGCGTTGCAGGTAGTTTATCTCTCCGTATACCTATATTACTTGTCCCCCGAAGAATTTGCGTGAACAAATGACGTGGTTAGGCGCGATTTAATCCGCGAGACTTCCTCCGTTCTCTCTCATTGACGAGATAAGCCAGCCGCTTGGCTAACATCGATAATCTCGGTAGATGGTAGTTCGATGCCCTCTCGCTCGCGAGAGACGAACGGTCTTCGCTTTGCTGGCGTGGGCGAGGAAGTCGTCGAACCTCCAGTCGAAGCCTCCATCGTCAACGGGAAAGCAGTTGTCTCCGTTGTCCCTCGTCTTCGAGAGAGAGAGAGTCCACGTGCGTCGTGTCGGCCCCGAGGTGTTCCGCGGCCAATGGCCGAACGAATTCGTCATCCCGATGACGAAGAAGGAGAGAGAAGGTCTCTCGATGGAGACGGGGAGACTTGGTCCCTTGTCCTCGTCGTCGTCGGGCTCCGACACCCGACTCTGGAATATATCCGATATCTTTGGAATGGGGCATAGGTCCCAGGCGGCGGTGGCGGACATTGCCTGAACCTGTCTCCACGCATCGAAGTCTGCCTGCTCACCTGCATTCCATCATGAGGAGCCTGTAGGGGCACCTTTCGGAGGCCCGCAGGATCGTCAAGATCGCGCGCGGCGCCCTCCCCTCTTTAGGTTGTTCTCCTTAATTAAGGCGCCCCGATTAAGGCGTCCTATAGAGTTGTAGCCCGTCGATTAATTAATGTAAGATTGATTGAAACGTTCGATTGAATATTATTTCAGTCATCGCGATAAGCTATTCTATCAAAAATAATTCACTTCTATTCAATGTTACATTACTGTCTTGTGCAAGCAATTTCCCTATATTATTTTATATATATTATGTATGTACATATTTTTTATATTATTTTATACATATATGCGTATTGCATTTCTCTATATTATTTGTATATATTTTATTATGTATATTTATATTTTTATATACAGATGGTTTCTAAGTGCGAAAAATTTTAGGAGATGATTCTTTGTTGAAAATTAAGATGTGGGTTTTTCATATAAACATTTATTTCTATATCCCTCCCTGAGGAATTACACTTCTACAAAAGAGGAGGTTTTTGATTGAGGAAATTCATTAAATCAGGTAGGGATGCAGGAGTATATCTTTATATGAAAAATTCCCTTTAATTTTCGAACATCCTGTATATTAATTTTTTTAGATACGATTTTACACATTATGACGTTGTAAGACGAATAAAAATCTTCTCCGGGGTGAGTAGGAACTCGAGAAATAATGAGTATGATTCATTAATCCGGATCGTTATTCTGGAAGGGCTGATTTGCATACGTGGTCGCGAGAGTGTCGGATACGTTCCTAGCGGACCGAACCTCGGGTGTGGGATCGCGGTGCTCGCCAAATCACCGAGAGATCAGTGACGTAGCCGTACGGAGGGCGGGAAATTCTCAGGTTCGAAAGAGTCTGCACCGCAAAAAAAAAAAAAAAAAGAAAAAATGAAAAAGAGAGATGAAATGAGCGAGCGAAGCCACACGAAGCCGCGCTCTCCTCTCTCGAACCTACCACTTAATTTAATCTTGCCCGAACATCGAGCTCTCGTGAAAGGCAGTTCCATGTTCTCTCTCTTTCTCTTTTTCACTCTCTGATAACGAATTTCATTGTCAATTAATCTTTTTACGCCCCCTAATTCGTGAGACCGAAAATTCACGAACGTTTAGGAGGTGGAATGTTTTTTTTTAATTGCGGATTGATTTATACCACAGGAGAGAAAAATCGTAAGAGAATTTTATACCCCGTATTTTCATTTATAATTAAAGTAGATTTTAAATAATTATTATCGATCTCACTGATGGTAATAACTTTAATTAAATTAATCTTAATATTATTTATCCTTTGATGTAGAAAATTTCAAAGCTATTTTAAGTGATTTTCGAGATATTAATCTTGCACTTTTTTATTGTACACTATACGAATCTTATAAAAAAATCGATAATTTTGCTCTAAAATGTATAAAACTTTTTTTACGAGTAGAAAATTAAGTAGTATATTATATATTGCTGTTCTAATTAAACGTGAATAAAACCTGTCAGATAATCAGAGAGCGAAATTAATTCGAAGTCGATCACGAGCGTAATTAACGCGGAATAATCTTCTCGTTAGCCTTATGTCTTCAGGATTAATAGTTACGTTACTGCGGCTGGTTAAACGTTCTCCAAGAAGTTTAAAAGATTGTCAGGTCAGATTTATGTGAAAGGACTTTCTTACCGCCGTATTTTTTCTTTGCGTCCTCCCGCACCAGGTTCGATTTTAGCGATTAATAATAATGAAATCTGCTTCGCGCAAACATCGGAATAATTATTATGTTTCTCATCGCACGATGGAAATGTATGATATTTCAGAATTAATATTATGCGAGCACATCTCGTAATTTATTCCTGTAACATTAATTTTTATATGTAACTGCAATTTTTAATTAATCCTATCTTTCGTCTCGAAAACGTCATATATGTTATAATTATAATTCCGTACTAATTTTTTAAAAATTTGCTGCATGCGAGAGATCCTCGTTTCTCTTTCGATATGTAAAACCGGCATAAACGACTCGCGACTTCCTGCAGATTCTATATACATATATACGTGTACACATATACATACATACATGTATGCACACAAACGATTCGAGTACCTGCATTCCTGCGAGGCGACGGTGTTCTCTCCAATGCAGGAGCCAGGGAGAGAGACGAGCCTGTTGTAGGGGCCCTTCAATGCGTTCGAGAACACGTAGGGCCCTATGGCATGCGGCCCAAGCTCGGAGATCATGAGAAGTTAAGTAGCCGCTTCTCTACGAGGCCCCATTTCAAAAGCAAAAATCTCTCCCAAAGTGTGATGCAACGTACGCCTCAATCAGCTATATACGTGTAACAATCCTGTTTCTCTCATCCCGTTTCCCCGACACCCGAGACTCATTTTCCGCCACATAGCGGTTTTATTCTCATCGATGCCCTTCATCTTTCTCCCTATTCTCTCCTTCGAGGAAACAATTAGAAATGAATGATGGATCTTGACATTTCAGGTTGCTTCAGTTGACGTAAAAAAAAATTTTTCTGGCACATCTGTTATGATGAAAAGATGTTAGAAAATTGAACCATTATTAATATTTTTTAAGCAGTTGTAGTTTCTTATATACATATATGTAAATGCGGTTCTGAAAATATACCCTTGCATGTGTATCTTTTTTTAATAGGAAAATAACACGCGTGGAAAATTTTTCTACGGCGATTATAGAAGGCACTTTGTTGTAAGGCTGAGGTTGAATAATTTTATTTTTAACGACGTTAAATATATAGAGATTGTCGGTTAACGGCACAGAGTATGTATAAAAATATCCCTCTGTTGTAATTTATTTTTACGCGTCTGTAAATAAGAGCGTAATATTTCGAGCAGCGTTATATTTACGCGCGAATCATAAATTTTAATTATATTTTTTAATCAACGTGATTCAAGAGTAAATTGTTCTTCGGGAAAGATCCTAAATTTGCTACAAAATTTTGCAACGAGATTAAAATCTATATAATCATGCTTCATAAAAATAATTATTACAATTATGAAATCCCTTTCTAAAAAAAGGCATGTTATTGACATTGTTGTCACTTTTCTGCGATACTAATTGGCTGTCTCGATTCGCGTTGTGCATTATATTCATAGCATCGAGCAGCTGTCATCGCGAGAGTTAGCAGTGTGTTTGACAGTTTGTCCAAAATAAAATAAAATAAAATAAAAAGTATTATAATATATTATATTACTTAAAATATATTATTTTAATTATAATAATATATTGTAAATAAAATAATATGTTATAATATATAGTTATAATATATGTATACTTTATCCGCGATTAATATTTTTTGACGCAGAAATCAGCTAATAACTGTCAAAAATATAAATCGAATTTAAAATATTAAAACATATTATTATTTTATTTTATTTTATTTTGGACAAACTGTCAAACTGCTAACCCTCGCAATGACAGCCTCGATGCTATGAATATAATTTACAATGCATATTGAGGCAGCTAATCAACATCACAAAAAAGAGGCAACTTTTAGGCAGCTTGCGAATACAGAATTATGCGCGATTCCATTTTAAAATCAATGGACTATTTTATTCTCAATTTAGTCAATATCTCATAAATGATTAATTTAACGCTGCTATATCTTTTCGCGTATATATTACAGATTGTTTTGAAATACACTGTGCACAGAGATGAAAATAAAGTTGAAAAAAAATCTATTTTCCGAAAAATTTGGAAATTGTTTGACGTCTCTTCTTTCAGCGACAAGAAGAATTTTCGCAAAAAAAAGGAACACTCGATCCATTAGCTTAAAATTAAAATTTCACAGTACAGATTATATATATATATATATATATATATATATATATATATATATAAACTTGCGAGAATTGACTTGACATGCCTTTTTTAAAAAAGGCCTAGAACAACACAAGCTCGCGCAACGCGTGCACTATTCCTCAAATTTATTTATGTTAAATAGAATTATACAGAAATCAGCTGATAACTGTCAAAAAATATTAATCGAGTTTAAAGTCTTATAACATTTTATTTAAAACATATTATTATTTTAATTTTCATAACATAATATTATTTTAAAATTTATTTAACAAATTAACGCTTTAATCAGCTGATGTATGTCAAAAATATTAATAAAGCGTAAATTGGCTAATTAAAATTTAAAATAATAATAAATTATAAAAATTAAAATAGTAATATGTTGAAAATAATAAATTATAATGCTTTATCTAGGATTAATATTTTTTCACAGTTATCAGCTGATTTCTGCGTCAAAAAATATTAATCGCGGACAAACTATACATATATTATAACTATATATTATAACATGATTTTATTTACAACATATTATAATTATAATAATATATTTTAAGTAATATAATATGTTATAATACTTTATCCGCAATTAATATTTTTGACAGAAATCAGCTGATTAAAACGTTAATTTGTTAATTAATTTTTAAAATAAGAATATGTAATAAAATTTGTATAAAATAATATGTAATAAAATATGTATAAAATAATATGCTTTAAATAAAATGTTATAGTACTTTAAACTCGATTAAAATTTTTTGACATTTATCAGCTGATATCTGTCAAAAAATATTATTCGAGTTTAAAGTATTATAACATATTATTTATAACATTATTATTTTAATTTTTATAGCATATTTTTATTTGGGCAAGAATATATGTATTTAGATTAAAAAATAACTCCAGCTCGATTATTTAAATATCTCATATTACCTATATGTGTCATATTTAAAAAATTATATTATTAAAGCAAATGAGCTGGGATTATTTCTTACTAAACTGCATAGTAAAATTAATCAAACTATTTAATATTTTATTGTAATAGATATTATTATTGTGATAAATATTAATCAGAGAAATTCTCATAAAATTCTTTCCATATCATATTGTCCCACGATTACCATGATTTTCAGGGTAAATTTTAAGATAAAATCCTCTGTGTTTATTACTTACAAAATATTATAATTTTAATTATAATAATATGTTGTAGATATGTAAATAATATTATACGAGTATGTTATAATATATTCTTTTAATATAAACTTATTTGTCCGCGATTAATATTTTTTGAAAAAAGCAGCTCATAACTGTCAAAAATATTAATCCAATTTAAAATATTAAAACATATATTATTATTTAATTTAGTTTAATTTTGGATAAACTGTCAAACTGCTGATCCTCGCGATGATTGTCAACAATAATTGCGAGAATCGATTTAACATGTTTGTTTTAGAAAAGGACTAGAACAACACAAGCGCGCGTTATTCTTCAATTTTATGTTAAAAAGAATGATACAGAAATCAGCTGATATAACTGTCAAAAAATATTAATCGAGTTTAAAAAGTACTATAACATTTTATTTATAACATATCATTATTTTACTTTTTATGACATAATATTATTTTAAAATTTAATTATTTTATTTTATTAGTATTTTTTGACAGAAATCAGTTGATTAAAGCGTTAATTTGTTTGCTAATTAAATTTTAAAATAAGAATGTGTTATAAAAATTAAAATAATATGTTTTAAATAATATGTTATAATTTTCCTTAAACTCGATTAATATTTTTGACAGTTATGAGGTGCTTTCTATCAAAAAATATTAATCTCAGATAAGGCATTATAACATATTATTTACAACATATTTCCATTTAAATTTTTATAACCTATTATTTTAAAATTTAATTAGCAAATTAACGATTTATTAGTATTTTTTGATAGAAATTAGCTGATTAAAATTAGCTGATTAAAATGTTAATTTGTTAATTAAATTTTAAAAGAATAATTAGTAATAAAAATTATAAAATAATGTTTTAAATAAAATGTTATAGTATGTTTAAACTCGATTAATATCTTTTGACAGTTATTAACTGATTTCTGTGAAAAAATATTAATCGAGTTTAAAGTACTATAACATTTTATTTAAAACATATTATTACTTTATAATTTTTATTACATACTATTATTTTAAAATTTAATTAACAAATTAACGCTTTAATCAGCTGATTTCTGTCAAAAAATATTAATCAAGTTTAAACAAATTTAATATAAAAATATCATTCTTTTTATATAAAATCGAAGAATGGCGTGCGCCATTCTTCGATTTTAAAAAGTTAAAACGTTAAAAAAAATATTTAAAACAAAATAATATAAAGTTTGTTTTAACTCGATTAATATTTTTTGACAGAAATCAGCTGATAACTGTCAAAAATATTAATCGAGTTTAGAGTATTATAACACATATTATTTAAAATATATATTATTTTAATTTTATAACATATTATTATTTTAAAATTTAATTTGCAAATTAATCAGCTGATTTCTGTCAAAAAAAGATATTAATAAAGCGAAAATTTGCTAATTAAATTTTAAAATAATATGTTAAAATATATAATATCTTATCTTTGATTATAATAATTTTTGACAGAAATCAGCTGATAACTATCAAAATATTAGTCGAGTTTAAAGTATTATAACCAGAGACATAAAAAATATTAATTGCGTTTATAGTATTAAATACTAATTAACATGCCTTTTTTTTAGAAAGGAACATGTTAATTAACAATATGAAATATTTTTTATTAGCCTTTAATGACGAAAAGCAATATGTTCTTGCCTTCTGTCACAGTCCCTTTTTCTTCTCTCGTTTCAGAAAGCTTGGTTTGGACCTGGTGCCACGTCAAGGTGCTCACATGGTGGAACCGGATACGATGTCCGTTGTAGAGTTATACCATGTGGTAATTATGAATGACAAATATGTTCTTTTCAAACCGATCGCGAGTATATATCTCTCAAACATTGAATAGTGAGTCACAATGGAAAAATGGAAGGACCAAACACGCGCGGAATGCGCGACAAGGATAAGGAGAATTGTACGCGAATTCATTAGAATGCTGACCACACAGGTAGCATCAGTTAATTTCGCCACGTGTGGAGCGATACAGTTACTTCAGCGAATCTGATTTAAATATTAAATATAAATATAATCTCTTATGATTTGTATTGTAATCGAATAAAAATCCGCGATGACGCAACTTCGAGATAAATTATAATGTGATCTAATAATTATCGAAATAATCGAAATAATAAAAATAATATTTTATATGTTAATTAATATCATTAATATTATTAATATTATTAATGATAAAATATATTTAATATTAATATTAATATTAATATATTTGGTGTAAAAATTATTAATAATATATCTGTTATTAAGATTATTAATATTAATATTAATAATATTAAGATTATGCTATTAATATTAAATAGAATAATTAAACAATTTAAGAAGTCGAAACACTAAACGCGGATTGGTACAGTAATTAAGCTTCCGGATTCTCTCTGATACTTGAACCATTGCATATCCAAGTTTCCGGTTTATCTTCTCGAGTCAGAACGTCAACTTCGTAAGTCGAAGCCGAGTTTAGGGCTTACTAAATTAATTATATTGCTTGCACATAAATAAGATAATTCGAATACCTAATTAATCTCGCCCCCTTTCCTCCCCTCTTCAATTACAGCACGTGCAAAGCGCCGAGAACTCTCAGGGTGCATCCGCTCGGGGCACTTTGCGTCGCAAGGAACACAAGAAGGTCCTTACCCATCACTTGTACTTCTGCATGAGAGACTTCGGCCACTCGGTCGGCGAGGACACCGAGATCTACTTCTCCCTGTTCGACGCCAAACGGCAGCAGTACCTGAGCGAGCGCTTCCTGGTGCGCATCAGCAAGGAGGGCTTCTCCAACTACGTGGAGAAGATGCACAGCAACTGCACCATCTTCACGGACCTCGGCAACTCCGATCTGAGCCGAGATCTCTACATGATCGCCCACGTGATGCGCTGCGGCCGGATGCTGTACTCCGATTCCGGCAAGAACAAGACCGGAACCGCGATCTACCGACGACCTCACGGGGTGGCGGTGCTTTCCCTGGCGGAGGCCGCGCAGGATCACGCGGAGGAGCTCGAAATGACCTTCAAAGTAAGCAGATGAATATTGGCAAGTCTGACATTTCGCGTGAGATGTATATTATTTTATTACAAATTTTATTTAATCTCAGTTTCTTCAAATCTGAAATCTAAACTTCTTTGAAAATTTTTGTATCAGTAGTATATATATATATTTTCTTAAATAAATTGTGTGATTAAATATTTAAATCTTATTAAAAATTCTCTTAATTGTCTTTTATAATTAAGAAGAATTAAATGTGGAGACGGAGGGGCAAATTTAACTTAAAAATTTCTATTTCTCTGCAGGTGTATCAAGGGGAAGAGAAGGAATTTCACCAGCTGCACGAGCAAATCATACGCAATAACAAGTGTTCTCCTCTACCCGGACAGCCCAATTACGGAATAGTCGTGTCCCTTCGTATCCTGCACGGAGAACTGTCTCAGGTTCGGGACGAGAACCCGTTGCTATTCAAAAATATCTGCCTCACGAAGAAGCTCGGTTTCTCGGACGTCATTATGCCGGGTGATGTGCGTAACGATTTGTATCTGAAGCTGGAACGGGGAGAATTCGAACGCGGCGGAAAATCCACCGGCAAGAATATCGAGGTAAGATCCGTTTCTCCGAGGAATTATTTTTTCCCCACAAAACATCTCTTTTGCAAAACAAAAATTTGTATAAAAATATTTTTGCACAAATTTTGGAATCATTAATTTAGTTTAAAGAAATATATATACGACGCTTTATATTACAAATTTAATAAATTGATTATACAAATGATATCTAAATTTTTTTATCGTATCAATATATATTAATTTATATAATTAATTATATAATTAATATAATTAAATTATATTAATTTATATATTAATTTATATATTAATATATATAATCATATATCAATACACACACACACATACATATAAATTAATATATATTGATACGATAAAGAAATCAATTTTATAAAAAAAATTAATATCTTACCACGATAAAATTCTACAATATTTGAAATTAGGTGACAATACTGGTCCTGGATGCGGACGGTCAACCCTTGGAGGAGTGCCTGTTCGGGGCCGCAGGCACGGACGGTAGCTCCGAATATCAGAGTTTGGTCATATACCATCACAACAGTCCGTCGTGGGCGGAAACTGTAAGACTGGCGATACCCATCGACAAGTTTTACGGGAGCCACGTGCGTTTCGAGTTTCGACATTGCTCCAGTGAGTCTTCAATAGATATCGATCGCCTTTTCTGTCGTCTTCTCCATTTATCTCTCCATCAATGAGAGTATTCATTTACCTCGCCTGTCGTGTTGCAGCGCGCGAGAAGAACGACAAGAAGCTCTTCGCCTTCGCGTTCGTCCGGCTGATGGAACCCGGAGGTGCCACTCTTCAGGATGGTCCGCACGAGTTGTACATTTACAAATGCGAGGAGCGCGCGAAATTGGATTCGCTGGGTTATCTGTCATTGCCGAGCAGCGCGCGAGAACCGAGCGCTTCAGGTAAAATTCAAGTAATTCCTGAAATGTGAAATAAAACTTGTAAATAATATTCGAAATTGGAATAAATAATGATAGCTGTAAAGATGAATATTATTAATCGTTTTCATTATCTATTATTATTAAATAAATAAAAATGATTTTTCTTGTTATCTCCCTTAGGTCCACCAGCCTTCTCTAGATCGCCCAAGGAAACTGTGTTCGTGCACACTCTGCTTTGCAGCACTAAACTTACGCAAAACGTCGATCTACTCAGCCTGCTGCAATGGAAGGCGCATCCTGAACGAATATCCGAAGCTCTGGGTCGCGTTCTTCGACTAGACGGCGAGGAACTGGTCAAGTTCTTGCAGGACATCCTCGACGCACTATTCGCCATGTTCCATACCGAGGATGGCAACTCCACGGCGCACTCGGGCCTCGTGTTCCAGGTGCTCGTGTCCATCTTCAGTCTATTGGAGGATTCCAAGTTCGAGCACTTCAAGCCGGTGATGGACGCTTACATCTCGGATCATTTCGCCGCGGCTTTGGTGTACAAGGGCCTTCTTAGCAGCGTGCAACATTGTGCCGATTGGGTCACCGCGGCGGAGAAGCAGGAGCCGATCATGAAGTGCTTCCGCTCGCTCGAGTACATCTTCAAGTTCATCATCCAGAGCCGGTTGCTGTTCGCCCGCGCTACCGCCGGCCAGTACGAGGACAGCTTTAAGCGCGATCTGTATTGCGTGTTTGCGGCCCTCAATAAGATGCTGAGCATTCCATACGAGATGGTACTCCTGTCGCAGATCGCGCTGCTGTTGTCGATCGCGGCGGTGTTCGAGCAGTTGGTGGCGGTGATGCCGGTTCTCGAAGTGGCCAAGCTTACCTGCACGATGTTGGAATCGGTGCCGCGCGAGCTGCCGCTTCAACTTACACAAGCCAAACTGGTCGCCATCAAGAATCTCACGACGTCCAGCTTGTTCTGCAAGGACGATGAGAGCCGAAACCTCTTGCTTAATACTATATGCCGGCATCTGCGCGTTCATCTGGCTCGCAGGGAGGAATTACGGTCCTGCACTGATATCTTGGGCGAGATACTCAGTTTCCTGCACAAGCGCGGCAGAGACACGAACAAGGTCAACAATTGCATCCACCACGACGTCGAGACGCTCTGCGTGTCGGTGCTCGACGTGCTTATACAGACGATACTGATCGTGATAAACGCCAGCGGACCGGTTCTCGGCTGTCTCGTGGGCTGCCTGATCGGATTGCTCCAGTTGCTCGATGAGTATCACTATGCGCGACTCTGGGAAGAGCTGACGCATACCGGCGATCGAAAACAGCTCAAGGACTTTTTGCTCCGGGCGTTTCTAGTGCTGCGCGATCTCGTGCGCCAGGAAGTATTTCCGCCAGACTGGTTGGTCATCCGGATGCAAGCCAACAATGTTATTCTGAGGTCGCTGCAGGAGCTCGCGCAGCCGCTCGCGTTTCGCTTCCTCCACGGTAGTTTCGACTCGCAGCTCTGGTCCACGTACTTCAACTTGGCGGTGGCTTATCTCACCCAGCCATCGCTCCAGCTCGAACAGTTCTCCGAGGTCAAGAGAGAGAAGATCGTGGAGAAGTACGGCGATATGAGGGTTCTCATGGGCTTCCAGATACTATCCATGTGGTCGCATCTGGGCGAGCGTAAGCTCGAATTCATTCCGGGCATGGTCGGGCCTTTCCTGGAAGTCACTTTGGTACCGGAGAGTGAACTCCGTAAGGCGACCTTGCATATTTTCTTCGACATGATGGAGTGCGAGCAGCGAACTCGTGGTAGCTTCAAATCGGTGGAGTCCGAACTGATCGACAAACTGGACATTCTTATCAGCGAGAACAAGGGCGACGATGAATACAGACAGTTGTTTAACACTATGTAAGTTGATATGCGATTGATTCAATCCGTCAAAATTTTTTTACATTAATTTTTAGAGTTTCAAGTATTCTATATTTAAAAGCTCCGGAAAGAATATTACATAATACTTGTCGCATTTGCAATTTCATGCCGCTTCAGGGAACACCTTAGCGCAGTGTAAGTGTAACGTTTACAGATGAAGGTGATTTTTATCGTGGATATTTTTCAACTTGATGACTGACGATGATTTTATTTTTGTATACAGATTATTGGACAGGGTGCAGTCCGAGGATCCGGCTTGGAAGGAAAGCGGCACCGCCTTCATAACATCCATCACGCGTTTACTGGAAAGGCTTCTCGATTACAGAAGCGTCATACAGGGTGACGAGAATCGTGACAAGCGCATGTCGTGCACCGTAAATTTGTTGGTACGTGTTGAAGAGAGATCTTGAAATTTTAGATACAGCGCCAATAAAGAGTATATTAATAATAATACACTTCGGCTATTAGTAGCAATTAAGAAATGTGAGCGTCGCGAAACCCCGCAGCTATCTATATCTATATATTATTTCTCTCGCGACTTAGCGCGTTGATTAACCGAACCTTGCGACGCACGATGATGCACGTGTCACTTACACACGGTAACGCATACATACATCCTCGGTCAATTCGACGTACAACACTTAGCAACTCGAGTTCGCGCCCTGCGATGGAAATTTTATCATATTCCTCTCGCCCTCCTCGCTTCCAACAGCTCGTAACCGCGTAGAAACGATTAAAACTCTCAGAGCGTGACATGGGGTTACTCCTGCTCTTCCTGCAGAACTTCTACAAGAATGAGTTCAACCGCAAGGAAATGTATCTGCGCTATATCTACAAGCTACATGATCTGCATCTGGCCGCCGAGAATTACACGGAGGCCGGTTTCACGATGAAGCTGTACGCCGATCAGCTGGGCTGGGGCTCCACCGTCCTGCCCCCGGATCACGTTCATCCTCAGCAGCCGGAGTGGCAGCGGAAGGAGCTGCTCTATCACAAGATCATCCACTATCTCGATCGTGGCAAGTGTTGGGAGAAGGGTATCCCTCTGTGCAAGGAGCTGGCTGTCCTCTACGAGACCAGGCTGTACGATTACGCCAAGCTCAGTCATGTGCTGAAGCTGCAGGCCAAGTTCCTAGATAACATCCTGACGCAGCTGCGTCCGGAACCAGAGTACTTCCGCGTCGGTTTTTACGGCCTCAGCTTCCCGCTCTTCGTTAGAGTAAGTTTCATCCTAAGCAGCGATTTTCAGTATATGGAGCAATTTAGACGTAACGTTTAATTTTATTTGTACCTTTTATTCTAGAACAAGTTATTCATTTATCGTGGTTTGGAGTATGAGCGAATAGGAGCGTTCACGCAGCGGTTGCAGACCGAGTTCCCTTGCGCTCAGATACTGATGAAGAACTCTCCGCCAGACGAGAGCATCCTGACGTCTGAGGGTCAATGTAAGCGACATGAGCTTTATCCAATAATTTTAAATTCTCTCTTTAATAATTTAAAAATATAATCTTCCACTCGTTAATCATCATTTTTTTGTTTCAGACATCCAAATTTGTAACGTAAAACCAATCCCCGAGGAGGGCAGCCTAGCTTGCAGTAATGCCGAAGTTCCGGAACGCGTGGTCGCCTTTTATCTGGTGAACGACGTGCGTAAATTCACGTTCGATCGACCGCTGCACCGCGGCCCGGTGGATCGCGAGAACGAGTTCAAGTCGCTATGGATCGAGAGGACGACGCTGACGACGGAGGCGAAACTGCCGGGGATCCTCAGATGGTTCGAGGTGATCGAGAAGCGATCGGAGCTGCTAGCGCCGGTGCAGTACGCCTGCGAGACTATGCAGAGTGTGGAGAGGGAACTTAGACGACTGGTGGCGCAATACACCGCCGAGCCGCATAGGAACATTAATCCATTCAGCATGCGGCTGCAGGGTATCATCGACGCCAATGTGATGGGCGGCATCACCAAGTATCAGGAGGCTTTCCTCACGCCGGAGTTTGCGCGGCAGAATCCCGAGATGGTGCCGCACGTGAACAGACTCAAGGGACTCATCTTGGATCAGATGAGCGTGCTCGAGTCCGGTCTGGTGTTGCATGGCCAGATTGCGCCGGCCGGCGTCCAACCCCTGCACAAGAGATTGATCGAGAGATTCACGCAACTCAAACAAGGCCTCGGTCCGTTGGCCAGGCAGAGGACTATTCATCAAGACAGCATCGTCAAGTAATTACATGCTAGAATGTCCTAGATTTGTCTTAGAAATCAATGACAATCTTTTCTTATGCGAAAATTAATCATTGCAAAGTGTTTGACTACCATTATCATCATTCTTTCTAATTGGCAACCTATTTCAGAATTTTTCTAATCATATCTTTGTTCTTCTAGTTCGCCACTACCGCCTCTGCCGATCAACGACAAGCAGCGCCCGGCCACCCTGGAGACTGCCGGCTCCAGGACATCGCACGCCGACAGCGACGGTCTTCCAGAGGATGAGGGCTTTTACACTAAGGTGGACGGCGTACCGCCACCTATTCCACAACGAGAAGTTCGACCGCGTTCCGTCGGCTATGGTACAACGCCGCCTAGACCTACGCATCAGAGGTCTCTCAGTAAACCTCTGAGTCCGAAACTGCCACTGAGGCATTCTTTGTCTACTCCCACCGACGGCGCGGATCAAGGCGGCCTCAGAAGCTCCTGGAGCGAACCTGGACCCGAGCCCGCTCCGCCTCTACCACCCAGAGGTTGCAGTAAGTTAATTTCGAAGCATCTTAAAAAATTCTCCGCGTTTTTGCGCTACTCGTGTTAAATAATCCTAGATAGCGGGACTTTTTTACACACATGTACATACAAAAATCATCGGAATAAATTCTCTCAAAAAATATATCGCGAACCGCAGCGCTTCCTGTTTCAGCGTCGGACAAGAGAGACTCGAACCCGAATGCTGCGGTGCCGCCGGCGCCGCCGAAACGCGGCCTGGCGTATAAACGCACAAACACGGAGTGGAGCACCGACGACGACTCCGAGATCACGGAATCGAGAAACGAGTCCAACGATCTGCGCGACAGCGGCATCTCCACCGCCAGCCTGCTGGACTTTCAGTCGCACCTTACGAACCTGAACAATCTGGGCTACGAGGATTTCGAGCCGCGCTCCCGATCCAACGACATCATGAACATCTCCCCGCCGTCTGTGATAAGCGCGTTCAACGTCTCCACCGGCAGCTTCGCCAGCGGCACATTCCAGGGCTCGCATTCTCTTCCCAGTCAAGAGGTGAGAAGAAAATAGGTCTTACAGTCTATATAATGTAGAATATATAATATAGAATTCAATAACAAGTGTATTTTAGCATGAACAGGTTGCTAAAATTAAAATATACTTCCATCTAAATTTTTTAATTAAATATTAAATATTATATTAATATTAAATATTATTTTATCAAATTTTGCAGATTATTAATCAATTTTGTTTCTTTTTCTATAGCCTTATTTAGTACAAAATAATGTCGACGTGTATACTTGGGTCAAGATGATGACTGATATTGTCTTTCGCAGGTGAGCCCTCCACCTATACCTCCCAAGGCCCACCAGGACACTCCGTCGGCTCCCTCGACTCTGGAGAGAGCTTCCACCAGGACGCAGAGTCACGGCCTCTCGGAGAACTACTCCGTGCCGAAGATGCAGACACTTTCGGTCGCATCCGATACGGAGAGCACCGTGTAGCAACGATATATACTCCTAGTCTCTAGCGATTATGTAGCCCCTAGTGATGTATATGTGCCATCATGCGCGAATTCTGTATCCGATTTGTCCGTCGAGTGGTCGGGCGGATTTTCTTAGAAACGGTAACTTAAGGTAAGTAAATAAGAATATCATCGTCGTTCATCGTCGTCGTGTTTAACGGGTAAAACGTGGAAGGAGAGACACTCTCTCTCCCGTCATTGAAATCCCCGATATCATCCCGTACGTAGCCAATAACGAATTTCAAATCAGACAAATCAAATCATCTCCCGAACGAAACTTAAATTAATAATATCGTACCTTAAAAGAGATAACTAGAGGAAAATAGATGCGCGTAATAATCGCTCTTGAACACCGAGGACGTCCAGCAAGAAGGCGACTTCGACTCGTTTGGACGTCATCGGCGATCGAACCGCGACATATACGTATATATATGTATATCGAATTTACTTTAAAAATCGTTCTTCCGAGTCTATCCATATACAACAAACACGCGCATACTGAACACTACGTATATATTTTGTAAGTTATTTATATTTTCGATGAGAGAAAAATAAAGGTAATTTTTAAATCAACAATCCGCTGCGGAAATTGTGTGGAATGGATTATCGCCAGCTTCCGGTTGCGATTCAGGAAGAAATAAGGGAAGACGGGCGAAAAGCAGATTCCATCTTGTTGCTGAAGGATATATAAATTATGTATTTTTTTTGTCACAGTTCGTTTTCTCTCTTCTCGTCTTGTATGAGCATATGATATATATACAAAAGTATGAAAAAAACTGCGCCGCAAAATTGACACGCTTCGACTTATTCGCTACGTTTTTTCTTCTTCTTCATGGCATGTAAAGTAAAGAGAAAGATTTGTAAACTTTTATATATATATGTATATGAAAAAAGGGGGAGAGATGGAGACGCAAATGTGGAATCTAAAATTATACATACACATGTATATGAGAGAGAGGCAGTGGAATGTGTACATTGCACAATACTGAGCTCAAAAGAGAAAGAATGAATACTAACGAATATATAAAACGCGATATAATGATTAGAGATCATTTTCGTTCTCCGCATCTTTTTCCGAACGTTCATTGCCGCGATTATATTATAAACGGCAATCGGATCGTTCGCCGAGAAAAATCGGAGATTCGCAAAATCACCAAGTCGCTCTTCTTAATACAAAGTAAACAACAAGCGCAATTTTTTTTGTTTTTTTAAATTAATATATCAGATCGATCCGAGCAATTGAACGCATTCGCTGCACACAACGATGGTAAGTCCGTATAATAATGAGCCGAGTGTAAATTCGTATGTGTTTTTTTTTTTTTTAACACAAAGTTACACAGAGAAGTTTTAAGAAGTTACTTTTAGTTACACATACTGATTGTGTAAGCTAAAATAAAAAATTAAAAGAAAAGAAATTATCAACTTGCCTCGCTTTGTGCACCGAATCCTTCAGTTGCGCGTCGATCGATGAATAAACGTCACACATCGATATTTTCCAATGATGATGCAAACGATAATTGCCGATAATATACCATTTTTAATGATATTCATTAAACAAAATAATTATTTAAACGACGTGTCATCGTTCACACTGCCAGCTCGTTGAAAGATATTTGCGACGTGCGACATTTATATCTCCTCAAGGTAGAAGATTTTTACCGCGGCGGACCCGCACATACACGCTAATTAATATGGCTAATTATGTAAGTCATGGCCGCTTCTTTTCTTGTTTAAATATATATATCGACGATCGTTTCGAGTCTTTATTGCGCGCTGTAGACACTTAAGCTAGGCGTAAGCTAAATTACTTTGTACGTTGTTCTCGTTTGTTCTGGCACGGACCTCGTCAAACGGACGTTTCCGCATTAGTATCCTTCCTGGAAAAAAAGAAACAATCAGCGACAATCGCAATTATTTCGGGTCCGGTCGAGCGAGATGTCTCGCAAAAGAGAGAGACACCGAGTGGATTTTTAGCGATTAAGAAGAGACAATCGATCTTACCTCCTCGCTGATGATTTTTTTTCGTTTGATAGTCGTCGATAGGGCAAGCACGGATCACACAGAAAAGATACAGTTATGTTAGAATGTTCCAACGCCACCTTTTTCACGTGCAAACAGCAAGAGGAAACGGGAAACCAAAGAAATCAGAATGAATGAATCAAAAAAAGGAAAAACGAGCGAGAAAAATATTGCGTTAAACGAGAAAAAAAATCGCTGTAACTTAAGTATTATATAGAGATCGCCGCCGACCCTCTTTCTATATACGTTGGATGTGACGTATTTGTACTGTCTTTTTGTAAATTATTTTATATCTCGGTGAGTGAAGTAGAAACTTCTCGGATATAATCGTTTATATAAAGGTTTCTATTTTTATTCAAACGTGACAACGTGTAGTTTTATTTCTACGACTCTTCTAGTGTACTTAGTTATTTAATGTTCATCATGATATATGTATAATGTCATTTCATCAATAGGCGTAGATTATTTGAAGTCATACACATTTTAAGATACTTCAATTTGTTGAAACAAGAGGAAGTTTCTGATATAATTAATCTTTAAACTTTATTATATAGTCTTAAAAAAAGATACTATTTCTTTATAAAGAAGAAAAGCTGTGAGATTTCTAAACACTTTCATATTTGATTCATGCATCAAATCCATCGTACATAAAAGCTAGATCTAGACCTTCCACCATTTACTTAAGAAAAGAAGCTCCCACCCAATATCCGCTCAAAATAAATAAATCTCCCCCCAAAAAACAAACATGAAAGACAAGCATACTCACTCGGTCTCGGTGATGGTCTGCTCGTATTGCTGCTGCTGCTGTTGCTGCCTGATCGCCGCTAGCTCGTTACTGTGTTGCAGATCGTGGGTCAATGAGCTCGACAGTATCCTCCCGCTCATCGGCAGGATGTACTCGGGCGTATCTTCCAGCACCGACGGAGTGCCCATCTTGCCGCGTTTCAGACTGCCGTATCTCTCGGAGCCGCTGAGGTTGTCGTGCTGAGAGCCGTGCAGGCTCTGACCTCGCTTCAGGCTGTTGTATCGCTGCTCGGAACCGCTCAGATTCTCGTGATTCGAGTTCTGCGAATGGTGGCTCATGCTGGACGCCAGGATCCGCGACGACATGGACAGCATGTACGGGGTGGGCGACACCGTGTGATCCTCCTCGGCGGTGTACGGGAACAGGTACTTCTCGCCCAGATGGTGCACCTTCTCCTCGCCCTCCGAGTAGTTTTCGTCCGGCTGGTTCTTCTGCGGCGAGCTCATCTCTGGATACGGCAGCGGGTTCGGACTCGAGGTCTTGTTCGAGGCCATCTCGTTGTCCGACATGGTCCCGCCGGACCATTGGCTGCCACGCGCATCCATCACTGCAAAGAACGTTAATGTTCATTAACTTTCTTTGATGGTATTTATTTTTTATTCTCTTATTTTAGAATTATTTATTATTGTCACTCTAGATATTCTCTATTTTTGTTTCAATACAAGCGAATTTGTTAATCTCACCATTTGATGACAAGTATGCTTCCGGAAGTTGGGAACTCCATCGAGGGGCGTAGATGGGCTTGATGTTGGGGAACAGTTCAGCGTTCGAGCAAAGTATGTTCAAGTGTTCGGCGGGATTGGTATGAATGTTGGGCAGGTAGCTGTGAGTGACATGCTGTTGCGTAGACACTCCCATGTTCCTGTGAGACCTCGACGTGACATCGTCTTCGTCGGAGCTGTGCGAGCTGGCGAGATCCAGGCTTCTTCCGCCTCCCTCGGCTTGCGAGCCGTCGGAGTCTGATTCCGATTCTCTGCGTTGGCTTCTCACCTCCGTAGATTCCGCTGAAAATATTGGTGTAAAATTACACGATGCCATATGTAAATCAAGATTAGAGAATAAGCAATATGTAATATATAGAATAATATAATATTTTATTTAATAGCTGAGAAATTTTTCAATGAATTTACAGCACAGCTTAAACTTCTCCTAAATCTTATCACAAAGCTATACCTTGTCGAGAGTGTTGCGCTGTCCGATGATTCCTGGATGATAGATACGGATCTCGATCGCTGTTATAGTTGCTCGTAGATGTCGACGTATGTCTCAAGTGTGTATCGCTACGATAAGGACTTGAGCCCGTCTTATTTGTACTTCTTGAGGTCGTGCTGCTCGTGGACACACCGACATGGACTCTCCTGCATGCGGATTCGGCTCCGCTGTAGGTCGAAGAGTAAGCCAATGCCGAACGCTGAAATATGATCATACAAAATTCATTAATTCAATTTTATTTCAACATGTTTATCGAATCTTTTTATTATAATAAAAAAGAAAACAAGCTGTGAATTTACATACCGAGTGACCATTCACATTTTGACTGCTACTTCCGTTGCCCATGCTTCCTTCTAGCAAGGGTGTCTTTTTTCCAATACATCTTAATAAACTTTGATACAAATTTCTCCTCACTCTGCCATTGACGAAGCAGTAGCCGATTAGACTAAACGCTGCGTGAATCACTATGGCAACGCTCAGCAAGTACGATAGAGTAGGTGAATTCTCGGATGCATTGAGAACCGCCAAGGTCCATGTTGATCCTAACAAAGGCAACGAGGCCACAGAGAGCCATAAAAGTGTTCGCAAATTTCCGAAACCCATAATGTGCTCCTTTAGAGTAAAAGCTGCGCGGATGCACATCACGAGAATGCAGAAGTTTACCAACACGGCTGCGCAGACAGGTCCTATTAGCGACCAGATCACGGTTTCGTAGATGGACAGCCAGCAACTGAAAACAACAATTTATGTAATCAAAATCACATTTAAAAGAATTCTACTTTATTTTAATAATTGACAATTTGTTAATTTTTTATTATTTTTATATTATATAAAAATATAATAGAATTATTATTATAGTAATGGATCATAGAATTGCATTATTTTAAAAATGGAAACATGTAAAAATAATTTTTTTAAGGGATGAAAGAAGATCAACTTACAAATAGAAATTTCCGTATTGATCAGCCCTGACGCCGATGGTGAGTCCAACGATGACAGCCGGTAGACCGTATCCCATGGTGTAGTAAAACCTCATCTGTCCGTGATTCACATCCCTCATCTCTGTCAGCATCCGATAGAGATGAACGGAATCCACGAGGGTCCAGGCGAAGGTACTCAACCAAGCGTAATGCAGTCCTATCGCCGTCAGTTTGCACGGGAACTCGTTAGAAATTAGAGGACCCCTGGCTTTGAGCGCGATCAAGTACAGGATTTCCGCTACGAAGACGCACAGCACCAGGTTCTTGTGGATACTGTTGGAATTGGTGCCCCCGCCGCGAATTAACGCCAGGATCAGGAGGGCGGACAATAGTAGCGGCAGTGCGAGCATAAACGCGCTGTAACTGGTCACATCCTCCAGCAGAGATGGCTCGGGAACGTATTCCAGATCGAGGACGTCCGTCAGTATGGCGAATGTGGACAATTGCAAGCAGGAACAGTTCACGATGGTGCCGAATGACAGAGAATTGTCTTCGATTTCCGTCGTGCATCCCATTCGGCTCCATTCGCCAACTCTGAAATTTAAACAAATTATTTATTCTGTGCCGGCTTTCGCATGAAATTTTTATCAAGATTAAAATTAATTGTTATATTGAATTAGTTAAATGATTAAATAATTTTAAAATTATTATTTAACAAAATTTAATTAATTTTTCTTACCCTCTCGCTGTGCTCCAATGGACACACTGCGGATTCGTTCTGGTTTTAAAATCGTCGTTCTCGTTGAGCCAGAGTCGAACTTGGACCGGCGACTGCAAAGGGATTCCTGTCAAGGATTCGTAACCGTTGTCCGAAGGAACCAATACCGAGACGGTCATGACAGGCGAACCGACTGCTACTTCTACACCCCATCTAACTGCTACCGAATCGTCGAATCTATAATATCATTATTAAAGAAATTAATAATCCATTTTCTCAATCCTGCTCGAAATTTAAAATTTCAAAAAAATTGTATATACGAGCTTATATAAAATTATTGTACAAAATTATCTTATAAACTTAGGAATATAATTAAATTACAAATAATATAATTAAACATTATAATATAAATATAATTAAATTACAATGAATATAATTAAAATAATAACCAATTAATTACAGGAACGCACCTTTGCGGCAAGAGAACGCCGAGTTCTTTATATTGCACATAACTTAGCACGGCCTTTTGATTGGTCAGACTGTTCTTGACATTCAGCTCGCCCTGCACGAGAGGTTTGATGCCCAGGGTGTTGAGCGGCACTTGGATCTTCGAGTGCGGGTCGAATTTGCTGGGATCGGCCATATAGTTGTTGTATTTCGGGAAGCTGATGGACGGACCAAAGTGCGCCGAAGAACTGAGAAAGGCAGAGGTATCGGGGAGGATGACCTTCCGGTCAGCTTCCGAAGGCCTCGCCGTTGATAAAGTGGGATCTTCCTTGTACTCGGTAGTCTCATAGCCGAAGAGACTTTCCGATGTTACGATGTCTAGACCGAGCACTAAAATATGATGTATATATTTAATGATAAATATAAAATGTCTCTTATTTTATAAATTATAAAATTAAAGCAATTTTAATTTTAAAAATAATAATGAAATAAAAATAAGAGAAAAATAATAAATAATTTATAAAAATTCTACAACAGACACTTTTAATAATAATCAAGAGTACAAATCACTCACCGACATTATTATCGACCACTTCAAAGGGATTGGTGAAAGTATCGTGTTGCGATGCCGTTAGAGTCTTCAGGTAATTCGCCATAGAGTTCAGAATCTTAGCGGGACTATCTCCGTTAAGTTCTCCTATCTTCTCCCACTTCTCCTTGTACTTGGCTCTCAGAATCGCTCCAGCTATGCCGATCAGATGGGAGACATAATCCTTATCCTGGCTGTGAGTCAAATTCAACCCCACCAGGCTTTCTTCGTAACGTAGCAACGTCACCAGCAAGGATTCCGCTACCAGAAGATCCGCTCCGTACATCTCCCTGGTGACATTGACCGCTCGATGAACGTCCTTCGCCATCTTCACGGCCACGTAGGTGTTCAACGTGAGATCCTTGGTCTCCAGGGCCGCGAGCTGATGTCGTTGCTCGACGAAAGCCTCCGAGGTGCAGTTGAAGAGATCAGGCGATTGCCAGCCGCCCAATTTGTCGTCACAGGATCTCGAGGCCTTGCCCTCGGCGGTGCCGGGACAGTCCTCGATAGCTGTCATCCCGAAGAGAGTCCGGGGCCACCACAGACCGTCCGAGTATGATCTGGGACAGCCGTCGTAGACTACTTCGCAGCCCCTCAGAGTCACCTAAAACGTATCAAACAAATATATTAAAGTTCAAATGCATTTCATCCATCGATCTTCTGATTAGTCTTGTTTTCTCAATGCGAAAATTTAAAGCTGCCAACTTATATAAAATATAATTCTGCTCACCTCGGCATAGGGATTCGGACAGTCGGTGCATGCTCGACCGATTACTCCTGTTCGGCAGCGACATTGACCGGTCTCGCTGTCGCAACGTGGTCCAAAACTGCCAGTCACGTAGCACTCGCAAGGTATGCATTCTTTGCGCCCGGTCGGCTGATAATGGTTCTCCTTGCAGTAACACTCGCCGGTGGTCTTGTTGCAGGCCGGATCGTAGCCCTTAGTCTCGTCGCAGTGGCAGGGGCCGCATACCGGGGTACCCCACCAAGTTGCTGGACACGGCTGATCGGCTTTGATATCGCAATAATTGCCTGCGTACTCGGTTGACGTACAGTCGCAACGATAGCCACGCTTCGACGTAGTTACGTCCTTCAAGCAGTCGCCAGTTTGCTTGCACGGATGCAGGTCGCACACGGGCTCGCACTTGGGCCCAACGTAACCAGCGGCGCATACGCATTCGCTGGACTGCCATCGGGATTGGCAGATTGAGGTTTCCGGATCGCAATTGATTTCGCATTTGGATTTCGATGGGCAGCCGACGCTGATGTTCTCCTTCACTGTCGGACGGTGGAGAAGACTCTGGTTCGATCCAACCCGTATGTTCTGCAAGCAACCGGACAAAGGTTTCAATTGAGTGTCGATAGTCTGGTCTGGGCCGCCTACGAGTATCCGGCCGACGTAGAGACCCTGGAGTTTCGCGGGTAGAGGCAGGGTTGCGGGTCGATCCCGATAGTCGATGTCTAATGATACGTGTCCGCTCTGCCAGAGGACTTCTAGGCGATGCCACTCGCCATCGGCGACACTGCCGGTGGTACCAATTACGTCCGCGCCGTCTAACGAGACTACTAGCTTGCCATCTCGAATTTCTAACAGCACCGAGCTGTTCTGACCGATCTGCACGCTCATAACGAAGGCCTGTCGCTCTCGAGTTCGGAGACTCAGGGCGGTCAACCAGGGTAACTGGATCGGTCGTAGCAGTGGGTTGAAGCTGAGCATACCATGGCCATGAAACATCCATGGTTGGCCGACCTCCTCGGCGCAGGTTGGGCCAGCGAACGCGTCCTCGCATTCGCAGAGAAAACCTGCCCATACTTCGCGGCATTTTCCGTTGTTCCTATGCACAAAAGTTCAAGTATGAGATCAATCGATTTTCATTGCAATCGGAACGTTTCAACCTGGATTTAAGTCACCTTATTAAACTACAGATTTATATAAAATAGTAAAACAAAACAAAAAAATCAAGGATTAAATACAAATTTAAAAATTTTAGTGCAGATCAAATAATTATAATTTTATAATTTCTTTAGAGAAGTGTAATTAACGGAGAGAGACAAAAACATCAAACTGTCAAATATAATTGAAGTAACCATTTATTATGAAAAGAAAAAAGAAACCTGTGGATTCTTAATTCACGATCACTTACCGTAATAAAATTATCGGAAAAATAAAGGTGTTCCATAAAAAGATAAAACATTTGTCAAATGATTAAGAGTCAAAGAATCACAGCGAAATCACATACCTATAGCAGAAATAAAAGTAAACGAACAAAAAAAAAAAAATAAAATAGAATGTCAAAACTAATAGTAAGTAATTTAATTTGTAAGTAATTTAATTTATAAATAATTCAATTTACTCACTGGTCTACGCGTTATATTAGAATAATTTATTTTTAAATTTATTTTTTTACTTTATTATAAATTAAACATTATGATATTAAAATTTCAAATAATATATAATATTTTCAGATAATAAAAATTATCCACAACGAGAGCGAAAGACGCAGGCAGACAAGCCTGCGCTTTCGAAACTCTCGCCGTGAAAACTAATAAGACAACCGAAAAGACAGAACGGATATAAACAGTAAACAAACAGTAAAAACCGTAAATACAATAGCGTGAAAAGAATAATAGATATGTTCTCGAGTTATTACACAATAAATATGACATTGCTTTAGTTTTAGTAGCAATAAATTAAGTTTGGAGATTAACATTTTTATATCTATAGTATCGTATTAAAATTTTGCTTTTTAATTTTCTCTTAGTATTTTTTCATTTCAGATTACCTTGATTTGTTCGGTTGAAAAATTGTTGCTCAAAATTTATGATTAAAGATGACTTAAGAATCCATGTCGAAAAGTTCGTATAAGTGTATTAATATTATTAAACTCATTTTCGTATTAAAAGACTAATATAAGATATATTTTTATTATTATATCATTACATTTCATATTAATTTAGTTTTTTAATTTTATTCTTCGAAAAAATTAATTTTAAAAATATTAAAATTGTGTAATAAAACTTCGCTTTCTTAATTTGTTTCAAGCCAACAAACTATTTTTTTAATTTACTCGCTAAGAAATTTAGTATCAAATATGTAAAAATTGCGTTATAATGATTTTTGATAATCTTTTTCAGCGAAAGAAATAAAATGTCTGTAAATAAAAAAATTACTAAAACAAATCAAGAGAGAAGTCGATATTGTTTTTTTTTTTTTATTTTAACTTTAAAATTTTATTCAGTATTAATATTAATATTTCTCTTCATATTAATATAATATTAATATCAAATTTAATATTATTACTAAACTTAAATATTTTTCAATTTAATTTCACAAATTATACTACATTTTTAATAATTTAATTATTATATTTTTTTCTACCTGCAGGGCGACGAGGCGCAGAAGGCGACCTTCTCAGGACAACCGGCATGAGTCCCGTTGTCAGCCACGAAGGAGTTCAAGTCGACGAAAGTGTGATCGATGTAGAGATCGCTGATGCACCCGACGTAGTCCTTGTTGCGAATCTGAAAGTTGGACGGGATCGCCGGGAGGCCGCCCAGCTGTAGCGGTCCTGTCAGATCCAGGAACCTGTGGCAAGTCTCGGTGACGAGTCCGCAGCGTTCCTCGAGGACCCTCTCGCTCCTGGCGGCGCAGTTCCACCTGGGTCCCAGCCTCTCACCGTACTCCAGAGCGAGCCCGACGTCGCAGTCGTCCAGGGACACCGTCACCGTGCGATTGATGTAGGAGACCTCGACCTCGTGCCACCGTCCGTCCGAGACTCCGCCGGGGATCCCCGCCGTCGCCCGAGTCACCTCGTCACCGAGGGAGAAGCTGAACTGCACCCGCGAGTCCACGATCTCCAGGGCGACGAAGTCGTGGCGTTCGTTGTACCTGCCGTTGTAGAGCAGGAGACCGTCCGTCAGCTCGGTGGCGAACTTCAACCTGATATGAAGACGATGACGTTGTCGAAGAGAGGCGAAGGTAAGAAACGTCGCTGGACCGAAGCTGCGCGCTCTCAGCTCGCAGAAGGGTGTCACGCTCTCCAGCGCGGACACGGGGCAGCCCTCGCAGATGAAGCCCCCGGTGTTCTTGAGAGTTGTGCATTGAGAGCCACCCTTGCAGATGTCTGGGATCGCGCAAGCGTCGCGATCCAGCGAGATCTCGCAGTTCACGCCGGTGAAGTCGGGAGTGCAGATGCACGAGTACCCGCTTTCCCGTCTGTGACAAGTGCCACCGTTCGCGCACGGATTGGAGTAGCAGAGGTTCACCTCGGTGTCGCACATGTAGGCCTCACGGCTGCCGGTGAAGCCGCGGCCGCACTTGCAGGCGAACGTCGTCACCGGGTAGATGGGTCGAAAGAGAACTGTGTCGCTGCTGGCGAAGCCGGACGCGTTGCCAAACTTCAACACCGTCAGGCACTCCTCAAAGTTCAGGCAGGGTTCTCGGACACAGAGATTGTCGTCGAAGGGCAAGACGGTGACTGTCGCCAGTCTCGCTAGGATACCGCGATTCAGGTAGACTCGTTCCTGAAGAAACTGCGGACTGTAAAATTCGTCGATCGTGCCGGGCTCCACTCTGCGCGCCGAGAAACTCACGTTCAGGATCTTGGCGTGAACGTTCGCGTCCTCCTGAATGCTGAAGAGGAAGATGTTTTCGCGCGGGCACGGAATGATGGCCGCCAGACCGTCCAGGAAGTAACCCAGAAGAGGACTGAGAAACGCCTCCACCGTCATGTCGTCCAGTCTCACTGTAATCGAGTTCAGCAGCATCTCATCGGTGATCAAACGCACCGACAACGTCATCGTGGCCTTCGCCTCGTTGATGCCGTCCGTCACGGCGACCTCCATGGTCGCCACTCGCGGCACGTTGGTGTTGAGCTGCGGCGACAGCCGGATCTCGCCGGAGGTCTTGTTGAGATCGATCAGATTCGCGTTATTGCCGGCGAGGATGCTGTAGACGAGGTTGTCAGTGACGTCAGCGTCCACCGCCGGTATACGGCCGATCGAGGCGGTCGGGAAGAAATCCTTGAAGTTGTTGAAGATGATCTGGAAGTCCTTGAGCACCGGCGCGTTATCGTTGACGTCGGTCACTAGAATCTGCACCAGCGCGTCCGAACGTAAGGGCGGCGACGCGGCTCGCACCACAAGTTCAAATTTCTTCTTCGGCGACTCGTAGTCCAGTTCTTCGAGAGTGATGAGCTCCGCCCGGTCGGCTCCCTGCCGGATATTCAGGGCGAAGCTGTTGGAGTCCTCGCCGCCGATGATGCTGTACTGCACCACCGCGTTCGGACCCTCGTCCGGATCGTGAGCATAAATATCGCCGACGGTGGAGCCGATCGGCGAGTTTTCGGCGATATAAAGGACGATCTTGTCATTTTCGAAGGCGGGCGGCGAGTCGTTGATGTCCTCGATCTTGACGATGACCGGGACGACGGATGAAAGCGCGGGTGAACCGCGATCTATGGCGGCAGCCTTCAATAAGTAACGCGCCACCGATTCTCGATCCAACGGCTTCGCGGTTCTAATGATACCTGTCGTAGAATCAATCGCGAACGCGCTGTCGCCGTCGTCCTCTAAAGCATACCTCACCTGGAACATTTATCGGTTTCATTAACAACTCGAGAGAGCAACTATAATATAAAATAAAATATATTTTATTTATAAAATAATTATTAAAAATTATTTATAATTAATAAAATTAGAAAAATTATAACTTAAAATTACACTCACCCGGCCATTGAGATCAGTATCCGCATCGGTCGCCGCAACCCTGAGCACGCTAGTGCCCACTAAAACATCTTCAGGAATCGATCCGTGATACTGCGGAGCCTCGAAGACCGGCGCGTTATCGTTCACGTCCGTAACAGAAATCTCCACGTCGGTGGTATCCGACAACGGCGGTATCCCACCGTCTCTGGCGGTCACCGTCAACAAGTACGAGGGTATTAGTTCGCGATCGAGCGCTTTGGTGGTCGTGATCGCTCCGGTCTGCGGATTGATGGTGAACTCGTTGATTGTCTGTTCGCCATTGTCAGTAGCCAGGGTGTACGTGATCTGGGCGTTCTTGCCGACGTCGGAATCGGTGGCGCTGACCACCAGGACGGTCACGCCGACCGGCGCGTCCTCGAACACCGAGACCGAGTACGGCGCGTTCTCGAACACCGGCGAGAAGTTGTTGGCGTCCGACACGTTGACGTAGACCAGGGCGGTGTCGGTGCGGCCGCCACTGTCCGAAGCTGTCACCGTCAGCACGAATCGCTTCTCCTGCTTGTAATCGAGCGGCTGAGCGACGGTGATGAGCCCGCGGCCGTTTTGCGACGCGATGGAGAAGCGTCCGCGCGTGTTGCCGCCCGTGATCTCGTAGTGGATTCTGGCGTCCTCGTCCGGGTCGGTGGCGGTCACCGAGGCGACCGGAGTGCCCGGCGGATCGTCTTCGGATATTACGGCCTCGTAGTTCTTCGGCTCGAAGTAAGGATCGTTGTCATTCACATCGGTCACCGTGAGAATCACCGTCGCGCTCGCGGACTTTGGTTCCTCGCCAGAGTCCATCGCGATTACGATGAATTGATATCTAAAAAAAGATTTCGTGTTACAAAATTTATAAAAGAATTTATTTATCAAATTGTAATATAAATAATAAATTATTTTCGTTTTTAAATAAACTTTTTATAAACTTCTTATATAAATTATACGCTAACTTTTTATATTCTAATCTCTTCAACTCTGGCCGAGTGTTTACAATCTACTGTAGCAATCAACGAGAGATAATTAATACCTCGAGCACTGTTCGCGATCCAACTGCTTCGTCGTGTAGATCCATCCGGTCTCCGCGTTCACGGTGATGGGAAAGTTCTCTGTGGAGGCGCCGGTGAAGTCGCGCGCGCCGATATTATACTTGATGAGCGCGTTGTTACCCTCGTCGGCATCGTACGCCTGCACCCTGAGCACCGAGTAACCCAGCGGCACGTTTTCCGTCACCGATTCTTGAAAGTGGCTCGTGTAGAATCGCGGCGCGTTGTCGTTCACGTCTCTGACCATCACCAGCAGCTGAGTGGTGTTGGATCGGGCGGGCGAGCCGCCGTCCTGGGCACGTATGACGATTTTGTAGCTCCTGATAGATTCGTAGTCCAGCGGTTTGACTAAAGCGACGTCGCCGCTCATCGAGTCGATGGAGAACGTGTTCTGCGTGTTGCCGCCGATGATGGCGTAGCGGACGGCCGCGTTGCCGCCGGTGTCCGCGTCCGTCGCTCGAATATGGGCCACCACGGGATTAGTCGTGTAGTCCAGGTCCTCTGGCACGGATGCCGAATACGTGCGTTCGGTGAACTGCGGATAGTTGTCGTTGTCGTCCAGCACGCGCACCACCAGGGTCGCGTTCACGCTTCGTCGCGTCGAGGGTGGTGTCGCTTGATCCGTAACGCTGAGTACCACTGTGTACACCTCGGTCACCTCGCGATCGAGCGGGGTTCGCGTGGTGACCACGCCGGATCTGTGAAGATACATGAAGATTATTTCTTTTCTTTTGTCGAGATGTAATATCCTTAGATTTTGAAGGATTTTAAGAAAATAACAAGATTATATCTGGATATCTTGTTGATAACACTCACCTAGAATCGATTCTGAAAGTTGCCGCGTCCTCTGTATGCGTGGTAACACCATCTGCCGTAGTGGAAACGATAGAATACTCCACCTCGGCGTTTCTACCGGTGTCCTGATCCGTGGCTTTGACTGTAATCACGGTGGAGCCCACGGGAACACCCTCTCGCACCGACGCGTCGTATTCCGGCCACTCAAAGCTGGGCGTGTGATCGTTCGCGTCCAATACGTTGACCTGAAGAGTCGTCGTGCCAGTTCTCGGTGGAAACGAATCGTCCACTGCCAGCACCTGTGAAAAATATGGCAATTTATCTATACAATTTACACACTCCTTGTTAATATTGTCTTCTTCGACTTCGTGACTGTGGTGTACATACCCGAAAATAGTGCACGTCGACGTTCTCTCTGTCCAGTCTAGCGCGAGTCGTCACTCTTCCGGTCACTGGATCGAGAGCTAACAGCGCCTGTGATCTCGCGTCGATCAGCGAGTTCATCGAGTATCGCACGGCGCCGTTTTCGGGATCTCTAGCTCTTACCGAAGTCACGTACACTCCTGGTTCTCTCTCCTCTTCCACTGCGGCGACGTAGAGGGGTTGCTCGAAGTACGGCGATTGATTCTTCAGCTCTCGCCTCACCCTTCTACCCAGATCGGTGTCGTCCAGTTGACGGTGATGGAACACAATCTTAAGTCGATGCTCGGCGTCGGTCAGACGCGAATCACCGCTGCAACGCAGGTTCATGCTGACCGAGACTTTCCATAACGGGTCCACCAAGCACTGCTCGGTGGCGGAGACCAGATCACCGGCGGCGCCTTCCACGAGAAACCTGGGATCCGCCACTCCGCCCCATCTGGTTTCGCATTCCTTCAAGGCCGTCTGCGGCAGGAAATCGCGGAGAGCTGCCACTAGTTGAGACGTTCGCAGGCACACTTCGGTAAACCTGTCGATGTAATTGAATCTTCAGTTATGAAACTTAAGCATATTTTCTCGACCACAAATTATTCTTCACTTCTTCAATTTTTTAATCAGAAATTTTCATAGCTTCAATTGCTGTAGTTAATATAAACCGTTTACGGTCATCCTAGCTACTTTACATTTTCTTCAGAACAGTTTCTTTTTTTTGCTGCAGAATTGGCCATATGTTTATATATGTACATATATATATTTAATATCTATATCTTGAATGAAACCAATTAATAAAGCTGTAATTAATATGTTTACGATCATTACTGATCACTTTATTTCCTTCCAGGATAGTCTCCTTTTTGCCGTGAAGTCTCTTTATATACATATAGAAATATACAGCCTACACACTTTGAAGAACCAATTAAGCTCGAAAATTACAAGTCACTAACTCAATTGACGTTTGCATTTCCTTTATCAAAAACTGTAATCTGATCCAACTATACCTGTCAGTGCTAGGCATCGCGTAAGAGGCCAAAGTCTCCGCCATCCAGCCCCTGGTGGCCGCCAGGTCGCGATTCTCCCCGCCGCATCCGGTGATGAGGATTCTCAGCGGCAGACTGTAATAGTCGATGGTGGGTCTACCTAGACGGGAGCTCGTCGAGTCGACATAGAAGGTGAAGACTCGTGGATACTGAAGTCCGTCGCAGCTCAGCGGCCTCGCCAGGGTCACGCGACCCGTGTGCGGATGCACCTTGAGGAGTTTCCGAGCGAACCAGGCGGTGCGCTCGCTCGAGGCCTCGTATTTGCGCCGACCGCCCAGCTGGGGCACTCCGGCCTCGAAGACGACGGCGCCGACGGGTGTGCTGGACGGCAGCACCGCCAGGTAGCCGGCGCCCAGCGTCCAGACGGTCGTCAGGATCAGCAACGTCCATCCCCACCAAGCCATCCTGACCTCTCGCACTTAATCCGCGCGGTCCTGCAGTCTGCTCTGTCCTCTCCCTGACGTTCCTCCCGTTGCGTCAGGATCCATCTGAGGAAAGATGATGATTAACTTTTTTTATATTATATATTACATATAATTTTTTATATTATACTAGAACAACACAAGCGCGCGCTACGCGTGCGCCCTTCTTCGATTTTATATAAAAAAGAATGATATTTTTATATAAAGTTTGTTTAAACTTGATTAATATGTTTTGACAGAAATCAACTGATTAAGCGTTAATTTGTTAATTAAATTTTAAAATAATAGTATGTAATAAAAATTATAAAATAATATGTTTTAAATAAAATGTTATAGTACTTTAAACTCGATTAATATTTTTTGACAGAAATCAGCTGATAACTGTCAAAAATATTAATCGTGATATATTAATCGTGTATATTAATTAAGTAAATGTGTACATAAATGTATATATATTAATTCAGACGATTTTTCGGACATATTAAAAGACATTTATTGCCGCACTATCGACACTACCTCTTTGCAAATTATATTCTCCTATTAACGCAGATGATTTTTCGAATATATTTATTGCCGCACTATCGACACTACCTCTTTGCAAATTATGTTCGTCTATTAACGCAGATGATTTTTCGAATATATTTATTGCCGCATTATCGACACTACCTCTTTGCAAATTATGCTCGCCTATTAACTCAGACGATTTTTCGGACATATTAAAAGACATTTATTGCCGCACTATCGACACTACCTCTTTGCAAATTATATTCTCCTATTAACGCAGATGATTTTTCGAATATAATTATTGCCGCACTATCGACACTACCTCTTTGCAAATTATGTTCGCCTATTAACTCAGACGATTTTTCGGACATATTAAAAGACATTTATTGCCGCACTATCGACACTACCTCTTTGCAAATTATATTCTCCTATTAACGCAAATGATTTTTCGAATATATTTATTGCCGCACTATCGACACTACCTCTTTGCAAATTATATTCCCCTATTAACTCAGACGATTTTTCGGACATAAATGACACATACTACTGCAGAGATAGTGCAGTCTGTTCTTTAGTTATACATATATATGTATATATATATTTTTTTACATTATTACTTTATATTATTTGTTATATATTTTTACATTATTATGTAAAAATTTTATATGTTTTATACATTATTTAAACAGATAAAAATAAGAATAATAATTAAAATAATTAAAAAGTAATGTAAAGAATATTTATATTTTTTTTTTTCGAAAAAGTAAAAGTTTGCGCAATTAAATTATAGAACATTCTATATATAATTATAAAGTTTTTAACAAGATGATCTTGGAAATAATATGATTGATATGCTTAAAATAATCTAAATACAAATGCAATAAAAATATAAATGAGTACATAAATGTATATATATATATATATATATATATATATATATAAATGTGTACATAAATTAAAAAGTTAAATGTAAAACGGTGACATAAAATAATGTAGTAAATGTAAGTAGTATAGGTCAATAAAAGTAGTATAAATCAATAAAATATTAAAAATTAATATTTATAATAATAAATAATAAGCAAAATTAATTAATTTAAAACATCATGATTAAGGGATTAAATGCAAAACAGTGATATAAAATAATGATGTAGTAAATATAAGTGGTATAGGTCAATGAAAGTAGTGTAGATCAATGAAAGTAACATAAGTTAATAAAAACACTGTCAATCAATACATATAACAATAAATAATAAGCAATATTAATTAATTTTGACATCATAAATTAAAAAGTTAAATGCAAAATGGTATTATAAAATAATATAGTAAATGTAAGTAGTATAGGTCAATGAAAAGAGTATAAATCGATAAAATATGATAAGTTAAAATTTATAATAATAAATAATAAGCAATATTAATTAATTTTGAAATCATAAATTAAAAAGTTAAATGCAAAATGGTATTATAAAATAATGTAGTAAATGTAAGTAGTATAGGTCAATGAAAAGAGTATAAATCGATAAAATATGACAAGTTAAAATTTATAATAATAAATAATAAGCAATATTAATTAATTTGGACATCATGATTAAATGGTTAAATGCAAAACAGTGATATAAAATAATGGTGTAATAAATATACATAAATATACATAATATTTTTTGACAGTTATATCAGCTGATTTCTGTCAAGAATTATTACTCGAATTTAAAGTATTGTAACATATTATTTACAACATTTTATATAGTATATACATACTATTACTTTATTTAATTAGCAAATTAACTCTTTAATCAGCTGATTTCTGTCAAAAAAAAATATTAATAAAGTATTAATTTGCTAACTAAATTTTAAAATGATAATATGTTAAATATATTAAAATATAGTAATATGTTGTAAATAATATGTTTTAATACCTTATTCGCTATTAATATTTTTTGACAGAAATCAGCTGATAACTGTCAAACATATTAATAAAGCGAAAATTTGCTAATTAAATTTTGAAATAATAATATATTATAAAAATTAAAATAGTAATATGTTGTAAATTATATATATGTTATAAAACCTTATTCGCGATTAATATTTTTTGTATTGATAATTGCTCAAAAGTGATATTAAATTATGATACGAATACAGTCATCGTTAGAACAAGGAAGGATTCAATTCGCTTGGAACAGGAAGATAAATTTCTCGTTTTATTAGAATGTGCTTTACTCACTTCTTTAAAATAAGCAGCTTCGAGATGACAGCTTCTTCGAACTGCTTAAGACATTGAAAAATCTCAGGAAGGGGATAAGAACAAGAACGAAGGAGATGACAGTAATCGGAAAAAGGGTAAGAGGGGAAGAGGAAGGCCACTGGAAACACGTATAATCCCACGTGGCTCTTCTCTCGTTCCTCTCTTCTCGCACGTTCAACTCTTTGAGCCGAGAGAAACCACGCGAATCCGAGTATATAAGGACATGAAGCTAAGAGAGCCTCTCGGTTCTTTTTCCTTCCTTCTTTCTTTCGCTTCGCGGGTTAATCGCTCTCTCGACCGAGTACCCGTAAGCGTCGTCGAACGTACAGGGTCTCGAAGAGATGCACGATGTCTCTCCCCCTTCTTGGGAGTCGACCTTTCCTTCTCGCCGCGGCGAGCAAAACGTGGGAAACGAACTACTTCCGGTCGTGCCCCCGCTGCTGAAAACCCAGTCGTCGTCGTGAAATTCGTTGACCTCCCCCTAACATATTACACACGTGTTCACTCACGCGGTTAAATCATCTTCCCCCTGCCTTCTCCTCCTTTTTCCACGCTCGGCTACCGCGAGAAAGCGATCGCGAGCAACGGGATCCCGAGAAGAAATAAAATTTCTCCGATTAGAAGAACCTACGTGAAAGACAGGGAAAGAGAGAAGGGGGCAATTTTATTCTGGTTAATTCGATTCGAATTCCATCAGATACCTAATTAGATATCGCGTGTCGTTATAAGCCTCATTACCGTTCTCGTTACATTACGGTTGTCAACTCTCTTTAATTAATGCAATGTACCAGCGAGGTGTAATATGGGCGTCCTTGACATCCAACTTTGCGGAACAAAGGCGAGTGTGTAATATGCAGGAATGCGACATCCTGTCACGCTCCGGAGAAACGGAAGACGGCGATCTCTATCTAGCAGTTCATCGCGATCCCCATCTGCTTGTTTATATTATATTATATTTATGTGCAGGGCGCAGATCCCATTCTATTCTATTTTAGAAACGCGTGATTCTCTTCTCTCTGATGAAAATAGCAAGACCATTTTCTTTAATTGTGACTTTCTCAGCAATTTCTCATAATTCTTTCTCCTTGCTTCGGTGAAATTAGCTTTCTAATATTTTCAACGAGTGAAAAAAAATTTAGATTGTCATTTGAAACATCGAGCTGTGAATTTTTGGAAAAATAAATATGACCTCTCCATCAACACTCGCATCCTCCATTTCGGAGCTGATAAAACTGGATCCTACAATTGAGAAGTGCATAAACCGTGAGAAGGATGTCGAAATATCGCTTGTTATTACATATTCGTCTTGTTCTATAGATCCGCCATATAGATATTGCGGAATTAAATTTAACACTTCGGAGGATCCGACTCTGGAATCGATTTCGGAGCGAGAACTCTTTCTAAAGACATAACTGTACGAAAAAAAAAATATATCCACAATTGCGACGAAAAAAATCGGAAGAATCGAACGCCAGAAGAAAAAGAAAAGGAGGAGAAATCATAGATCGGAGATCGGGGAAGATGCCGTTAAATTTTTTGATCGCGGCCTTTAAGATGTCTCAATCGAAGAGGTTTGACGTAAGACTTCCAAACTAGGAGAGAAGCGTTTGTTCGCACAATAAACCCAAGCAAGGTTGATTCATGTACTCTCGATGCGACTCGATTCTCTGTATCGCGTCTCTTGGTCCATGACTCCGGATAACAAGTATGTATCCGCAAACCGCATCTCTCGTCCGAATCGATTTACTGCTATCGGGTACCGAGATGTTAACGCGACGACTTTTTAAGTCTCTCGCCGCGACGAGAGAACGACGTTTAATCGAGCATGATTGGGTTTTTAGTCCGCGAAGTTAAAAAGAAAAAGAAAACACATTAGCGAGATCACGTTTTAACGAAGAATATAATTCTATATACGTGATAAAATTTGTATAATCGTGTTTGCCTTTTTGTATAACTTAATTTTTTCCGATATAAAATAGCCAAACAAATTTAATTAATTAAAATGAAGTATAGAAGGTTCCAATATTATAAATATCCATAAACAATTAGGAGCTAATTAAGAACCAAGTGCTCTAAATGTACAAATTCTTCTTTCTTGTTACAAATTATTTATTTTGAAAATTTAATATTTGTTCAAGTTTATAAACGTTAATTCGAAGCTCGGCTCTTAATTAGTCTGCTCCTAATTGTTTGTGGATTTCTAATTAATTTTATTAATATATAGATATCAATTATAAATTTGTATATATATTAATTATTGAAAAAAATAGAGATTATAATAATTATTTTTATAATTGTAAACCAGACTTTGTAATAAAATATACACGAATAGTATCGTTTTCTTTAAAGAAAATCATGGCTTAAAAACGATTTGGAAACAAGCTCCTTCAACTGTCAATTAAATTTCGACGTCGATTTACGCCATCGATTATAATCTCTCTATTGAACGCCGCTAAATCCAAGGTGATCGCGTAAGAGGGAGAATATTCAAATGGCGAAACTGCGTGCGGCCGGGAAACTTTAGTCCAGTTCAGCGATGCATAGCGAGATCCGCAAGATGCATCCGCGGTGATGCATCCTTCCTCGTCGCGAGAAATTATTCCGCTCGGTCCTCCCCGAGAGAGATCGCGAGAGACGGCTAGAATCGTTCGACCGTTCTTCGTGGCCGTGGAACCGATATTTACCTCGCCACGTACAAGTGGTCGGCCGATCGTCTTCTTCGTCGCCCGAGGGCATCTAGCCCGATCCGGTTCTCGTTCCAATCCGCATCACGAACCAATCGAACCCGGGGCCCCCGTCGCGAGACGATTCGAGGTTTAATCCGCGAGAGAGAGAAGAGATCGAGAGAAACGCCACGTTAAATTGTACGCTCGGAGATTCGAGTTTTCCTCTCTTGAAAAGTCGAGAAATCTTCCTCCCCCCAGATAATATTAAACTAAAACAAGTTTTAATTTTTTAAATTTAAAAACGAGAAGATCTCGTTACTTGTCGAAGATAAAAATTAATTAACAGAACGAAAAGGCTCTGATATACGAATTATATATATACATATGTAAAATATTTTTATATAAAAAAATATATATTTAAAAAATATAAAAATATAATACCTATATATATATAAAATATATCTAAATGCAAACATTCAAATGCAAATTGGGCTGAGTCAGGCACAGAAAGCAGGTGCAACGAATATTAAATTAAAACAAGAAGTTTTAATTTTTCAAATTTAAAAACGAGAAGATCTCGTTGCTTGTCGAAGATGAAAATTAATTAACAGAACGAAAAGGCTCTGATATACGAATTATATATACATATATAAAATATTTTTATATAAAAAATATATAAAAAATATATATTTAAAAAATATAAAAATATAATACTTATATATATAAAAAATATATCTAAATGGAAAAATTCAGATGCAAATTGGGCTGTGAGTCAGGCACAGAAAGCAGGTGCAACGAAAACTTATCTTAAAATCTTCTTTGTTCGACTGAAACGTTCAAGTTAAATAAGAGGATTTTAAGATAAGTTTGTTGCACCAAAGATAAAAAAAATTATCAGAATTAACTGTATTATTCAGATAAAACAAATTTTCTTACCGAGAGCGACAAGAGAAGGGAGATAAAACCGTAATACGTTATAAAAGTCTTGTTTATCTAAATCTAAATTTTATAATGATGGTTGCCTGCACCAGCATCATTATCGTTCATTTATCCTGCGTGACATTATAATTTTTCCGCTCGATTTTCGAAGCCTTCACAGACGCATCTCTGAGAAGTGTTTCGGCGAAAGGCTCCTCGATAATGTTATCTCCGTGAGATATTAAGGTACGGAAATTTCTCGCTTTTAGAGTTATATTTCGATCATTCGCTCCTCTTATCTAATTTTAAAGTCTAATAGTTATATATCAATGAGGGATCCCGTTTATTTGTTATATACATAATTCGATATTTTCTCGATCAAAAATAAAGTCACTCCGATGAATAAATTATCTTACTCCGAATAAATTATTCTTAAGATAAGCGAGGAACGCGATTTCTCCGGTGTAAAAAATGTGCGCGCAAAATTATCTTAATTATCGCGAGGGCAGGTTTTTTTTTCAGGTCGCCCCTTCGAAGGACGTGCCGTTTCGCTATCAAATGAAACTGACTGGTCCACTGTTGGAACTATTAATTATCTTGGGAGGGGAGACTCTCGTCGTGGAATCCGGTCCCGACAATTATCTCGCGCGTCTTTTCCTCGCGGGCCCCTTTCCGGGGCCCCTCGACGGGCCCCTCCGAAACGCCTGTTTTCGGTGAATCAACACCACAAACCTGTTATCTCGAGGATACTACTGACGGAAGAAACGGCGCAATTTCACTGCTTTAATAGAGACGTATAAGCGCGGGTGACCATCTTTACGGACGTTTATGCGATTGTCGAAGTCTCCGAAGACTACCGGGGATTACTCGGCTACTATATAAGAGCCCATAAAAGATTTCGACATCGTTCTCTAATCGGCTCCCTCTCGAAATTAAGTAAATATTTATTATACGAAAATCTATAAGTTTTAGGATCTTCGAAGTATTTTATTTCTATTTTAATTTCAATCTCTCTTTCTATTAAATCAAACTTCGAGATACATTTTATAAAAACAGATTTATTTTAAATAAGTCTTTTTTCTAAATATTGAAAATTATAGAATCTCCGGTTCTCTGAAAATTTTATTCATTTTTTAATTAGATATGTTTATAAAACACCGCTTTACAATTGCTAAACTTTTACTATAGGACTTCTTCTCGAAATTAAGTAGACTTTTATCACGAAATTTATAAATACAAATAAGTATTTTATTATTTATTACAAAATCTATAAGTTTTAGGATCTTCGAAGTATTTTATTCCTATTTTAATTTCAATCTCTCTTTCTATTAAATTTTTATTACAAAATCTATAAATTGAATTAGTATCTTTGAAGTATTTTATTCCTAATTTAATTTTAACTCCTCTTATATATAACTTTGAGACATATTTTATCAAAACAATTATTTTAAATGAGTCTTTTTTTTCTAAATATTGAAAACTGTCGAACCTCCGTTCGAATCTTCTCTGAAAATTTTATCGTCATTTTTTAATTAGTTATTTATAAAACACTGCTTTATAATACCCAAATTTTTGGGTGTGTGAAGTTGGCACCCCTATGTTATGCTATCATAGTTCTGTTAACAGTTCTGAGTTATTTAGAACCAGGAAGAGTTCTTGATAATTTTTAGAAATAGTTCCGGTCATTACGATAACGACAATCAGTTTCGGTAAAACGCGAGACTCGCGAGTGCTTATTCGCGCGCGAATAAAACCGAAGCTCCATTTTCGCGTCGCCGCTTTTTCCAAGACCCACTTTTCGTAGGGGCTTATCGAACGAAGATGATCAAGATAGCTTTTTAAAGCATCATCCTAAATATACGATAGACACCCTGCAGAGAATACAAATCATCTATTTGTACGTATCTGAAACTGAGAACGTACAAACAGCCAGTATACGAGAGAACCATGGTAGAGAAACCCCGCTGTCTCTATGACTCCGAAGGAATCAGTTCCCATTCCGTTACACGAGAGAAAAGAAGAAAAGAAAAAGAGAAAGAGGAGAGAGGGAGGGAAAGATAATAAAATACAGTTCGCCACATCCGATATCGCTGCTAAACGTTCGACGGAAATTCATCGAACGATTCATGATCACAGATTTATGGATCGGAATGCCCCCTTCTCCTCTTCCCCATCATTCACTAAGGAATGCGACGCGTATCCTCTCTCGGAGGAACAACCTCCTCTTTCGCGCATATCTCGCGTTCCTCGATTAACGATATACTATTCCCGCGAAAGACACGAACGCGCTTGTCCTCCAGGAGTCGAGAAATTTCGTCTCAATACCTTGTAATATACCTTGCCGTGGTGAACGCGAGTACAAGGCGAAGCCTTCGTTCGGGCCGCATCTCATTATTGTTACGTATATGCGAGAAACAGGGAGAGAGAGAGAGAGAGGAGAAGAGGAGGTCGAGCAGGCAGGCAAGGATCGGTAAAAATCGGCCCGGTGATTATTTCGACGAAAAAAAAAGTCCCGGGCGACTCTGATGAATCGCCAGGGGCCGTCCTCCTCCTGGTGTCAGCGACTCTCTTCCCTCTTCTTCATCTCGTTCGTTTGCCCTTCTCTCCTTTCTTTCTTTCTCTGTCTTTCTTTCTCTGTCTTTCTTTCTCTCTGTTTTTCTTCTCCTGCTAACTTTCTTCTGCAACCACCAGAGCTGGTCCGATAAACGCGAACACGCGAGGGACGGTCCAGCCGTGCGGCTATTACAATAACCGGTGTAGGTACGCGGTTCTCGCTCAAGGTTGCGACGAGGAGACGCGAGGAGATGAGGAGGAAAGGGGGGAAAGGGGGAGGAAGAAGGATCCCTGGAGGATTTCCATTCTTTCGACGAGGGTCCTCCTCGAGCGAGAGCGAACGAGCGAGTTTACGCGAGCGAATGGAGCGAAGCGTTAGAAGAGAAGCGATGCTGAAGAGGAAAAAAAGGTGGACGTCTCTCGGAGGCATCGCATAATCCGACGCGCTGCTGCACTTGACGCGCCACTCGCGTGTCAAGCATTGTGCATCGGAATGCATATATTAGTTTTCCGGAATTTGCCTCGGAGAGTTTAATGCACGTTGGTTTTAAATGATATCGGAGAGTTTAATGCATGTTGGTTTTAAATGATACCGGAGTTCTATACAGAGAGAATTTTCTCTTAGAATTTACCCTATGAAAATCATATCGTGGGACAATATGGTATGGAAAGAATTTTATGAGAATTTCTCTGATTAATATTTATCACAATAAAAATAATATCTACACACTAAAATATAACATGTTTGATTAATTTTACTAAACTGCACGGTAAAATTAATCAAACATATTTTATATTTTATTGTGATAGATATTATTATTTTTATTATTATTTTTGATAAATATTAATCAGAGAAATTCTTTACATACTATATTGTCATTTTTAGATTATACCATGATTTTCAGGGTAAATTTTAATCTCTCCAGTGTATATAATTGTGAATATTATATTATATATATTTATATATTGTATATAGATCATAAATATTATATATGTATATATAAAATATGTAGTGCCGAGAAAAAAAAAGAGAAGAAAAAGTGTGTGACAGGTTTGAAAGTCGCACTCGATACATCTTAAAATTCTGTAGAAATACGTGAATCTTCTTGGATTTTATCTTTCATTCATTAGGAAATTTACGAGAAAAAGAAAGCAAGAGAAAAAAATAAAGAAATTTTCCCGAGAGAAGGAGAGAGAGAAAAAAGGAGAGTCACGCGATCGAGCGTGTTGGCGTATCAAATGCGGCACTTGCGTCATTATTTAATCTGTTGAATCGTGTAAATCAATGTTAATCGCCCCTTTTCATTTCTTACACGTTGAGTAATTTATCACCAAATCGTCGCGTCCAAAGATATATTTCGAATAAATTTGTATTAACTAAACTCTTCTGTCAATGAACGAATTTCTGGATATCCGAGGTAACTTTAAGTGTTAAAAACGTGTCGGCACTTTTCTCCGCTCGAAACAAAATATAAAGAGCCTTTGTATTCGGGAACCTCTTATAAAATATAACGGGAAAGAATACGTTCGATGTCTAGCAGCTGCTACCAAAAAAAATTATCACGGTCAATGTATTAAAAACAACAGGCAATTGGTACCCGGGTATCTATATACATTGATGGTAAAAAGGTGAAAAATTATGCATTGACAAAAGAGTTAAACTATTTAAATATTTTTCGCAATTCATTTTTTCGAAATTAACTGCGACGATACCTAAATCACTTCGGAATCACTTTGCGGCCTTAATTAAGGCAGAATCGCGTCTCATCGGGGATTTTCCAGCTGCGCTCATTCGGCTTCCAGCAGCGAAGCTAACTCGCCGACACAGCTAAGCGTTGCTTCGCTCATCGGATCAGGGACTAGAAGATGAGAGAGACAAAGAAACGGAGAAAAAGGGTAGTGCTAGATGAAAAGGAACGACGCGATCGAGGAGTCGCCTTCCTCTTCACCAACAAATGACGACGACGACGCGAATAATATTCGCGGAGAGATCTCCTTATTATTTCTTTCACAATGCGCGAACCGTTATGCGCGAACGCAAAACGCATATTCGCGTAACGGTGAGGTCGAGGAAAAGGGAGACAAAGAGAAAAGATTCCGTTTGCTTCTTAGGTAGCTCGGATATGTAGAAAATAGGCACGTCATTGCGGATTTACCTGGGTATAGAGTGTCTCTCGAGAAACACGCATCGATCACGATTGGAGTAGCACTTAGGCGGTTCTTATTTATTTTCACATTATTTTACCCCCCCAAAAATGCGTATCGAATTATTTTTTAAATATATAATTACTCGTGAAAAAAATTCACTTATTTATGCACAAAAATATTTCCATCTCTTCTCGTAATCAAACTTATTGGAATTGGAAATTAATTGGAATTTATGTATAGATCCAGATTATCCAGATAAAGTATATGACTGCGGAAGAATTTATATATTATTTTCTTCGAAGGCAGAGAGAAATTGGTTGTTTTTTTTGTTATCGCCATCTATTAAAAAGGCCGATGATATTTTCCGGTTGGATCAGCAAGATCTATATACCGAGATTTACTATGTATACGTACGATATTTCGATCCGTATCTCGGGAGGATCGCGGGTTCCCAAAGCGCGTATCGCGAGGAATAAGATGCCGGGCGTGGATAAGGATTCCACGGAAGAGAGCCCTTGATTTTATGGAACCTGTTCCCACCGTGAGTATCCGTGCGCGTCCCCTCGCGTCGACGGGTTTACTTGGATGCGTATTATAAGCTTCACGCTCTTGCGCGCGTACCCTGCTCGTAAATTAACGTCGTCCACTTCTTTTAACAGCCGACTGGACCGGGGAAAACGAAAATCCGACGACAGTGTCTTAATTAAAGACAGGCGGATCAATCCGCGGTGTAACGTGACGAAATCCGACGAAAAAATAATGGATTTAAGATCAGAATATATGTATGTACACAGAGAATTTTCTCTTAGAATTTTTTACCCTGAAAATCATGGGTAATCGTGGGTGGCAATTATGGTACAAAAAGAATTTTATGAAAATTTCTTTGGTTAATATTTATCACAATAAAAAATAATATCTATCACAATAAAATATAAAATATGTTTGATTTATTTTACTAAAAGTATAGTAAAATTTACTAAAAGTAGAGTAAAATTAATCAAACATATTTTTAAAATTCTTTCCATATCATATTGTCCCACGATTACCATGATTTTCAAGGTAAATTCTAAGAGAAAATTCTCTCTGTGTATATACATATATTAAGATATATATCTCTTTGAAATCGATTTTTGTTCCTTCAAAGAAAATATTTTAAAAAAATATTATTTCTTTGTCTAACAACTTTTCAATATATATAATTCAAGTAGAATTTAGCAATGCGAGATATCTTATGCACATAGATTTAAATCAAAACTCTATTAAAGTAAAGTCTATTTCGAATTAATCGAGAAACAAAGTTTGCTACATATTAATCATGTCAATTATATCCTGTTCCTTATTATTCCTATAAGATAACAGACTTTTATCTGCTTCTTGTTTCTTACATAAAATAAAAGTTAGAAATATAAATGTGTGTGTATCGCAATAATTAAAAATATAATCAATAAAATAAAAAATGTAACCAATAATTAAAAAAAAAACAATAATTAAAAAATATAATCAATAAATTAATATCGGAATACATGTATATAGAATTTAGCAATGCAAGATATTATATATATAGATTTAAATCAGAACTCTATTATAGTAAAGTCTATTTCGACAGACAAAGTTTACTATATGTATATTAATTATGTCAATTATGTAAATTATGTCCTGTACCCTATTATTTCTGTCAAGATAACAGATTTCTTTAATTTTCTTGTTTCTTACGTAAAATAAAAATCGAAAATATAAATGTACCACAATTAAAAAATGTAATCAATGAATAAATTAATAAATGGATAAATATTATATAAATACAAATATAATTAACAAATTAATGAATTAAAAAGTAAATAAATAAATAAATATAATCATTGAAATGAATCTTTTCAGAAAAAAGAGACGGCTGTCAAATTGTATAAAATACAAGTTAAAAATAAAATTTAAAAAAAAGTATAAAGAGTATAAAAGATTTCTTTCTCGGGGATCTGAGAATCGACGAAACTTTCGTAACGAGGGCCGCGTCGGACGCCGCGATGCGAGATAAAAGGGGGCGAGAAAGAGAGAGGTCAGCAGCCGCCCCCTTTCGCTTCGTTCGTTTTCTCTCTCTTCCTCGAACAAGGGGTGAGTGACTCACGTTCCGTCGGCCTCGACGTCGGGACGCGGACGCCTACCCACCAAATATTGATTCGCTCGCCCGAGGAACGCACGCGTCGCAACGCGTGTCGTATCGGCAGACTTTCTCCCGTGACGCTTTCGTTATAGAGCACCCTTTTCGTTTCAGTCTTCCCCTGGAGTCGAATTTCCCTCGGGAACGCGTGTCTTTTCTCAAGGCGAAAAAACGCTTTTTTTCTCTCTTTTTTCGAAATTCAGAGGAGATTTCGGTTTAATTAAAGGGACGGCGAGGCAAAAAGTCGGAGTAAGTCGATAGTTTGTAACTTTTTAAATACAATGTAGCTTAATATTAAAGGATAAACTAATTTTTTTTATTAAGATCCATTCTGAGAAAAATCAGCGATATATCTCATTAAATGCATCGCTATTTTTTATCGCTCAGATTAAAGATTAAGTAAAATCTATGATTCATGAAGATTTTATACGCGCGAGAGTTGAATAGAGATACTAATATAATTTTGTTAAAAATTTATTATAATATTTTATGTTAATTATAATCTAAAGAATCTTTAATACTTTCAGATTTTTATTTTTTTCAAGTGTAAATGAGAATATACTATTAGAGAATTTGTTTTAGAATTATCTCTTTTAGATAACACATAGATTAGATATATTTAGATAATTCTTTCTGATAGAGATAACTCATATTTTATACTGCACACATATTTATTTTGATTTTACTTATTTTATATTACATCTTGGATATTTTAAGATTATTTGGAGATAAAGCGTGATTTAAATATCGAAGATTTGTGTAAGTAAAGTATTTTTTTCGAGATCATGTTTTGTTTGTCAAGATAAATGTAACCAGATAATTATACGTGCATAAAAAAAATTATTTTTTTCTAAATGATAATAACTTAATAATAGAAAATTATATGTATCATTAAATTTCTTTTTACTTTGTATATAATGATTTGTGAGAGCGAAATGAGATAAACTTCTTCGCTTTTTTTCCTAAGCATTTATCTAGCAAAAAATAATCTTTAATAATTACATTTTTTTCTTTACTTAATTATATTTTTAATTTTTAACTTCTTTCTTTAACTAGAACATGATAATAATGCATTTGTACCTGTCATTCAAATTCAAATTGTTGAAATAGCGAAAATAACAATATAAACAAGAGCTCCAACAAGATGGAGAGAGAAGTTTCAACATAACCTTACCAAATTGTTCTATCTCTATTTTTCATAATTTATAAAAGACAGGTTAAGTTTCTCGCACATTTTCTCCTGACGCAATTTGCATCTTTAAAAGTTTATAGTATTTTTAAAGCCCGCCTCTCAGAATTCTGATTGATACACAGCGAAAATATATATCGATTGACATCGCGCGCGCGTTTTTTCTCATCGACAAGAGAAGCCGCGCGGGAAAGAGACTCTTTCGCGACCGGATAACGAGGATAGGTTATCCGGCACATCGTCGGCGGTAATTAAAAGCATCGCTTTTCCCGTGGGAAAGCGGCCGCTCGAGGGGAGAAGGAGCGCAAGAAAAAGACGAAGAAGAAGCTTCGCATGCTTCGCAAGAGGAAGAAGAAGAACCGCGGTCGCAGAGGTCACTCACCGTTTTGCCAAGGTCGCCGTCGAAAATCCGTCACATCTCTCTCTCTCTCTTTCGCGAATCCACGATATCACACAATTGATCTCGATGCGTGTCACACTCCGGCACGATCTATCTAACTATCGCGAAACGGAGCGCGAGCTGCTCTTCGCGCGAAATAAAAAATGACTGAAAATTCGCGCTACGCTCACGCGAAACGCACCGCCTCACGTCGGCGTCGCGACTGGAGCCGCCGCGCCGCCGCCGCCGATCGCGCGCCACCACACGTGCGCGTCGCTCGCTATCACACGTGCGCGACGCTCGCTCGACTACACTCGCACGTGAGCAGTCGCGCCGCGCGCGTGCGCGCGCTCACACCTGTACGCGGACGGTGACGTACATGTGACATTTCGAACCCTTTTTGTTTAATCTATCTTGGATTTTTTCAATGATTTCTGTATGCATAATTAATAATAATATAGTAATAACATAGTATTATATATAATATATAATATATATAATATATATAATAAAATATATATAATAATATATATAATTAACTATATATAATTAAATACATGTATAATTATATAATAATTCTTGAAATGTTTCTTTAGAACGTTTATATTAGATAAAGATATATCATTTGTATTCTTTTAAAGATATACAAGTCATAAAAAAATTTGTGTTTATATGCTCATGCTGTCTATTGTCTCTCTTTCTCTCTCTCCTCATTATATATTAAAAAGTTTTATGAAACTTTTACAACATATCAATCAATTTCATATTTGTAATTAATTTTGTATACGATTGAGTTAATCTTAATATATTTTAATCTATTAATCCTAATGTAATTATCCATTTATAGACATCAAATTATATATATTGCATCTAATTATATCGAATAATTATGAAGTTACAGCTATAGTCTGACTTAATTAAATAATAATTAATTTTCTTCTGCGCGAGATCAATAATTTTCTCATCGTGAATCTGATGCAGCCCAATTTTAACGTCGGCCCTGCGTGCGCGTTTATTCACTTGCATACGTGTGCGTATATATGTATGTATGTATGTATATGCGTTTGTGCGTCAAGACGCGATCGTAACCGCCGGAGGACGACTACCTGTTCGTTGCGTCTAGTCGACTCCAATCAGTGATACGTCGCGATGAAGATGAAACGAATCAAATCGCATTAGAGAATGAAATCGAGATTTAACTGTCAAGGTATTTAATTAGAAAATTAAGAAGATATAAGAAGAACAATGTTTCATGAAACTTTTCCTTTAAATTGATCGAAAAAATCTTCGAATAAAGTTTGCGTGTCTGTAATTTTGTGGCACCCTATATAAGTGAATTCTATTATCCGCCTATGTGTGTATTTGTGTGTATGTGTGTATGTGAAGACACCTGCCGTTTTTTAGACACATGTCGGTCTTCCCGTTTGTTTCTTAAGACTGGGGAAACAATTTTGAAATTAGAAATATCGATTGTGTGAGGGAACAAACGTGAATTCGCAAGAGCGTATTTTATATTTCGGGTTTCAATAATGGTCGACTTACGTAATCGTGAGAGGATTGACTTGAATCAATTTTTAAAAGAGAAAGGAACGGCCTTTGTCATCTCCTTCTGAGTTGACGCGTCGACGCACAGGGCGCGCCAGCTCGTGGACAATGGTATTATTTGTATTCTTTTGTATATACATATATAAGAAATATATATATTATGTATTATATTATATAAAAAATAATTTTAAGAAAACTAGAATTTTTTCTGAAGCATCCTGGCAAGTTTCAAGTTAAAACGCGTTAATAGTATCGGTTTATAATATAAAGAAGAATTAAAATATATTAATTAACAATCTAAAACATTTTTTCACCGTCTTAATCTACCTATGAAAATTAAAATCCAAAGGATAGAATAAATCTTCTGATAGTTGAAGTGAAAGTGCAATTATCCGCGAGCATCGATCGTCATTAATCGTTAAACACGTGTTACCGGTCCGAATCTTTTTCTTTTTAACAACTCTCGTCGTCAAGAGAGAGAGAGAGAGAGAGAGAGAGAAACTCGAGTCGTCTTAATTAACCGATAGGATATCAAGTTGAAGAACCGGAATCGACGTCGGTCACGGAATCTCGCGAGTGGAACAAGACACGTATGACGCGAAGTTAATTTATTATCGAGAATTAACGCCCCGGGGGGAGAAAAATCGGCTGTCACCACGTAATTTGTAATTCACAGATCGTCTGTGAATAATCTCGAGCCGAAATGGACCAGCCGAATCGTCGTCGTCCCGTCCGGGAATCCGTCTGTCCGAGATACGTAATCTGCGGCTGTCCCGAACCGCACTCGAGAGACGCGGAAAAATGTCAAGAAGTAGATGCAAATCGCACGATAGAGAAATTGCGACAACTCGTGTCGGATCCTGTCACCAGCGATCATGTCGAGCGGATATCGCGACTCTTGTGCCATTATCTACGCGAGATCGGCGACAACGGCTACGTATCCTTTCATCTATTTATCTATCGATGTATTGAAAAGTATAAAAAAAGGCAAAAATTATCAAGTTTTTCTATCTTATTAAAAAAAGAAAATGCACGTCAATATTGCACTCGCTTTATGCAATTAAAAAATGTGTGTAAGATTATAGTTTCAAGAATAATTGTAAGTAAATATAAGGTATAGAAATGTGTAGTTAATTATATTTTTAAGATTTTAAATTAATCGAATGACATATTTATTAAAAGATATCGTTTAATGATATCTTTAATTATACGATGCGATATCTTTTTCGTCATAAAAAGATACCTTTTAATGAAATCTTTCAATGAAGATACCATTCAAATTTAAATGGGGAGATTTAGCGAAAATTTCTTGTTGCAGTATTGCTCTCGTTTTTTCATTCGTCACAGTGAAATGAATTTATTCGCTTGCGCTACATACCTCGATTCTTCCGACGTTTCTCGAGCGTTTTCAAGTGCGCCTTCCTTAAAGACATCTTTCAGCCAGTCAAACATCTGCCGGCCGTAATGAAGGTGCTAGAATTTCTAGCCTGGAAGTCCAGAGAAGTCAATGACTATCGAGTGCATCTGGACCGGATGCTGCGCTTATGCAATCGACCGCCTCTGCTGGAACGTACTTCCGAGAGTCTCGTCAGCTTCGCCATAATGGAGCACTATTTCACAACACTGGGATATCTCCTGATTATCTTGCCCAACGAAGAAGATATTCAGCTGATCCGCGAGGCTCTCGATTGCTTATTAATCGGACGAGCGAAAGTGACGCATGTCGCGGCGATGAAGTTGGATCTTCGTCGACGCGCTATGGAGAATTCCAAATTGCCGATCATCATCGTGCAATTGCTGGAGGCTGCGTTGACGAGAATATACCCGAAGATCTTGGAATTGATCTTCATGCTCGCCTCGGTCTCTTCTCAATGCTGTGAGTAATTAAAAAATCGAATAAAAAAAATTGTAAAAAATATATTATTATAAATTCAATGCTCGTAATTTAATAATTTAATTAATTTTAAACATATCGATTGTAAGAAAAACTTTTTGGACAACATCAAGCCTTTCATTACCGAGGATGAAACAATTTTCTGACGCAACAACATTTTAGCATATTACGATATTTGCTCCCCTATTAATCGTCTAATTTATTCAAATGTTATTCCAACAAATAAATTTGAATGATTTCCAAATAAAGGTTACAGAATGCTGGAAGCCGGCATACTGAATACGCTACTCACCAGAATGGATCTTCCTTACGCGACGCAGCTGCACTGTACCAAACCTCTAGACTTGCCGATCGAAGGAGAGGAATATTCTAGGGACACCATGCTCCTGAAAATGAAATTGTTGTGGAGTCTCATGAGATCGGTGTTACCTCCGAAAAAGCTGCCGGAGAACCTGAAGAATCTCCCTTCGCCCAAGCAATGCGCCATGTGGTATTATTTATTTATAAGAGTAATAAATAAATTAAAATATAATAAATCTAACTATAAAGTACATTTTTAATTTTCCTTAAAATTTGGATATTATTTATTAATTATTTAGATGTTAAAGATAATTAATAAATGATATCCAAGCTTTAAGAAATAAAAAGATATATTATTTTTTTATCGTTCAGAGATATATATTATTTGTATATTCATTTCGCGGGTATGAAATTTATGATTTTTGACGCAGTACAGGGGCTTAAGATACTCTTTCAAGCGGCAGATATTTTACGGCCAATATTGCGCCGTAAATTTGAAAATCAGAAACGATATCGCCGCTTTGATCCTCGCTGGGATCGTAGCTTTGCCATCGTGGAATCTCATCAGCAGCGGTATCGCGGAAGATATCATCGATCTTTTATCCGCGATCGAATCTGGCACTATTAAGATATGGACGGGGGTTGTCAAGTTATCCGACAGTGACGAGGATTTCTTTTTCAAGAGAATCCTGCTGATGATCATCGCTTATCTCGCCGATATCGATATTTATGTTTTCGTAAGTTGGCCTTATCAATTTTTTAAATGATTTTATAATAAACAAGATATACAGAGTAAATACGATAAAAATTATTTTGTTAAAGTTTATTATGTCATAATATTATCTTTCTCTAAAATTAACTTTAAAAGTTTAGAAAACATTAGTTATTTGTAAATTTCGAGAGATTGATAGAAAGCTTTTCAATCTGTTAGGTGATGAAGAAAATGACGATTATGCCGGTTGTCCTTCGGATCATTAAAGCTTGCATGAACAGTAAAAAAATATCGTTGATCCTTTTGGAGCACGCGTTGTATATCTTGTCATTGTTAGCGCCACGAATGAAGGCAGAATTTGTAAAATGCAAAAGCACACTCACGTAAAAAAGAAAAAATAAAAGTAAAAAATGAGCGGAAATTTAGTACAAATTAAAATAAATTATAGATTTCTGTACCTGTAGATTATTCGCGATGCTTGATCGAGTTTTGAATACGGAATTCGACGAGCACCTTGCGATGGTTGTTATGAGAACAATCTGCTCGATAACTCTGCAAGACGAAGCTCTTTTACTGGAGGACTTCCGGAGACTGGAAATGATACCGTTGTTAATTAGTAAGATATAACATATTTTATTATATAATTGTCAGAAAAATTCTTTCAACTTTTTACAGTAATCTTTAATGAAATATTATATGAAATATTATTTCATTAAAGATTTACTGTAAAAAGTCAAAAGAATTTATACATATATTTTTTTTCTTTTCTGGATTTCAGGATTAATTAATAATATACTGAATTTAAACAAGTTCACAATGATGAGGCAACGAATCTTGATGTTACTGCTGATCGCTTTAGAGAATCTCATGAAAAAACAGACATCTGTTCAGCAGATGTATGGAAAGCGAAGCATTGATTTTGTCATGGAAATCTTCGCAAAGTGTTTGTATAAAGAAAACGAAACTTTCCAAGTGGACCAACGGTAATACTTAGCATGCAATTTACATATAAATATTTTGTCTTTTTATGCTAATGTCCAACAATTGAATTATGAGATGCACACTTTGCTAAAATAATATTTTATAAACATTGTCGAATTAAAAAAACAATCAAATTAAAAGAATTATATAAAATAAAATTAAAAGTTTTTAATATTAAAATACAGTAAAATAAAAAGTAAAAGAAAAAAGATGAAATATAAATAAATTTCTCGTTATATTTTCTTTTTCGGACAGACTTTTGTTAGCGATAGGCTCTTACGTTTGGGAATGCGTGGCACGATGTCCCGCGAATCTTCAGATTTTCCTAAAGAGTGGCGGATTGTATTCCATGCTGGACATCGTCGAGATCGCAAGCTATCCCGTGAGATGTTTATATCTCGGTGCACTCACCGACATGTGCGATTGCACCTTCTGCGGGCCGTGTCTCTGTACTTGGAGAGGCGCTGATAAGAAGATGGGACTAATGTCCTTGCTCGCGATCGTTTGGCGAGAAGAGGAGGATAGGATCGGCATCAAAAGACGCGCCAATGGCTCGATAACAGGTACAATTTCGCAAATTAAAAGGTCACACCTTGGCGCGAAATTCTCTGCAAAGAATTAAATTAATTTAACTTATTAATTAATTAAGAATTAATTAATTTAATCTCCTTCCTTTAAACTTTGTGTGCACTAAAGTGCACAAATTTAGAATTTTTAAATATATTTTTGCAAGAATTATAAATAAGAAACAAAGTTTCTCTTATACTTTTACAACTATAGATTAAATTAATTCTTGCTTTTGCAATTTCAGATATTGAATTACCTCAAATGGGCACTAAGCAATGGATAGATACTTATCATTCAGAGCTTACGGCAGATGCCAGTCCCACTATAATAGACATGATTGGTTCAGTGAGATCAAAGATTTTTAGTATTCTAAAAATCATCAAGAGAGATGACGATAGATACGAAATTGCCAAGAAACATTACAAGATTCTGCTCCACGAGTTGCCAATAAAAGATCGCGTAAGATTAAGTATATATATCGATGATTAGACAAAGACTTGTTTTTTAAATATTAAAAAAAAAATAAAAACAATAATGTCAAATTAATTCGCATTAAATAAATCACCGAGCGAATAAAGATAAAATAGCAGATAAATTTATAATAAGAGAGATAGAAGTATTAATATTAATTAAAATCAGTAATGAGTGATCATATAAAATAGATTCTTAAATTTTAATTTGATTTTAATTTTTACATGAAATAGTTTCTCCGTAAAGCTGTCAAATTTTGCAATTTTAATGTTTAAAATACGAGTCGCCCATTTTCGATTTTTAATTACAGTAATGTTACATCCTTATTCAATCCACTGTATCTAAATACTTAAGTTCCTTAATTTTTTTCAGGTAACTTTATGTTGCGTCGACATGTATTTACGACTGAAGCTGGGTCAAATGTGGACGGAGCTCAATAGATACCTGGAGCATGCAGGAGTCACGCCGTTAATCGTGGACGCGCATCTAATCGCTCACATGGTGCAGTGGCATCGTTCCTGGGGTATATTAATCGAGGAGCGCCAGAAGAAGCTGATCGCGGCCGTCAAGCATGCGGATGAGATCGCGGAGATGGACGAACTCGTGAGGATACGCGACTCCAAGCTGGCGCCGTCCTTGGACGCGTTGAACGAGGTCGATCGTATTCGCCGGACGACCGATCGATCGTACATGCTGCGTAAGAAGGATCGGCAGAGGCGACAAGTTAACGCTGCCTTGTCATTTCCGCACGAAGCCGACGTCGAACGATGTCACCGGACGTTTTCGGAGAAAACAAACGTCACGGTAAAATTCCGAAAATAAATCACTGCACGAGAGATAGAAGTATTAATTCTAAATACAATTATATCAGTGGTTGTATAAAATAGATTCTTTAAATTTTAACTTTTGATTTGGCAGAAGTATTAGTATTAATTATATCAGTGGTCATATAAAATATTCTTTAGATTTTCATTTTAATTTTCTATTTTTACTTGGAATAGATTTTCCATAAAATTCTGTCACATTTAATGTTTAGAGCGTTTTTAACGAAGTAAATTATATGCTAGAGGATGATATATTTATATTATATTTTCGATATTTGCTTTATCTGAATTAATTCTTTTGAATTAAAAAATATATATATAATTACGAGAACATGTACAAGTAATTTAATTTTCTTATTCAGACTTACTTATTTTTTATCGCGCGCTATTCCTTTTTAGGTTATTCTCGGACAACATCAATCAATCGACAGCTCGCATCTGTGGGAATCAAGAGACTTCGCGGAGTTACTTCCGGTTTCACCTCCCGATTCATTCCGCGAAGAAATCTTTTCCTCCTTCGACGCTGTTTCCGGTGAATCTCACTTTTATGGATGTCAGCTCGCGAAAGAGTACCTTATCGAGACCCTAAATCGATAATTTCTATATTTATACGTTCTAAACTATTCGATAAAAAAAGATATAAGGACCAGTTTCACCATCTCCGGTTAACTTAATCGGCTGATTAAATTTAAGAACTGCCAACTGCAAAGTACAAACATCTTATTGTAAATTTTAAACTTTGCAGTTGGCAATTTTTAAATTTAATTGACCGATTAAGGCTCCTGGGTGCTCACCGCGGCCATATTGGATTGTGACGTCAGAGGCGAGAAAGCACACGCTGAAAATTCTTAGATGCCATTTTTTAATGAAAAGATATTTCGATTAAACAGCACTTCAGATGGCTTTAGCACACTCTTAAAAACCCCCGAAAACTATCCTTTTCCCTTTATAATCAATCAACATCTGTAAAATGATCGAGATATCAGACTTTGACTGGGCTTCATAATATTACATTTTACAGCTGTTGATTGATTATAAAGGGGAAAGGATAGTTTTCGGGGTTTTTTAAGAGTGTGCTAAAGCCATCTGAAGTGCTGTTTCATCGAAATATTTTTTTATTTCGAAATGGCATCTAAGAAATTTTAGCGTGTGTTTTCTCGCCTCTGACGTCACGATTTCGACATGGTCGGAAAGGAGCCAGGAGCCTTAAGATAATCGAAATTAAAGAATGTAATAATTACATTCTCTTGTTCTCGTTACAAGCGAAACAATATTATCTTGCTACGATAGAGCAGTTGTCCACCTTGTCGACAAGAAAACATTGAAACAAATCATCTTTTTTGACAGTATATAATATAATTCATCTAACAAACATCAGTCCATTTTCTAAATAAATAAAGATTCGAGAAAAAAATCTATTATTCTTACATAAAAATACCCTATATCATTTCATCTACATTTTATCCATTAAAATTTAACATTCCTTATTACATTTTTCCGTCATTTGATTTTTATCTTTTAAATAAAAATAAATAATAATTTTTTCATACCAAAATATCGTTCGACGTTCGATTCGAAGCTCCGTTAAAATTTCGCGTGCGAAAAAGCCGGTTCTTCCGTTATCCGGCAGCGAGAGCGTTCATCTAGATAAAGGATCTAGAATCTAGATAACTTCGCCGCCGACGCGACGTCCGGGGTCCGGGTGAGAGCGACTGGCGAACGCGGCGAGGGCGAGCGGCTAGTGAGAGCGAGCATGTCGTCGCAAGCGAATGCCGTCATCGCCGTCGTCCTCGCCGATACTCCGTGAGGTATATGTACATCCGCCCGATGGTGGTACCGGTTTAGAGCGACCGACCAGCTCCAACTTCACGCGAGACTGTCGATCTCTCGCGATCTCTCGCTCGCTCGATCTCTCGCTCGATCTCTCGCGTCGCTGGCGTCAGGTTCAGTCAGTTCGGACCTCAGTGTGTCGCGCGCCGCCGTCGCGAAAGCGTCACGTTACTTCCGCTCCGCTATTTACGTTCGTCTCGACGTACATCCGCGCGCGGCAGTGTTTTTTTTTTTTCGGAGCAGTCTTCTTCTGTTCGGAGCAGCGTCTCGTTCGCTTCTCTCTCTCTATTCGCGCGAGAGAAGAGAGTTTCCGCTCTACTCGTTCGCGCGGCGACGCACTCGTCCCTCTTCTTTCTTGGTCCCTTCTTCCTTGAATCTCTAGTCAACCCATCTTTCTCCTCTCCTCCGGTTTCTCCCTTCGCGAACCTCTTTGTCCGGCTGCCCGGTCTTTTTCGCCCTTCGACGTCGTCGCCTGTTTCTCTTCGCTCGTGTAAAGTTTCACGTGAAGCCCTCGTCAAAGCGGAAGAGAGATCCTCATTGACGCAGCTATGGCGCGCGAAGAAGAGCGGTGGTGCTTCTTCTTTGACGGACAGCGGAGGCCGATGCGGATCCCGATGTTCCTGGTCGTCCTGTGCGCGATCCTGGTTGGATCCCTTACGGTGGTCGCCCATCACGGTGAGTGTACAATGTCTTGTCTATGTGTATACTAATGTCATTCACGTATATGTATGTATGTATGTGTGTGTGTGCGAGCGCACACCTTTCGATAACCTGTTGCGTATCACGGAGCGTATTCTTCTCGAAGCAGACGGCGATCGGCGATTGTTCATGTTGAGAGGAAGAGAAAAGAAACAAGCGAGCGAGCGAGAGAGGTAGTGTTTCTTTCTAGCTTCGAGACAAAGTCCTTTACACTAGCTAGCGAAGGGGAAAGAAAACGGAAGGTCGAAGCATTATAGAGAATATCCGAGACGGATATGTTGTTGAAGAGCGAGAGCGAGAGAGAGAGAGAGAGAGAGAGAGAGCGAGAGAGAGAGAGAGAGAGGGAGATAGAGAAGGGGGAATCGAGAGAAAGGAAGAGAAAAAAGGTCCGACCGTTCGGGAAATCTGGTCTCGGTCTCTCTCTCTCTTTCTCTCTGGACGACTAACTACGCAATTCCCCGACGACGCTCCGTCCGTAGTCGTCATCGTCGAGCTGCACCGATGCAACGGGATCAGGAACGCGCGTATCCCGTCTCGCCGGAATGAGGTCGCTCGCTCGCTCGCTCGCTCGCTCATGGCCGAAGGCGCCGAGCGATTGTATACGCTAGTCTGCAGGGATGAGATCGACTATGTAGCGATGAAAGTTTGCCAGAATGTTTCATTCCTTCGCAGAAAAATTAAGGAATGAAATGAGGCAGCAATCATCTTGAAAATTCCATATACAATAATCGTAAAATATTAAATAGTAAATCAATAGACAATCACAGAATATTATTAATTAATATATATTAAAATATATATAATTAGTATCTAATTAATATATGATTAATGTATAATAAATAAATGTATACACAGAGAGAATTTTCTTTTAGAATTTACCCTGAAAATCGTAATAATTGTAGGACAATATAGTATAGAAAGAATTTTATGAGAATTTCTCTGATTAATATTTATCACAATAAAAATATCTATCACAATAAAATATAAAATATTTGATTAATTTTACTATGCAGTTTAGTAAAATTAATCACAAACATGTTTTATATTTTATTGTGATAGATATTATTATTTTTATTGTGATAAATATTAATCAGATAATTTCTCATAAAATTCTTTTCATACCATATTGTCCCACGATTATCATGATTTTCAAGGTAAATTCTAAAAGAAAATTCTCTCAGTGTATATTAATATGTATATAAAATATATAATTAATGTATTATATATATTAATATATAAAATTAATTATATTAATTAATATATAGATTGAATAGACTAACTAATCAGCTCTTTAAATATATTAAAGAATGTTTTCTCCTTGATATATTTTTTTTTTTTCTTAAAGATATTTCTAACCGGATATCGCTTCGCTTCTCTCATCTTAATATTTTTTTTATTGTGTATCTCCTTGCGAGAAAAGACGTCCTATATTAGCCTTCTCCTCTCTCCTCTCAAATTGTATATAATAATACTATTCTATCGCGTCGCTTAACACGCTGTTGCCCCGAGCCCTTCGATTTAATGAGCTGTTTTTCTCGAATTGAAATTACGAGCGTCACGCGACACCATAATCGTCTTGTCGTTAGAATGCGTCGACCGCTAATTAGAAGAATGATATGGATAAAGAATCAGGAATGATACTTTGTATTTTTTCCCCCTCTCTCTCTCGTTCTCTCTCTCGAATAAAATTATTGTTTGTTATTATAAATGTCCCAATATTGATGTAGAGAGATGGAACTCTCTTGTGTGATGACCCCATCGTTCCGATTTTCGCTAACGGTACAGAGAATTTGTGGGTGACAGTTTTCCCCCTTGTCGAGGGAAGGGTTATCTTGGGTCATCCCCCACATACAGTGTTTTACGATGCAAAATCGCTGCAATTTACTCGGGGGGCAGAATCGTGCAGATTCTCTTTTTATTGTCGTAATCGAGAAGACGACGAGAATCGCAGGAATTACGACTATTGTCGTCTAAAAAAAAAACTCCGGCGAATTGTTGGTGTTATTGGAATTGTTGGCACTGTATCGGAATGTCAAGCGATCATCTGTTGATGTCTGTTGATGTCATTCGTTATTAAGTCGCGTATTATAACGTACGATTTTAAAATTTCTTCGGGATAATTCAAAATTCCATTTCGTTCGAAATTAAAAAATTTAATTTAATTAAAAAAAATATTGTATTATTAAAAAAGAAATAATAGTATTTATAATATTATTTATTTTTTATAATAATATTATTAAAAAATAAAATTTTTTTAAAATATTCGCTTAACGCAATAAAAATTTACACTATCGGGTTTGTATGATAATTACTATGAAATTGTTCTCTCTTTCTAGGCGCAAGCCTGCTTAGATAAAATTTTAGCTAATTAAAAAAAATTAATTTATTCAGAAATACTGTTTTAAAATTAAAAATTGTCAAATCATTGTCAAGGCAGGGCAAAAACAGGCTCTGCGGTCGCATCGTTTTTTTACTGACACTTTTTTTACGCGTTGATAAACGTTATTTAATGTCTGGACGTCAAGACATAAGCTTGAATAAATTCTTCTTTTTTTCCACCAGTAATCATGTTGTTCTGCGCATGTTGTGCACGTAATTTTGTCGCTCGCAGATGGCAACTGGTATTTATAGACAAAGCCGTTTTGTCACGAACGAGAACATACGCTTTATGAGCGCAAAGTTGAAGAGACGGAGAAAATACGTTTCGCGAATGTGAAGTTTTAGAAAAATCGCACGTGCGTATATATTATTATTATTAAATTCTTCATTTATTTACTCGCCTTTTCGAAGTCGTTCGATCAGAAATAATTGGACTATTTCTTTGTCAAGTTAAAAAAAAAAAAAAAAAACATGAAACTGTCACGCAATTATTACAATTGTTTCTTGCTCCGAAACGCAACGTATTTTATAGTTGGAGAATCGATAACGGGAAAAGATATGCCGGTAAATTGACGATGCGACTGCGCATTCCGCGAATATTATTGCACGGTGCAACAAGCTGCTGCATTCATAATGCATACGCTGGCAAAGTATTTTGCAGAAATCGATGGATTAGCTCGTAATATGGCACGCCATGCATCCTCGTGTCATATCATGTATATCACACTAGCTACAGTTACATCGAGTAAAGTTACCCTGTGAGGATCAAAGCTGCATTAAAGTGCCTCTCTTGCATTGGATTCGTGCCACGTTTTGCGAGATTCCAAAGGATAAAAAAATTTAATTTTTTAAAATTTTATTTCACCAAAAATTACAGATATTAAAACTGACTTCTTAAAAGCGTGCGATTTTGATTTATATCAAAATTAAATATTGGATATTGGATTCTTCACGCACGGGTTTGTCGGGGGATGGTTTAAATAATTTAACGTGTTTGATGTATTAGAGCAAAAATATAAGCAAAGGTATATAAAAGAGGTGTAGGAAAGAGAGAAACGTAAATCCGTCCCTGTTAAGAAGCAGTGCATCGTGTCTTTTAATAATTCAGAAGGATGTACGTGACCCCCTCAGCTGTCTGTTTTATCTCTACACACATGTTGCGCTATACATATATCATATTTGATCGCTTATCGTACTCGGTTATCGCCGACAGTAGCGGTGGACCAAGATTCTCTGTTTCAATATAGCTATCGGAAAATAAAACGAGAAGTTTAGATTAGCGTCCGTGACCCTCGATTTACCTTACGATACCGAGAAATTCGTATCAAATTTGAGAATCGAGATACAGTATATATATATAATATATATATTGATTAGAGTTTTCTCTCCCCCGCAACTAACAATTAGATAACGCAATCAATGTGATTTCAAGTCGATTCACTTCGACGGAATTGAGATTAAGTTTTTATATTTAGAATTCATTGAGAAAGATTAAGCTTTTATATACAGAGAGAATTTTCTCTTAGAATTTACCCTGAAAATTATGGTAATCGTGGGACAATATGGTATGGGAAGAATTTTATGAGAATTTCTCTGATTAATATTTATCACAATAAAATATAAAACATGTTTGATTAATTTTACTAAACTGCATAGTAAAATTAATCAAACATATTTTATATTTTATATTGTAATAGATATTATTATTTTTAAATATTAATCTCAGAGAAAATCTCATAAAATTCTTTCCCATACCATATTGTCCCACGATTACCATAATTTTCAGAGTAAATTCTAAGAGAAAATTCTTTCTGTGTATTTTTATCATTACATATTTACTTGCCCGACACCCTGTAGAGCTCAGCAACAGCACGGCTCCAATTTGTGCCAGTGACTTGACTCACGCGAGGCTGCTGCTTAATTCGCGAGATTAATTTCAACGAGTGCGCGTCCCGACATTTACAACCCTATATCGAATATTACGGTCGCGAGGCTCGAGCGAGATTCGCTTTTACGGCGTGAAGGTGAACAGCGAGAACGACACGGACGCGAAACATGAGGAAATTGCGATTTAGAGCGGGGCATTAAAAAGAAAGAAAAAAATAAAGAAATAAAGAAATAAAATCGCGCGTCAGCCATTTGTGACGTTTTGCCTCGTAACTTAACTCGTTTACAGGCGCGAGACACAAGCCTCGTCCAGCTGAGCGCGTAATTAGATTTCGCGTAATTCCGCAGCGGCCAGCGCGTTTCAATTCCGTCGAGGAAAATCGCACTCCTCCATGAAAGACGAATGAGACTATCTGCGATCATTAATCGTAACAATTTTCGATTAAATTAAATTAAATTTCAATTGTAAAATTCCGCACACGTGTGTTGCGGAAAAAGAAAACGAATGAATTTGCATAATTTAAATCTGTAGAATTTTTTAAACAAATTAATAAATTAACTTATTTAATAAATAATAAATTTTATAATTGATAAATTAATCAATTAATTAATTTTTAATTAGCTTAATTATTCGTAGTTAAAATATCTCTATTAATTGTCGAACTTAAAATTTATGACGAAGAAACATGTTGATCTTTCTCAAATTGTACGATTTTTTAAACAATTTTCAAGCTTTTGTAATATAATTCTGACAAATAAAGATCGATGATTAATCGAGAAAAAACAGTTTTCTCGGAAAGAGTGCTCTTTGGGCTAGATTAATTGTTCTTTCTCGCGCAAAAGCAATATTATAGGAGGAGGGGAAGGAATGTAAATCACGTTCAGGAATGTGAATATCCGCGGACAGACTTTTACGTCATTCGATATCCTCGCGAAGCTAAGCGCGGAAACGCTCTCAACGCGAAGTGTAGAAATTTGTCCTCGTAACACTTACTTAGTTAGCTTAGTTCGCATGCACAATCTCGGATCTTCCAGTACAACGCGTCCGCGCGATTAAATTCGACGTAACAGCACGTACGAAATATGTTTCGACCAGCAACGACGTGGTGGAGAAAAGGAAGGGAACAAATAACAAAAAACAAAAAAAAAACAGTTATACGAAAGTCTTGCGCTGCAATTATTTCCGTTTCCAGCAACATTTCTGGTTTATATCTTTTACTTTTTCGTTTATATTTTATATTATGTATAATATGTTGCGATTGTATACGTCTTGTTGGATTCCTCTCTAAGGTTTCTCCTAACCACATGGCCTGACATCGTGGTTATTTTTTTCTAACTTATCATGCACATAAATTATAGAAACATTAATTGTGGAAACATTTATATGTCGATGATTAAGATGTAAATGTGCGAGGTGTATTTTTTTAAAAGTTGTTTTTATATGAAGCGCAGATACTAAAAGCTAAGCTGAATTAAAAAGAAGTAAAATATACGTCAATAATCTTTTAAGTATAAAAAAATAATAAAAACGCAATAAAAGAGTTTAAAAATAAAATGTTCGAATGACAGATAAGTAATAAAATATTGACCTTGATTTCCAGAACAAAATTTTAAATTGAAATTCAAGATACATCTAATATGTTGAAAATGAAGAAATTGTACAATCTTCAGTCAAATCTTTAGATATGTATTTGTTGAGAAATATAAAATTATTATGATTTTTAATTAATGAAAAAACTTGAAAAAAGCTTCGAAAAAAATAATGCAAGAATACATATTTGCTTCATCAATTAAAAGTTTCCGGGGTATCGCGTATATCAACATGACACTCGATCTTAGAATCGCGTTCTTAGAGATAAATAAATTTAAAAAAAATATTTTGCGCTTTTTTTCGCATTGCGGAAATTCCTTTACGAGAAATTTCAACGTCATCGCGAAGGAATTCTGTTTACTATTACGCGTTACTACTATCATCGCGCTTTCGCCGGAGAGGAAGAAGAAAGTTCTTATCATCGCCCATCGATTTGCCTCCGTTCGGCACAGATTTACTCGACGTTGCAGGGGGCGCAAATAAGGGTAGGGGGAAGAAAGGGGGCAAAATGAAACCGTACGATGCTTCTGTCCACGTCACTTGCGGACTCGTGGCGAATGAACGAACGTGTATATACGCCAACAGCTCATCCATGAGTCATGGCTTTTGTCATATTTCCATCGACGTAGAAAGTTCAACGCACTCTCCTCGCTCGCCGTTACACACCTTTCATGCACAGCCTATGGCTTCGGATCGCTCTATTTTCGCTGACGCGACGCTGACGTTTCGCCGGACTTACACTCGGAATCGGCCTCGTTTGCATCGCGGAAGAACCGAACAAGTCAGCGTCCTCATCGACGGGATCGATAGAGACTAGTAAAAACTAGATAGTTATTGAAGAAAATGAAAGAGAGAGAGAGAGAGAGGTTTGCACTTTGCGAAAAAAATGTATTCAAAAGACAGAAGGGGATGCACTTCACCCCCTCAAAAAAAAATGTTTTTTTATATTGACTTATTCTGTAAAAGGCACAAAAATATTATTTAACACTCCTAATTCAATTTTTACGTAAAGAGAAATCCAGGAAATATATGTGCAAATTTGCACTCACGTGCGTAAAAAGTTTTTTGGACTTGCATCATAAATCTTGTAAGTTCTGTAAGAGATTTGTTCTTTTCCTGATTAGTATATTTATTTATTTGCCTGATCTCTCTCGCAGTTGTCATTTAAATAAATATCAGAATCAATAGTTTAAATTAAAAATAAATATTTCATTTAAATAAATATTAGAATCAATTGTCCTTTACTTATATCATTGTGTTATAAAGTTTTAATCTCATCTTTAAATTGAAGATAACAAAATTAAAACTAATAAAGTTAACAGATTCTTAAAAAGAAACATAAATCAAAATATTCCTGTACAAAATAGTTTCTTTAAATGTTTTTATAGATTCCTTTTCGCAACACGTATTGGCCTTCACCTTTTTCTCCTCTTGAGAATTTAATTGTACATTTAATCTCATACTATTTAATCGCCTGTCTGCGTGTAATTGTGGATATTTCGAGAAACGTTTATGAATAAATGCATAAAGTTCGAAATTACGTTTATCTGAACGCATGTATTTAAAAGTCGCTAGAGTATGATTTCGGAGTAAAAAGAACTCCGAAGCGTCTGTATTTGCTCAGGGAAAAGTCGCACATCCGTGACAATGCAAATCGCTGATGCACATATACATATACCGTAACGTGAAACCGTGACACTTTGTACCTTGGCCGTAAATAGCGCGCGTCCGTATATATATGTATCTCCCTTCTCCCTCTGCGATAACAATGTATAATATAAACACACACGAGTGTCCTGAAAGAGCATTACTTTGATTAAAGTGTTTAAACACTCGATCTCTGATAACGCGTTTTCCCTCCTCTCTCTCTTTTTCGTTGAAATAATCTAGATAACGCATAGTGCAAATTTTCGGCTCCTGATAACAAAGTGCATGAATTAAACCCTCGCCGTATCACGCGAATTCCCGACGTTTAAATTAAATCACAAGGCACATCTGTCGTTTGCGCGCATCGTTCAATCTTCGGTCTATCATTATTGCAGATTTTTTTAGGGACGTTACGTTATTCAAACACGCAAAGATTACGTTGTTTAAATTTAAAAAAAATTAAAAAGTTAAATAAGAATTTTTAAACGGAGAAAAAATAATTAAGAGAGAAGAAGCTATAGAATTCTCCGTTAAACTATAGCTAAAAAATATTAGTTACCATAGCTAAAATTTAGGCATGATAACTAAATTTCAGGTTGCAATATAGAGACAGCTAAAATTTATAAATATATATAGCTCTATAAAATTATTATAGTACATAAATAATATAAAAATAGAATTATCATATATATTCGTGCTATATGTACATTCTTGTACAATTGTAATATTATTATAGAATTTAAGTGTCAAGTTCGATGATTCGGCGACACTCTGTATTGTGTGCAGAATAATGCTATTGTAATATGTCTATTGTATTTATGTATATGAAGTTCGAATGTTGCAGTGTACGACCGTCTTAAAACTCGCTCTTCCTTATTAAGCAAACTTATATTCCTGTCTTCTTATCCTACACACACGTACATACACTTACGTATGTAGATTAAGACGGCGCCACGCGCGTCTGTCTTATCATATGACTTCGTTTAATGAGAGAGATATCTTTAATGCGCTTTGCTAGACTAATATCGTTATCTCAGATAGCGTCGCGAGCTACAAAATAGCTTTTCATATATGTAACTGCATTTTCTGTGAAAAATATTTAACTTTTATCCGCAGTTAATAGTCTGCAATTTAATTGCGTAAAAAAGTTTATATATTTTTAATTCTATTAATATATGAATATGCAAGATGTTTTCATCAAGAAAAAGAAAGAGAAAGAGACATTAAAAGTGGAAATTAATCTTAAAATTCAATTGTGATTTCATGTCTTCCCACCCCTAAATACGGATTTAAATTTAAAATAAGGGAAAGAGGCGTATAATAAAAATAAGTATATATAAATCACGAATTCGCTGCATTTTCTGTGAAAAATATTGAACTTTTATCCGCAGTTAATAGTCTGCAATTTAATTGCGTAAAAAAGTTTATATATTTTTAATTCTATTAATATGAATATGCAAGATGTTTTCATCAAGAAAGATAAAGCGAAAAAGAAAGAGACATTAAAAGTGGAAATTAATCTTAAAATTCAATTGTGATTTCATGTCTTATTCCCACCCTTAAATATTTAAATTTAAAATAAGGGAAAGAGGCGTATAATAAAAATAAGTATATATAATTCACGAATTCGCTGCATTTTCTGTGAAAAATATTGAACTTTTATCCGCAGTTAATAGTCTGCAATTTAATTGCGTAAAAAAGTTTATATACTTTTAATTCTATTAATATGAATATGCAAGATGTTTTCATCAAGAAAGACAAAGCGAAAGAGAAAGAGACATTAAAAGTGGAAATTAATCTTAAAATTCAATTGTGATTTCATGTCTTATTCCCACCCTTAAATATTTAAATTTAAAATAAGGGAAAGAGGCGTATAATAAAAATAAGTATATATAATTCACGAATTCGCTGCATTTTCTGTGAAAAATATTGAACTTTTATCCGCAGTTAATAGTCTGCAATTTAATTGCGTAAAAAAGTTTATATATTTTTAATTCTATTAATATGTGAATATGCAAGATGTTTTCATCAAGAAAGACAAAGCGAAAGAGAAAGAGACATTAAAAATGGAAATTAATCTTAAAATTCAATTGTGATTTCATGTCTTCCCACCCCTAAATACGGATTTAAATTTAAAATAAGGGAAAAGGCGTATAATAATAATAATAAGTATATATAATTCGCGAACAAAGTTACGTTAGGAAAAAAGGGTTACGCAAGCGCGCGTGCTCGCACGATCGTAATTCGTTTCTAAAATTAACGAGCGCAATGAAAAGCGGCGTCTGGGGAGGATATGTGTGCCGGAGAAATTTTGTGAAGAGAAAAGGGTGCAGCGCGGGGACACACATAACCGGACACCCACGTGGCCCATTTTATACGGTCATTAAGTCGTCCGCCTTGTGTGAACGGTCCTACCGATTAAGCTTGATTGGTCCGTGCCTCTCTCGTGCATACGGACGTATATACATGTTCGTTCGTATACCGTAATTATTCGCCGTCCAATTGGGAAAGTACTTAAACGCGCGAGCGTTTTCTTTTTAATTTTTTTCCAATTATTTCGGACTTGGGCGTAATAAACGGAGACATTAATTTATGCAAAGTACCTATATACATCATTATGTCATAATCACGACATTTTTTCGCGATCTCTGCCAATCAAATTTCAGTTTGCGTGTTAAATAAATTGGAAAATAAATTATAAAAATAAATTGGAATTGAAAATCAAGTATAAGACTCTGATATTGTGGAATATCCACAAGCAATAGAGCGCGGGCTAAGATTTATTCTTTCTGTGTTTGATAGTTGCTGATAACAATCCGAAATCAGGACCGAAACGTACGAAATAAATATTTAACAAGAGAAGAACTTCCGCTTGGCTCTTAATTAATTCGCTCCTTTGTTGCTTGTAAATTATTTTTAAATCTAATGGCCAGCTTTTCTTCATCTCCGGTTAACTTTAACTTCCAGTTAAACTATATCTTTGACTCTTTTCAGATCTTAAAAAGAGACAAAGATATAGTTTAACCGGAGGTTAAAGTTATTCGGAGATGAAGAAACTGGCCATAAAAATGTCAAAATGTTCGAAATGTCAAAATGTTCGAAATGTCAAATTGAAGACTTTTGTCGGACTTGTATTTTTTTTTTCAATAATTATCGCGATTGGCGTATCGAGTTTTTCACTTTCGAAAGCGCGGATATATAATAAAAGGGTTAAGGACGATTAGATGGCGATTCGCGCTAACATAAGAGAATGCAGCCGCGGGCGTGAAATTACGGGTTCGTTGCACTCGGAGGCGAGTTGCGGACGCATAAGATCGTCATATTTACGAGCGTGTATACACGCGTGTGCTTTTCGCGTCACGCGTAGGTGGTGACCGTCGCGTGCGTCGTTTTACGCCGGAAGCGTGTCGCTGTTGCATATGATATCGTATAGGGCCCATCCCTTCGCGGATGTTCTCGCCAACGATTTATCGCCATCGTGTTTACGTTGAATCACTCCAAGTACTTATTGTGCGTGTGTTTACGTTGAAACAGAGTAATAACTTGCCCGTCAAATATTATTTCAGCAATACCCTCTGCCAGGTTTACGATAAGACATTTTCGCCGTTAAGTATTTTTCTTTACGTTAAAATATTATAGCGACGTGCTTTTGCAAAAATTTCAATTTTTTTAAAAATTATTTTACAATTTTAAAAATATTTTACAATTATTTTAATTTTATTATTATTTCTACTCTATTATTATTATATTAATTTTACTATTTGGTACACACATGACTTATTTACGATAATATTCCATCGCGTGAAAATGTAGACGAATATCTTATGGCAGAGGATTGAATGGAATCCCTTGGAGGAGAAACGACGCAATAATAATGCAAAGTCGTATACTCACTCGACGAGCATACTAAAGCGATACGGCGAGTCACGACCGGGAATGACAAATAATCTGACGGCTTCCTCGTTAATTATTACATCGGCGTCCTTTTGACATCTGCAACTGATAGGACCGAGGAGGTCGATAATAAGTGGCTCTGGCGCCGCGCGCGACTCACTCAAGCTATTCTTGCTCGGTGTGTCGGCTCCGATACGGGCTATTAGCTCAATTCATTCCCGACGTTAGTGAATTGCGTCCAAGCAGATGCGGGGCATCAAGAATAGATCGCGCGTATCGTAGTTCCAAGATAAAATAACAAGTGTGGGGGACATATTTTGAGTTGGACTTAAATTATACCCGACACAACAGAACATATCGAGATTAAATATCATATAAATCTCTAAGCGCGTCTATAGTAAAATGGTTATATTAGAATAGAATAGAATATATTAGAACAGAAACACTCATAATCATGAATGTATTATAGTATATAAAAATTTTTTTTATGTTACTGGTTTACATTTTTTATGAAGTATCTTTACATTTTTACCGGAAGGTGAGTTACGTTTTTCGTCGGCTAATTGCTAATAATTTAGAAGTTGTTATTATTAGCCGCGTTTTGTATAAGTAATGAGATGTATGGATAATTATCTGGGTAATTAAATAAGTAAATAACGTATACGCATCACATTCATTTTACAACAGTTTTGCAAGAAAAATTTAGAAAAGGATTCTTAGGTATTTAAGTAGCATAATCCAATATGCTAATTATTCTTCTTGACACACGTACTTAAATTCAACTGTGCTACTCTCTTTTCTATGACCGAATTATTGAATACAAAAATTGTAGAGAAACAAATTTATATTATATGTTACTATTTTTTTGCTAAATATAATACAGAAAAAATTTTTTAAAGACTTTATTAATATATTATTAACATAGTGTTATATTTTATTCTTTGTATCTGTATATAATTCTATATTAATAATATATATGTGAAAATATATAATTTTTAACCAATAATTTTTGCATTTGCCTGAAGATCAAAAATCAAAGTCGATAACGCACAATCGAATCGAGAAGGTCTTTGTTAGTGAACGAGTCAATCGTCGAAGAATGTTAGCGTATCACCCTATCGACCTTGTTAATGGTAAAAGGCCTTTCAACGATTGACTGAACGGAATTGCGTACGTTGCATTGCATTGCTCGCTTCAATAGGACGAATCATCTGCGGCCATTAAATAAAGAGGTCTTGTGACGGAAAAGTTGATTTATCAGCAAGTCTCGAGAGACAAAGGATATTAGCTAATATGATAATTAATTCATTTTGACATAACATGACACATACACACATAAAATTCATCAATATCAATTTTAAAATATAATTATTTAAAAATTATTTAATTATTTAAAAATTTTAGTACTACAAAATGTTTTGTAATAATAATAAATTTCTAATTCAAATAAAACTAGTTTAAACTCTAAAGTCTATTTCATTTAGATTTTAAGTTGTGTCTTTTTAGGTAGAATTGTACAAGTAATTCGGTACAATCTATAAAATACCAAATTTAAATTATTGTAAACTTGTCTCTCACCTGAGTGCAGCAATTTTAATATTTCTCAACGAGAAAAGTGTATTTTATTTTCTATACAATCTTGAGCTTGAATCAAGATAATTGTTACCACGTGCCAATAATAATAATCAGTCGCATGCACAATACCGCGACGCAAAATAGCTAACATCATCGTCTACATAATGATGTGTCTACTCGAGCATGAATCTTGCTTATACTTGTCTGTTACTCTCTATCATTTCTAGAAATCGTTAGTAAATTAATCAACTCACCAGTTTTCGAGATATACTTGTATTCCCTGCTGATGAAAAGTGAGTATCTGTAACAAAAAAGTATTCTATTAAAATAAATACGTGTTATATATTAAATTAAATGTTTACAGCGAAAGATAAATTACAACGAAAAATAGATGCGCGAATTAAATATATTATAGTACAATAATTTAATATATAAAAGTTTACTCGAAAACATAAATGTGTTCCTTATATATTCCGAATAACTTTCACGGGGTAAATAGACAACATGTGGAATATGCGGTAAGAGAGTGTCGATATGCTTAGAAAGAACAATTTTGCGCGATGATTTATTTTAATGAAGCGAAGTTTTACGATCAGAAGAACGTTTTGCGGTCCATTTCTCAGCTTTCACCTCGGCTCTCGCCGAGATTTGCCGCGCGACGGCTGTTTATTTCTTACCGGAGTTTCTGGTTTCCATCGGATTTCAACGAAAATTTAGAAGTTCTTTGGGCAGAGATAAATTCGCCGCTACGTGTATATACAGCAGGGTAGACAAATATTGACTCACTCGGGTTGCAGATGCACGTTAACACAGACACATAGCGCTCTCGACGTTGCGACGAACATGTAAATACGGTTTACGACCAAGACGTAATTAATTTCAACCAAAGGCACTAACACAGGGCGACTCTATAACAGGATGCAATTACAAACGGTGGCGAGAAAAAGAAGTGGGATTCTGTTCTGCCTCGCATTTGCATAGGAATTTTTCGATCGCGAATGTGTGCGAAGGTACATGAGTTAATAATTCATTAAGATTCAGCATAAATCTTTATCGATGAAAAAAGTTTCCTCGAGAATTCGCTCTAAGAACGCGATCTTGTTATTGATATCATTGATATGCATTCTTTAGGTGCGCATACCGTATATTCTAGCAATAAAAAATTTGAAATTTTTAATTATAGAAAAGCAATATAAATACGAATTTAAATTTACAGGAAAATATTCATTTTTATGGAATTTTATTATGTGATTTATCTTAGTCCCCATGTAATATTTAAAAAACCACCACAAGATATTATAAACATATATATACATATATATTACTGTAATGTAATTTTTCTCCTCACGTTGAACTAATTATCAATTATTCTTGATAAGCGTGATTTCGTTGTACTTTGTATTTTACAACATAATTTATTAATCTATTAACGTCAGACACGAGAACGTAATTTGCATTTCTCGCACAATTCCGTTGTCGGATTAATTGGGGCAAAATGTACCGTTTGTCGACTTTGAACGAGGAAGGGAAAGAAAGACGGAATCTTTTCACCTCCGTATCGGAATAAATCGTGGGAAGTTCAATTCGCCGTTTCTGCTATTATCCATTCTCGTGCCGATAAATAGAGAGCTAATTACCGCGCTGCGCCACACGAGATTGCCACACATAGATTTCGAAACTGTCTATTAAATGCGGATCTAATTGCTGAACTGATAAAAATCATCGATGACCACACTGTATTTTCACGTTATATCGCGTGGCTTCCATCTAGAAAGAGCCGCGTTCACTATTTTATTGTATACATATTGTATATAATTTATTAATTATTTTTTTATATATTAATTTTATTTTTATATACTGCAGTGAATATAAAATTTTTATTATAAGTTGATTCTTAGCTCGATTTTATTTTGTAATAATTAAATTATATTTTAATATACTTTATAAGTTTTATATATAATTAACAATACAATGTGTAACGAATCGCCAGATAGAATTAAAATAAAAAGAACACTCTCTTCTCTCAACCAATATTGGCAAAATTCTTTATTAGATAAAATCACGACCAAAGTTTTAGGTCCTTATCAAGTGATCCCTAATAAAATACAGAAAATCAAAATTATAACGCAGAACGAAAGAATATAAAGTAACATAAATACATACTTGCGAAAAATAGTTAACTATTTTTCGCAAGTATGTATTTATGTTACTTTATATTCTTTCGTTCTGCGTTATAATTTTGATTTTCTGTATTTTATTAGGGATCACTTGATAAGGACCTAAAACTTTGGTCGAAACGTCGTGATTTTATCTAATAAAGAATTTTGCCAGTATTGGTTGAGAGAAGAGAGTGTTCTTTTTATTTTATATATAATATTATATAATTTATATTATTAAATTACAATTAAGTTATATCTTTCTTCCTCCCTAAATGCGTCGAATAAATGAGTCATTCTCACAGTCATCGTTGCAGTTGGGCAACGTTACGTTCGCGAAAGAACATACGTGCGTTATCTGCACCATCCGTATAATCATAGACTCGAGACACGCGTATTAATTAAAAAATAATTAACGCGATAATCGTAATAATAAATTACAACAATTTCGACGCTCAACATTTGCCGTTTTTCAGCTGTTATTAATCTGACACGTGCGCATCATCGATATGCAACTTATGTCATTTTCCAACAATTCTCCGACCAATTGTTTGTTGATTATTTTTTTTTAAATTCAATTTGAGAAGAATGTTAATAAGATAGATATTTATTTTTATCGTGCGATATACACATTTTATCAAGATTTAAATTCATAATCAAGATAAATTATTTGCATAACAAAAAGGTGTCAATGATAAAGATCAAAAATTCTCTAGACGTCACTCTTGCCGGGTGTTGTTGTTCCGATATTGATTAAGTCGCAGACAATACGTTGACAAGACGCAGTTCGCGGTTATCTGTGGGAATTATCTATATTTTACGAGATAATAATTTTGCGAACTTGCTAACGAGCGCAATTGCGCATCGAAATAGTCATTGGAGCGTGTCGTATGCATATGCTGACGTATTTCGCGCGGATATTTCCTCGTCGTCAACGAAGGAGACAGCGACACGCAGGTGTGTACGTATATATACTTATATGTGTGCTTGAAAAGTCGTTTCCTTCGCGACCACGGGGCCATGTCCTTGCGTTTACGTAAGCACGTGGCGCGACTGATGCAAAACCGTCATCCGCACCGTTTCGCGTCGTCATAAGCAAATCTCTTCGGAGAAAACATTCTCGTTCGATTTCCGTTTACCGTTTCATCCAGGATGCGTTGCAATCAATTGTATGCAAAAATATGCGCAATTTAAATCGTGCTACAAATTAAAATTATATCCTGCAAAATTAGGATAAATATCTAAATATCTCATTCGTAAATGAAATAGACTAACTTTAAATAAAATTAATGTACTGTTTCATCCAGGATGCGTTGCAACCAATTGTATGAAAAAATATGTGCAATTTAAATCGTGACGAGAGTTAAATCGATCGATATTTTCATCTACAAATTAAAATTATATCCTGCAAAATTAGGATAAATATCTAAATATCTCATTCGTAAATGAAATAGGCTAACTTTAAATAAAATGAATGTACTGTTTCATCCAGGATGCGTTGCAACCAATTGTATGCAAAAATATGTGCAATTTAAATCGTGACGAGAGTTAAATCGATCGATATTTTCATCTACAAATTAAAATTATATCCTGCAAAATTAGGATAAATATCTAAATATCTCATTCGTAAATGAAATAGGCTAACTTTAAATAAAATTAATGTACTGTTTCATCCAGGATGCGTTGCAACCAATTGTATGAAAAAATATGTGCAATTTAAATTGTGACGAGAGTTAAATCGATCGATATTTTCATCTACAAATTAAAATTATATCCTGCAAAATTAGGATAAATATCTAAATATCTCATTCGTAAATGAAATAGGCTAACTTTAAATAAAATGAATGTACTGTTTCATCCAGGATGCGTTGCAACCAATTGTATGAAAAAATATGTGCAATTTAAATCGTGACGAGAGTTAAATCGATCGATATTTTCATCTACAAATTGAAATTATATCCTGCAAAATTAGGATAAATATCTAAATATCTCATTCGTAAATGAAATAGGCTAGCTTTAAATAAAATTAATGTACTGTTTCATCCAGGATGCGTTGCAACCAATTGTATGCAAAAATATGTGCAATTTAAATCGTGACGAGAGTTAAATCGATCGATATTTTCATCTACAAATTAAAATTATATATCCAGCAAAATTAGGATAAATATCTAAATATCTCATTCGTAAATGAAATAGGCTAGCTTTAAATAAAATTAATGTACTGTTTCATCCAGGATGCGTTGCAACCAATTGTATGCAAAAATATGTGCAATTTAAATCGTGACGAGAGTTAAATCGATCGATATTTTCATCTACAAATTAAAATTATATATCCAGCAAAATTAGGATAAATATCTAAATATCTCATTCGTAAATGAAATAGGCTAGCTTTAAATAAAATTAATGTACTGTTTCATCCAGGATGCGTTGCAACCAATTGTATGCAAAAATATGTGCAATTTAAATCGTGACGAGAGTTAAATCGATCGATATTTTCATCTACAAATTAAAATTATATCCTGCAAAATTAGGATAAATATCTAAATATCTCATTCGTAAATGAAATAGGCTAACTTTAAATAAAATGAATGTACTGTTTCATCCAGGATGCGTTGCAACCAATTGTATGAAAAAATATGTGCAATTTAAATCGTGACGAGAGTTAAATCGATCGATATTTTCATCTACAAATTAAAATTATATCCTGCAAAATTAGGATAAATATCTAAATATCTCATTCGTAAATGAAATAGGCTAACTTTAAATAAAATTAATGTACTGTCTCATCCAGGAGGCGTTGCAACCAATTGTATGAAAAAATATGTGCAATTTAAATCGTGACGAGAGTTAAATCGATCGATATTTTCATCTACAAATTAAAATTATATCCTGCAAAATTAGGATAAATATCTAAATATCTCATTCGTAAATAAAATAGGCTAACACTTTAAATAAAATCAATGTGTAGTAAAATAAGACAATTTTTTAAAAATTATCACACATTTTCAGTAAGCCTTAATTTGTATTATTGTGCCTTGTAAGAAAGTGTTTATTTTCAACACGCAATCATCCAGCTCGGTCGTTCTGGTGCAAGGCCAGGAATTTGTGTCTCTTCTTTCTTCCCTTCTCGGGTCTCGGAGAGGAGAGACACATGGGGACGAACAATGGTCGCTTTCACCGAAAACCACGACACTGAGGGAACGAGCTTCGAGGAAACGAAACAGACGAGAGAAAGAGGTCTTTGGCCCTCGCGTTTACTCCCTCTTCTTCGTATATGATTTGTGTTTTGCGTCTCTCTTTGCGTCCCTTTCCTCTGCTTTTTTGTTTCCTTTTTTTTTTCTCTCCCTCGTACTCAGAGGAGGACTGATTTTACGACAGTAACGACTGGTGACGAACGAACACACCAACGATGACGATGACGACGTCTGCGTCGAGCTCGTGTCATTATACCGCTCGCTGGCCTGAAAATCCTTCTGGCGTGTCGGTTCGAACGCGTGTTTGCTGGCGCGTCGGGAAAAACTCGCACCGAAACCGAAACCGTGTATCCAAGAAAGTTAATTCTCAATTTTTGCATTCGTAAAAAAAATCGTAGCTTTTCGTATAATAATTTCATGCCTCTTGAAAATCTGTCTAATAAAACCTTTTTAAAATTTTCTCTTTACTTTGTCATTCACTTTCAGACGTTATAAAGAGAGTCGTATATATACATAGGTATATATTAAAAAAATTAAAATTTTTAATTAAAAAAAATATATATATATGTATTAGATTAGATTTTTATATATAAAGTTTTGAAAAATTTGCGTGTAATAGAAACTTCGATATTAAAATATTTTAAAAAAATACTCGATATAAAATGATGACGAGTCTCATTAACGCAATTCGTATATTGTTGTTATTATGAAGTATTTATTGTGTTCTGATGCATGGTCGTAAAGGTTAATCATAATGTAAGTTACGACATGATATTACAACCGAAACGCGTGTGCCATTGGTCGATTCATTGACCGTGTCAAGTTTTGATTCTTCTTAACGACTCTTCAATTAGGCGTTGGCTATCATGACGTGATATGCATTTAATATGTCATTCGCAATGTATGAGGAGCACGATCAGGCGTATCAAGAAATTGTCTCAACTGTAACGAAACCATATTCGTTTCTCTCTCGAACTTTTTAAATACACAAGACTCTATACTGATATAAACTAGATAAAACAAGAAAAATAGCAATTAAGAAAGAATTCATGAGATATATCCGTAAAATGATATGCTTAAATAATTTATAAAAATTAAAAAAGAACATGAAATAATAAAATTAGCGATATAATTAAATTGAATATTAATTTACAATTAGAAAAATGAAGAAAAAATGTATTCGACTTAAATAAATTTATTTTCTAGTATAATTAATTTAGTATTCGACTGATGGCCAACGCATAATTTGGAGCACGATTCGCGAGGAAATGGTCGATTCGATTCGCCGATGGTTTCAAGATTACCGGTCTGTGGCCATCGATGGATGGCAAAGCATCACGCAAGACAGGAAGAAAAGTTCCCCCGCGTCACGTTTACGTATGCAGTGAAGCGCGGACGGTCGATTGTGAGAATTTCTCACGTGTCATTAAACTATCCGTATACTTGCGACAACGACCGACAACTGCGGTCGCAAACCTTTGTTCTATCGTCGTGTGGAAAAGTAGAAAGAAATTATACGACTCTCGCGAACAATCGAGAGACACCGCAAAAGGCCTGTAAACTCCTATTTCTCCACTAAAATTAAATTAAACTCGAACTTTATTAATTCTCGTTGATATATATATTCAAATTTAAATTATTGAATGTATGGACAATTTTGAACAAGAATTTCTCCCTCCCTTTCGTTAAATATGACATTTAAAATACGGCGTAGAAGATATTCGAATGTTACTCAGAATCGAGATGACATATTTTTTCTCGATCGTCACTTAAGATTCTCGCCACTTAAGATACTTCACTAAAATTATCTCGAAACACATTAAAGTCATTAGATGACAAGAAAGAAAAAGAGACTGTAGTAATATCTCTATGACGACACTGTCACATCGCGTATATAGTAGATACACAATCTCTTCCATCGATAAACGACGGATACAATTTGCGGTGGCGGAAATTGCGATATATTACAATGAGATATCGTAAGACTGGGAAAAATCAATTGCAATCAAATCTTCATATCCGAATTGCACGAGGAAATTTTTATTCGTTTATATTTTTTTAAATTTAATTAAATTTTCTTAATTTATTTATTTATCGAACTTAGAACTGTCAGAAATTTAGAGTACAAACTGCAAATTGCTTTAAAAATATTTAAAATAAATTTTATACGCACAACAAGCTTTATTATTTATAAAAAAAATATATTATTGTTGTGTAATAAATAAATAAATAATTGAATAAAGTTGTATAATTTAAATTACATAATTATGCGTGCGATGAATCTTTTTTATATTATTTTACTCGTCTTTAAGAATAAAAAATTATGTCAAATATGGAAGAATCATTTTCAATTATAAAAACTCGCAGGGGGGGCAAAACTGAAAGCAGATCGATCGAAAGACGTGAAAGGTAGAGAAAATATTTATATCAGTATAGGCAGGACGTGTTAGTCCATAGTGTCATTTCCGGATGATAAAGTTTACGCAACCTATCGGGTGTCTTATCCATATCACCGACATAACTGCCGACGTGTAAAAATAGCATAGTATCCGTTATATGGACGGCGATTATGTATTCCGGATATGGTTGTGTGTCTGTGTACGGAATCAATTACAGTATATATTTTTAAAACGAGAAAACGCGAACAAAATGATAAAATTTAAGATAAGACTAAACGCAAATAATTACTAAATATAGCTGTAGATTAGAATTATCTAAGTTGGCATTGCCTAATTTGATATAAAGTGGTTGAAATAAATAAGAAGCAATTTTTTATTGCCCCTCGATTTCTTTTCTTTTTTTTTAAATAGATTTAAATATAGACAGCAGGTACAAAGTGCCTCGGATATATCGATGCCTCGTTATTTCTGTCGAGAAAGAGTTCCCTTCAAATCGGTCCAAGTGGCTATTAGACCCGAAAAGAATCTAGGACACCCGGTATATATTCTTATGTGCTAGACGATGAGTGTGTTTAGAATCTGCGACGTACCTTAAAATAACCCGTGCATTTTCTCGCGTCGCGAATCGCCGATGCCAGAACGGGTTCTGGACGAGAAGGGACTATTTTTATGGGGTTTCGCCTATGATACGGGGGACAATCGTTGAGTCACGTTTTAAAAACTGGTTTCTTTACCTGCGTTCCCTGCAACTCGTCAGAATGTGTTCGTGTTTCGACGATAGCGGGATGAGTTGCGAACTTTATCGCGAATAATTTTCTGAGATTCCTTACATCTCGTTTGTTTATGCTAAAATTTTGCGTACTATGTAGAAAACTTCTCGCACAACTCAACACATTTGCTAATAAGAGAAATGAATATTTATGAGAGAGAGAGAATTTTTTAAATTGAAACATATTTTTAATCGAAATTCGATTCGAGATATTGATTCTGATATCTCGTATAATTTGCGAAGATAGAGATAAAATGTTTCTTTTTCTTATAGAATTTCCCTTTCTTATTATAATATGTTTTCTCGATAGAATTCCTTGAGCCAAATAAAAAAATAAAAATATCGAATTATAATATGATGATATAATAATAATATATAATAATAGCATATGATAATTAAAAAATATTAATTAATTATGATACCAATTTCTCATAAATATCTGAAAAAATAACCGCGCCTCTGCATAAATGAATGTTGTTTATCAATATAAATGTGGCGTGTAAGAACGTAATAGATATTTGATAAAAATGCGATTATACGAGAAAAACATAATCCACGATAATGTTATTCTCGCAATGAATATATGAATGTTTTCTGCTCGTACGGCGAGTGTTTTGTGCTCGTTGGAGGCGACGTCTGGAAGTTGGACGTCTTGTTTGGATTCTCAATCGAGTCGTTGATATGCCTCGTCTTTTGCGTGTTAACACCGTCTCCGTGATCATCATAATGTATGCACGCTCGCTCGTATTTGGCATTGGCGAAAGCAAATAGCGTGAGATGACGCATTCGACGATCGCCCGATATACTTCGTTCTATCTTTGTACCGTCTGTTTACCTTCCCTTTTTACCCTTCCCTCTTAATTGAAATATCCAGGATACTGAATATCGACATTTGCGTTATATGTTTTATTAATTGGAATATTTAATAATTGAATTTTATCAAAGTTAGAATCGTATCTCTGATAAAAAAATATAAATATTATATATAATATATGATTTTAGGTCTACTACTTTCATGTTTCTGATTTGCTCCGAAATCTTCAAACACATCGCGAAGTTTTATCTTTTACGGATTCTCTTTATTTTCAAGATTATATGAAGAAGCGTCAATCTTCCTGAACACTTTTTTCGAGTTTCTGCACTTTCGCGAATCCAAGACTCTAAATTGTTCAATCATCCGTCGTAAAATTCGCGCTTATACTCTTCGGCAATAGTGTTTTCTCGAAACCCTCTCAGCCACTTGCTTCGTTATCAGCTATCAAGAGTTTAAGTCGACCCACGCCAGCTCGTTTGTTAAAGGAGAAAAAGAGAGAGAATGAAAGAAAGAGTGGGGGTTATCTCCAGCACCCACAAACGCGCATACCTGGTGTCACGGGACATTTGCATACCCGGTCTCTCGCGTTCTTTTCATCCAACTTTTCACCGCGAGAGTGGTCGTCTTATCTAGGACAACGGCGAGCACTTTTCTCGGTCTGAATCGCGTCGGCCATTATTTCGGGTTTCTATTTAATTTTTTTCGAAATGGCTATAATGGAATAATAGTTAAATAGATTTGATTAAATATTGTTTGACGAAAAGTCATCGAATTTTCAATCATTACTGTCGTATTAGATATGTATAATATAAAAATATATATGAGATTAGATATAGAATAATTTTTAGAATTATTTAGAATAATTCAGTGATAATTTATAATTCTATTAGATGAAATAATATGTATATGTTATTTAAATTTCGTTAGGTAATAAATAAATGAATGGAAAAAATAAGTAGAAAAATAATTACGTATCATTTAAAAATCAGTCATCTTTTGCTTCTTAAAAAACTGCAGCACAAAGTCGATAAAAAATTTGAAAAAAAATATGTATAATGTTTCTTTCAGGAAAAAAAAAATATTAAAAAATTTTTAATTTCTTGAAAATTTGTTTCAAGGTATCGTGCTCTTGTAACAATTAGTGATTCGAGCGTAAAATAATACAATTTCTATAATACAGAGATAAATCACGAATGCCTGTAATCTAACTTTATCAGAATAGAAAAGAATAAACAGTAGAGAGAAGATAACGAGAATAAACTTTGTGCGAGACGTGTTTCGCAGACAAAATATGTGTCATAGCTATAATTGGTGATTATTGGCGTATTAGATCATTAAGAATCTTTCGCGAGTCGCTTTAGTCTTATTCTTCTCCTGTCATCCTGTTGGCAAACAAGTTTTACGCGAATCATAATTAATGAAACTTATCTTGGCGAAAACAAGTGTGTCCATTATTTGCAAGAATTGTCATTAATCGTTTTACAGCCACTGTATATCATGTCGCGTGCTTTATCTTCCTCGAGATATTGATACAAGATATAATATCGTAAGTATACAGATTATTAATGTCAGATATTAATTTAATTAAACACCAACAAATTTTTCGATAAAATACAAAAAACGAGATTGAATGTATACAGATCGCGTGACAACTGAAATTCGACTCATTATCCATTATCTTACATTCCCGACACCGTTGAACGAATTTTATTTTCGCACCGGAAGAGCGTGACCGGAAGGGATTGGGAAACGATTCGTATATATGTTTGCGCCTCTCTCTTTCTCTCTCTCTCTTTCTCTCTCGATATCTGACATTTGAACCGCGGATTTTTCTGCGGTAAATTAAAAGATGACGCAAGTCTCGATGGAGTCATCATCGATTGAAATGCCGTTTTGTTATGAATCTCACGAAAACACTTCGTCATCGATATTCGAATATACCTCGATATCAAGCGATTTCCTCTGATTTTCCTTCCATTCATCCTTCTCTTTCCTTCCTCAATCATAAAAATATTCGCGATCGCATCGTGCATTTCATTCGAAACCGAAAGGAAACGTCCTCGAAATGTGGGTGACATTGACATTGTCGTTTCCGTCCTAATATCGCGGAAATAATGGACAGAGAAGGAGAAACGGAAAAAGCGCATCTGTATAATGGAATTAATGAGCGCGTCCTATTATCAAATTACATGGAAAACCTTTCACGCGCATCCAATTACGCGGTGAACAAAGTGTGTCGCAAGAAATGATCGATGCAGATAAAGGTAGATATAGAGTTCGTAACATTTGAATGACATTGCAACGTCGCGCAATATAATACCGCATATGATCGCACGCAAATTTTCAATTATTCATATACACATATTGCGTGCGAAAATTAAAGAAAAAATTAGGATAGAGAAAATTCCTCTCTCTTTCGCTCTCTTGTGAATAGATTTAAATTCAGTATTATTAATATATTGATATAATAATATCATCAATATAATATCAATTATTATATCAATATATTAATAATAATAATAATGTCAATTGAATTATATTATTTTATTAATTTGAGAGAGAAGAGGGGAAGGGGATTATTAAAAATTCAAAATTTCTTTCTCCTCTCTCATCCGTCGAGCCATTACTTGAGATAATTAACGATTCGTTGATATCGGATGATTTATTCGCGATCGCGCTTAAATTCGATCAATCGTCATGAATGAACTCAAGGACTCGTCGCCGATCGCAATGGTTGAATCTCCTTAAAAAGATTTAGAACGAGGACACATTGGGCGCGCGTGCGTGCCCGATAAAGTGCGAACGGCCTCTTCGGAGAAGGGTTATTTATTTTTACCATACCACGTATCTGCTTTTGATCTCCAATGGAAATCAAATTTCATATTCAACGATTCGTTCGATCTGTAATTCAATCTGAAAATCTCGCGAAAAAAAGAAAAAAAAGCAATCTCGTGATAAAAATACCGGTCATCGTCTCTCATAGTCAACGACACTTTTATTTTTTTCAGACTATTAATCCATCCAATACGTGAATCTGGAATTTTGCACACACGAGATTGCCTAAAAATTTTTATTTATTTTTCATGTAAACAAAAATTCGTGTCGAGCATAAATTCTTCCGATAAAAAATTTTTTATTTATTTATTTTTTTATAAATTTAATCTCTCTAATTGATTCTTTTATTTCTTGTTCACGTCTTTATGATGGATGACGTAAAATAAAAAAAACGCTAATCTATACGCACTAATGCTGGATACTTTTCCTCTTTATTTATCGAGAATTCCGCGTTAATTGACGCTATCAAGGCCACGGTTGTTTCCCATTTCGCGAGACAAAACGCGACAGAGAAGTCGAGTATCCTTCATATATGATCCGAGATCGGGACGGTATAATGATACACAGTATAAAAGTAATTATTTTTATATAATAATCCGAGTATTCGAGTTAACGGTAGCAGGGGAACGGAAATATATGATGTCGATAAAAATAATTGTCATTTCAATCGCGTCATTATAATCGTTGAAAAATATTGGCTGCTTAATCTTGTCTCATTAATAAAAAAAAAAAACGTTTTCAATTAAATTATATTTAATTCATACTTAGATTTTCTCGCCGTATTAATTAACCTTGCGCAAATATTAATAGAAGTTCTTTCTAAGATAATCTTATTTAAGCTTTTCTTATTTTGACATTTACTAGAGACAGAGAGAGAGAAATAATTTTCCGAGAAGCGTATCATTTATTCTTAGCCACGCTTATTTACGGCGTAAAAATGGCGATGTCGGAGCACTTTTTTTACTCACATCGTCTAAATATATCGTGCGTATACGAGGCGTCGAGACGCCAACGCGTTCGTCGCATCCGTTCCTGGCTAATACCGATTCGCGTATAACGTCGCGCTTAAAAAGAGTAGTAAAATACACGGATGTATAATGACTGTCGTGCGGATATTGATTAATGCGATAGATTGCGACACGCGGCGATTGTTGCACTTGGATGCAACAAGCATCTTCGAGGCTCGTACTCGTCCGTACCAGGTTAATTAATATCTTGGAACGATCGTGTCGCAATAATTTAATTTTTATTTCGGAATCTTTTTAAAATGACCAAAAGCGAAAAAAAATTTGTTTTTCACGCGATTCGTTCTCAAATCGATTTAAAATATGATACGATTTTTTTTGACTGCTATAATAAATGGAAAATGTACAAATTTAGATATAGAATGGGCTAATAATAGCCAGGTACAGATAGAGCAACAAAATTATTTTTAAATTCCTATGGAAAATCTATAGGAATTTAAAAAGAATAGATTCCAATAGAAATTAAAAAATAATTTTTTTTAATTCCTATAAAAATATTTTTTTAAATTTTGTCACATCGCCAGGTATCTGTGCCTGGCTCTTTCTTAAATTTGTCTTTTTTTTTTTACTGCGTTATTGCTTTAATTTATGATTACTAAATAATGAGTTGTAATTTTAACATTCACTATTATTCCACCTCATATTATTAACATCGAGAGAAGATGCCGGGAATAAAAGAATAAAACACACGTTTCGCGTGAAACATTCGTTCGAAATTGGACGTTGGAACAAGACAAATATTTCTGGTGCATGTCGCAATATTCTCCCTCTCTCTCTCTCTTCTCTTTTAGCATACTTCGCAATTTCCTCGCGACCTGCACTCTCCCAATTGCAGTAAACAACATTGAAGTAATAACTGTGGGAGACGCAGCTGTTTTATGCACTCGACCGCTTCGTTCTGCTTCTGTTGAATTCATTTTACTCGGGAATATCTTTCCTCGAACGCTTTTATATTTTTTTTTCAGCGATGTGAAATATTAAATCCGCGAGAGTTTCGCGTAAAAAATCACAATCCAGTTCGCGGATTACGCGTAAATGAGATAGCTATTATATAATTGGAGCGATTGCTTTCAAATAGCTTCTTTGCGCGAAAAACAAGATTATGGCAGAAATATTATTTCTTGGAGTATAAGAATCAGAGTTATTTGCAACTTTAGAGACGCATATAATTATCGAAAGGAAAAATAAAGTCTCTCGAGATGGCGGATGACTGTCCGGACGATTGATTCCGGTTTGTGCGTTCTATGTTATGACGTCAAGCTTACGCATTTGCTCCGTTCTGTCGGATCGCCAATTATTGCTCTATCCGGCCGATCGTGTAGCCTAACTTCCCGTTTCTCGCCATCGTAAGTTCTAAACACGTTCTATCCTTTTATCGCGGAGTTTAATCACTACACTTTATTAACAAATCTATCCATTCAATTATATAATTTATATTTATATCTTTTTAGAAAGGGATGTTATAATATTTTAAATTCGATTAATATTTTTGACAATTATCAGAGCTGACTTTTGTCAAAAAATTAATCGCAGATAAGATATTATAACATATTATTTAAAACATATGTTACTATTTTAATATTTTCAATATATATTATATGTACCCCTGTTACCGCTATAGAAATATTATAAAATAAATTTCTCACTCACCGATACGTGCAATAGCGGAGTTGTAGTACACAGCACATTGATCTGAAAACAAAATATTCAAATTATGTAGATACATATGTGAGTGTCGAATATCTCATAAACAATGCAGTTTAGAAAAAATGTTTTATTTTGCATACCTCATAGTTGCCCCGATGTCGCCCGATGCCTCCCTGGGCCTCCTCCTCCTCTCTTGCTCCTTCGAAGCACTCACGACACTCGCGAAAATACGAATAATTACGATCGCCCGATACTTTACACGGCACTCCCGACACGACGCGTGAATCGCACTGTGTATCGCAATGCTACCTGTAACAAATAGAATTACATACATATATTAGAATAATCTTATTATTTCGCATTATAACATACACAATATAAATATAATGTAACAATATAAACTAGAATTCGCAACACATTCGCGCGCGCGACAACAGATTAAGTTGGGTTATGTTGGCAAGAGATTTTGCATCGAATTTTTCGCGAAATGTGCGTTTCAAACAGTTACGCCTACATATTAACGTTGAAATTATGATATGCGATTGATAAATATTACAATACAAAGGTTAGAAATCGTTTCTAACGATTATGCTTACTAATTAATCACAGCGGGACGCAGCTCCAACTGCCTGATACTCGCGGCGTTTCGGTAATGGCCGAGGCTTCAAACATCGGCAACTTCACTCTAATAACGCGCGCGCGATACTATATACATGACTTATAATATTAATAATTAATTAAAACTCGAAGGAGATTCGTTCGAAAAGATATAGCTTTAGAAAGAAAAAATATTAATCGAGAATAAGGTATTATAACGTTATTACTATTTTATAACTTTTACCATGTTATTATTCTTAAATTTAATTAGCAAATTATAACATACACAATATAAATATAAATATGTAAGCTATATGTAATTAGCAAATTTTTGCTTTATTAATATTTTTTGACAGAAATCAGCTGATTAGCATTTATTTGCTAGCTGAAAGCATTAATTTGCTAATTAATTTTTTAAATAATAATACGTTATAAAAATTAAAATAATATAATATATTTTAAATAATATGTTATAATACTTTAAACTCGATTAATATTTTTGACAGTTATCAGCTGATTTCTGTCCAAAAATATTAATCGAAAATAAGGTATTATAACATATTATTTACAACATATTATTATTTTAATTTTTTATAACATTTATATTTAAAAATTTAATTAGTAAATTAACGCTTTAATCAACTGATTTTTATAAAAAAATATTAATCGAATTTAAATAAACTTTATATTAGTTTTTTTAAATATTATTTTTTAAATACAAAACCAAAGAATGGCGCGCGCGTAACGCGCGCTTGGGTTGTTCTAGTTATATAAAAATTCCTTTAAAATATTATATACACATGATCGTGTAGCAATTTCTCATTCTAGTAAAGATAAGATCCTGACGATGAATCTAATCTGGTGGATTATTGATTGCGAAAATTTTCTCCCGTGTCACTTTTGTCGTCAAATTGTCCATTACTCCGCGTCTCGGTTATCGCGAGAAATCGAGGTTAATCCTCGCTTCATCCGCACTCATCTCAAACACCGTCGACAGGCTTGACGTCGACGTGTCGGTTAAATGGACACCCGATCCCCTCGAAGAGAGAGAGAGAGTCACATCGGCGAGAACCGAGACAATGCACGCGTGTAACGCAATTATAGATTGGCTCTAGTCATCATTCAATAATCAGTCGCGTAGAATCGAGTAATTGCGATGCGCGAGCTCAAGGACGGAGATCGAGACGAGTCTTTTCGCGCGGATGTCGCGCATCTTTCCCGAGGATAATACAAATTCAATTGCAAATAATAAAAAGAAACGAGCACCAAAAAATTGATTAACAATAATTTGGCAATTATTTTTTCTGAATCTTTCTTAAGAAAATAAATCACTCACCTAGAAATCAGCGGATGATTAAATGCGAGGAAGGATATGTCGTCTTCTTTATTTCAATCTTCCTTCACATCTCTTTGTCCAGCGTTGAAAAATATTTCAATGCTCTTCAAGATCTCGAAACCACGATGAGGACCGTATTCTTTTTATCTTGCAGATGATTCTTATAATTACGCTGGATGGAACAGCAAGTCGTCGTTCGATCATCGATTCGTGGAAGTCAGATTGATCGACGGCGAGAATTTAGCGAGGATACGTCGGGCAACCCCTGACAAGTCGGTGGTGGAGACCGAACAGAAGGACGAGCCAGCCAAGGATCAATCATCGGCGCAGCCGCAACAACAGCAGCAACAGCAACCGCAGCAACAGCAACAAGCTCCGCAGCTGACGACGACCGCGAGCACGGCCAACACGTCGCACGACGTAAAGTATTTTCCGGCTTACTCGACCAGCGAAGCCACTGTCCAATTCAGGCCCACCGACGCCATTTCAACTGTCCAACCACTCAAAGACGCCGACGTCACTTCCGTCCCCAAGGACTCCAAGAAGAAGGCGACGCAGCCGGTGAAAATTGATGATGTGGTAGGTGGAATGATGAATAGGGTTGTTTCGAGAATTATAAATGATCTCGAGCTTCACACGAGTCGCTCTTAAGGTCTATAACAGTCAAAGAGCAAGAAATGCATTTTTTAGTTATGACTTTTGGTAAAAAAAAAAAAATTTTAATAATCTATGACCCCTCCTCCCTTTATAATCGTTCGCAGGCGACGGTCTGGCCGAATCGCACTATGCCGATTCGCAACATCACCAATAAGGAGCAGCCGGACAATAAGAGCAACAACCAGACGAAGGAGACGGACTTGCCGAAGGACGCGACGAGCGGCGCCGAAAACGGCGACAAGACCGACGATATCGGCGACATCTCTATCAGCAAATTCTCCGACGTGACCCTTAACACTACACTCGCGAAGAACAACATCACTAAGACAGTCTACGACACGCATCAATATTACAACAGCACCTTCATCGTCGATGCCGATATTTGCAACAAGTACTGGGTCGACATGGACAATCATCCGGATCTTAGGGTCAATACTCTACTCAGCAAGAGCCATCGACGAGCCGCGGTGAGAATCACGTTTCTTTCTTTCTATAACGATTGTTTATACATACAAGAAATTCAATTGAAATATATATTTTTATGTAAAAAAAAAAAAATATTTTATATAATATATTTTGATTGATTTCGCTATATAAAAAATATATATTTAAAAAAAACGATAGAAATCGTCGAAATCGATTCCCTTCTGAGGATAAATTTTCTAAAGTTAAATTTCACGCGATTCGCGTTGCAGACCGTCAAGCTGAAGTTCGATTTCCCTTTTTACGGATACAACGTGCGAAACATCACCATCGCCACCGGCGGTTTTCTGTACACCGGCGACTACGTGCACAGCTGGTTAGCAGCCACCCAATACATTGCACCGCTCATGGCGAATTTCGATACCCGCCTGTCGAACACCAGCTACGTCAAGTACGCTGACAACGGTGAGTCATCGGATTCTCCGACGAACAGCATCCGAAGGACGTTCGTTTTTGCATTTTTTTTTCAAACGAGAGCTGTCTATAGTCAATCGCCCGCCAGACGAAGCCAATCGCTATAATCCATTCGCTTTCGCGATTTTCTCTCGCGATAATTTAATATACTTTAGCTCGCTTTAGCTTTTTCAAGAGAACGGCAGATATATCTTATTATAATAAACGAGTGTTTCAAAGAAATTTGCACGCTTTCCGAAATATTTATGTCGATTCTTATTAAACAAAGAATTTGTCCCGCTGTTCTTTCTTAACTCTCGAGAAAATTTCATCGAATCCTGATTTTCTCGTTCCTTCTCACCGATCGTGTCGCAAAACAGCGATTAATCAGCGGAACAATTTACTGGGTCGGAATTATGCGCCAAGTATAACCGGTGGCAAAGAAACGATGCAAAACGCTCGCGTTAGAATCTCCTAGCAGCGACGAGGTATATTTATTATTTATTTTCTTTCGAATTCTCTCACACGCGACAGGTACGGCGTTTACGGTCGAATGGGAGAAGGTGGTGCTGCAGGACCGTCCGGAGGCCGGCGCCTTCACTTTCCAGGTGACCTTGCATCAGAACGGCGACATTGTGTTCGTCTATTCGGTGATACCGCTAGTGATTGAGCACATCGAGGACAAGATGCATCCCGTCAAGGTCGGGCTCAGCGACGCCTATATCATGGACAGGACCGTATTCTGTGAGTGCAGCTCTTGTACCGTTTATAGACGGATGGTTACGTAATGACGTCGCGGCAGTTATCGCGTAATATCATCTGCATATCATCGATATTAAATATCAAATGCAGGAAAACTTCCAGATAGACCAGCGACAAAGAGAGAGAGATAGATGGCTTAATTTATCTTAGCATCGAATCTCCCAGAAACAATTTATATAGAAAATTATCGATGTAAATTTTATAAAAATCTACGTTCGGAATAAAGAACGTTACAGCGCATATAAATGTGTAAAATACGATATAAACAGAGTTATCATGCAAAAAGTCATGAATCATCCGGTATAAATATCGAGATGTTTGTATCTGATGGAGATACTTTTCAAATTCTATTTGAACATTAAAAAAATCCATATAATATAAATTCTCTAAATAAGATATAAATAAAGACAAACTCTATATAAATATACAAGTTTGTGATATATCTCTATTTATATCTTATTTAGAGAATTTATATTATATGAGTTTTTTAAATGTTAAAATAAAATCTCGAACTATAAATTTGAAAGATATCATTAGATACAAGCTTGATATTTATACCGTCTCTTATTTAGAGCATCTAGTTTTATTTTTACATAAAGGACACTTAAAGATATCTAAAAATACACAGCCCGGAGAATTCGAATGACCGATCTCTCGCTTTGCAGTTGTGCGCCGAAAGACCATCTACGAGTATCATCGCGTCAACTTTAACCGGCAGGACATAATGAACTGCACGGTCATCTATCTGAAAGCTTTGCCCACGTGCCTGAACTTCGACAACTGTCGGGACTGCCTGACGAAGGTGCCTGAATTCGACTGCAAGTGGTGCTCGGATCTCAACAAGTGCAGCACTGGGACGTCGCGACAGCGGCAGGAGTGGCTGCTCAAGGGCTGCGATGTGCGTAATATCAAGGAGGCGGAAGGCTGCCCGGCGCAGATCACGACCTACAAGGGCGAGGAATACGATCACGACGGTCACGTGCATTCCGAGGAACCGATCACCGCCAACGAGATGAGCGCCAAGCAGGAGAGACCCTTAGAGATCGCCAGTAAGCCATTCGTTCGTCCCGATCGGTTTAATATTTCTGTCAATGCATAATTTTCATCAATGCACCCGGGTACCAACTACGTTTTTCTTTTGACCCCCCCCCCTCTAATTTACACTGCGATAATTTTTTTATATAACAACTGCTCTTTCTCGTTTCCAAATACAAAGGCTCTTTATACTTGGTTTTTAACATTTTTTAAAATTGCTTTGGGTATTCGTTCATTGACAGAAGGGTTAATAAAATTGCGCGACATAAAATCGGTTGAGATTAATTTTCGCGATTTTTTAACTCGACAGATTCAACAGCGTAATTCGTAGACGAAATAATCGATCCTATATTTTTTCTTTTTCTTTTGAAAAATATAACAGGCGAATTAACCGGGTAATTTGCTCCGTTTACTTTTCAGCTCCGAACAAGATGAATATGGGCGTTTCGGGAATAATCGGCATTCTTACTGTCGTTGCCTTAGTAGCAGGTCTCGCGGCTTGGGGTGCATATGCCTATCGCAACCCTCACAGTGCATCGGGCCAGATGCTGATCAGGGTAAGAAGATAATTAAATATACATTAAATTGCATTGTTACATCATGATAGCGTTACGCAAGTGAGCTTATCGATCTTTCATATGCTTATTGTGTTTATTATTAATCGACCTTGAATATTGATTACTTATTCGCTGACTATCAATTCTATTGAGAGAACTGAATATTAATTCTGATTAAAATCTGTTGATTTCCGAGACACAACGCTCATTTCATTCGAATATTGATTATTGAGATTCATCTGTTTCTTGTTAGGAAATCTTATCGATTAATTTCTCGCTTATTTCATCTCATTTATCACGGGTCTTTCAGTATCGCCCGAGCCAATGGAGCTGGCGAAGAGGCGAAGCCCGTTACACAGCCGCGACCATTCATATGTGATGAGATGTCGACGGAGAGATCAAGTCAGAGTCAATTTAAACTGTCGGACCAAACTTCCTATTAACTGTACAGCGAGTATATACCGAGTCTGCGCGTATATAAAAAGAAAACGTATATATATGAACTCGCGAGGACGCGCGAAACTCGTCAGGTTTTGCACTCAATCGCGGGGATACGGACAATCATTTTCATTTCATTTACGACGTTTACCACGACACGTCGAGGAGAAATCGATTCAACGCCAACAAACACGACAAGAGATCAAGAGAGCGTCTATTTTATCCTCTCTCTCTCTTCTCTGGAAATATATACATATGACTATATACATATAAGAATTGTGGTATATATTTTTGACTATGTACTATATAATAGATCGCACGCGATCGAGAATGTTATTAAAATTTCTATATAATTAAGGCAAAATTTAATCCGCGGAAAATCTCTGACGAAATTACTCTATGAATTTTTACCCAACTTAGACGAGTTTACGAAGCTTCGAACGATTCGAATGTGACATAAATTCACGCGAAATTAATGCGAGAAGATGGTACCAAGTGGAGTCTAGATGTTTTCGGGATGTATTGCGAGAATCGTGACGTTCTTCAAAACACAATCGATGACCTAAGCTGCGGAGAGATAGGAGCCGGCGTTAAAAAGAGGAAACCGCTCGCGAGTTTCCCACACAATCTTCGTACGAAGGCGATATCGTATAATATCGAGGCATGGGGCGATTTTCGAGATCGTATCCGCGCCCGTCGAGCATTTATGTGATTCTTAGCAGCACGTGGTACACTTTGTTATTGTTTAAGAATTCGTTTTTCTTTTTTATCGTTAGACAAATTGCAGTAATTGTTTTATATACGTACGTAATGTTCGCACGGCGAAGAGAGCAACGTTTTGGAAAAAAAAGTAACAAGAAAAGGAAGAAAAAAATTATCGAACCTTTCGATCTGGCGTGCTGAAACTACAGTTTGATGAGCTCCTCGAGCAACCGATGAGAAAAAGAAGGAAATATATTTTGAAATTATTTAGAATTTAAATCGCTCGGAAATTCCTCCTAAAATTATTATACTTGATTTATTGTCGCTACACATTCCAAAATACGAGGGTAAATCAAAAAGTAAAGGGACAAATAAAGAAAAACACATTTATTTTAACCTATGTGGAAAATTTACATATCATTTTTCGACATAATCCCCACCAACATCGATACATTTGATCCACTACTTAATAAGCTTCTGTATTTCATCCTGGAAGAAAGATTTGGGTTGGATGCGTAGCCAGTTATGCACCACTGCAATGACCTTCTCATCCAAAGAAAATTTGTTTTCTCGTAGTATTTCTTTTCTTTTCTTTTTCTTTTTCTTTTTTCTTTTCATCTTTTCGGTTTATTAAAAGAAGCACTACGAGGAAAAAATTTTTCTTCGGATCATTGCAGTGGTGCCTAACTGGCTACGCATCCAACCCAAACTTTCTTCCAGGATGAAATACAGAAGCTTATTAAGTGGATCAAATGTATCGATGTTGGTGGGGATTATGTCGAAAAATGATATGTAAATTTTCCACATAGGTTAAAATAAATGTGTTTTTCTTTATTTGTCCCTTTACTTTTTGACTTACCCTCGTATATCTATAATTTCGAGAACGGATTGCGGAGCCGCATGTACAAACTGTAATTTCATCGTCGCATTTTATACACAATCATACATAAAATCACATATAAAAATATATATATAAATAATTATATATGTATATGTGATAACACTGTTATCACATATACATATAATAATTTATATATACATAGATATGTATACAGATATATTTTACGAAGAGATTTTTTTGAAAGAGATCACACACATGAGAGAGCACTTTATAATATGCATGAAAACGGCAAACAAAACTAAAAGATAAAGAAACTGAATAGCACACGGGATATAAAGATTTTACATAGCATCTAAAATATTATTATAGATCGTGAGTGTATATAGTAGTTCTACGAGGCAATATAATTTTTATCTAATTTTAAGTGTATAATTCACACTTTCAAAGGGTGCCTTCTTCGTAAAAACTTTCGACCGATATATTATGTATAATAGTAAATAAGCAACGAAGAGAGAACCTGAGAAGGGGAAAAAAATCTCACTGTAAATCGCGACGAGAGAAACGTTGCTGATGATCACGCGGCCCGATTCCCAAAAGATTCGTCTCGGTCCTGTTTGCGAAATTTGAAGGGAAATTGTAAAAAGTTTCTATTCCGTTAAATGGAAATAGTCGGTCTGCGTCGACTTATTGTCACGTTGAAGCTTGAACGATCAATGCGTTTCATCGCGACGATGAGCGAACGACGGGAAACTGGAGTGAATTATTGTCAAATTATGTGAACAGTTTTTCTTACATTATTGTGTACGATTTAATTCATAGTTTGTGATAATAAATATTATAATTATTATAGTACGGACGGTGTGTTTTTATCAGAAGAAAACCTTCCCCGAAAAGAGTATCTCGCGATATGAAATAGACAATATATAGGAATAAAGTTAAGTATTTGACGAAAACGCGATAAATCTATCTATGTTGTAATTACTTGCAGAAGTGGAAAATATATTTTACAATGTAATTTGCTTCGGGAAATTATATATATTGCAAATACTTTCAGCCGATAAACAGGCTGCAGTTTCACCTTGCGATTACCAGATGACACTGAATGTATTAAACCACGATTCACGATCGCGTACCTACATGTATTAATTCAAATCGCGTATAAACATTATAATATAAATTCCAAACAATAAAATCCCGAAAGTTATCCTTAAAAAACTGCTATTGTTAAATTGAGACAAATATATATTTGTTGAGAAATAAAAATATATTTTGAAATTTAAGATATATAAAATATATTTGTATTTTTCTGTATTTTTTATTGATATTATTGATATTAATAAAAAAACATCAATATAGAGTAAACGTATATATGTGTTAAATATGTTACGAACAAATTTTATATGATAAATAATAAAAATGATATATAATAAAAATAATATCGCTAATACTAAATATTATATATCCATAAATATCAGACATGTGTTAAAGAGGGCGTAGTTGCACTTTCGTTCCATTTATATATAATAATTCTGTTTATGAAATATATAAAAAATGCATATCAAAATTCCCCTTTATATTTCCGGAAAGCCGACAAATTTCTCACTGCGATTTTTTCGCACATTATTTTTATTAATAAATATTTTTATAAATATTTTATATTTTCCTTTACATGATAAAAAGGAAGAACTCTAAATTAAATTATTCTCAGCATCTCGTCTTTACTAAACAAAATATCGTTTGTTTTTTGAATTTTTTTCGCTCTCTCTTTTCGTATTTTTTCAAAAAATAATTAAGCAACTTCTTAAATCTCCATCATATTTCGTATATGTTACTCTCATTGTTAGTATTTGAGTACTCTCAAACCGTCGTAGCCCTCGGCGCTGAATTCTGTGCCGTCAAGCTCAACGTGCTGAAACCACTTAACTTCGCGACGAGGAAACTGCGACGAAAAGCACCCTCGATGCATCGTGTACAGCGCATGTCGTGGCATACAGAACATGTGCAGCACTGATACGTAATACATGTCAAAATGCGTTCTCACGGAGCCTTTGACAAGTCGCATCGGGGACTTTTCTCGCACGAATCATGTAAGAGGGGAAAAAAATACGCTAGAGAAGGAAGGCGAAAAAATAATCCGAGTACCCGTAAGAAAAACAGTAATAAGAAAATAATATATTCGCGAAAAAAAATTATATCTTTGTATTTTATTATTAAATATGATTATATGATATATAATTATATTTAATAATAAGTTCATTATATGATATATTTAATTTATATAATATATTAATATTATGTATAATTATATGTATAATTTATATAATATATTAATATAATATATTAATATTTATAATATGATAGAAAGAGAACAGAATTATTGATGGCAGATGTTTGCTATTATTTCCATACCGATAAAATCTCTGTCAATAATGATGTTAATTGTAGAATCGGTTTATCTTTTTACGAACTATCCGATATATATGCATGACATTTCTCATGGAGTCTTATCTCATCTTTTCCGAGAACTTGCTAAAGGGAGGTATGTAATTGCATCGGCATAATGAGAATATTCTGCACGAGCGAAAGCTGAATGCACGTAAGATGATTAAATAATTATATCTTTTGCCGCATTTGTAATTTGTGTTTATTTGTATCACGATTTGTAGATTTATCGGATTTTAGATGGATTTTGCTCGCTTCTCTTATTCGATGCTCTTATTTTATGTATTAAAATAATATTACATTACATTGAATGTATATTCATGTGTAAAATTAAGGAAAAGAGCATGCTTTCTCGAATTTGCAAATCTGGCAGGTGGGAATCTGTCAAGTGCAAAGGATTACGTAAATCAAATGGTATGATCAAGTTAAAGTAGTTTCCTGTTATTTGTATGTTGCAGTTTCTACTAAATAATTTTAATAAAACGATACTCAGAGAATGTATGATAAATTATTTCTCTCTCTCTCTCTCTCTCTCTCTTTCTCTCGTAATTTGTAATATAAAAATTCCTTTTTTACTGCAACGAGATGTTTTAGTTGCGTGTTTTAGCTGATCTCTGTTCTATCATTATGAGAAATTTCAGATTGTCTTGAATTTATGGCTCGCCAAGAGATAGCTCTCCTTCTCTCAATATCGTATTATTCTCAATGTTTCATATATACATATATGCATCACCAAATGCAATTTTATTCGAATTTGCGATGTTATCGTTTTATTACACAAAGAGAGGAAAAAAGGCATCTCTTCCGTTTCCCAGATTTATTCGCGTGGATTTTTAAAACCGGGTTTCATTCGCGTTTTTATTGAGTCTTTCTACAACGAAGGGGATTTCCGGCGCGTAGAAACGCATCCCGTTTCACCTCGACTATACGTGACAAAAGCCGCTGCTTTTCGGTGCATCGGGGATGTTACACTTTTTATCACGCCGTAAAAACCTTTTATAGTCGCGCGGATTTCTTCCTTCTACGTCGATACTTTTTACAGCGGAGGATATATATTTCGCGGTTTAATTATGGAGAGATTCAAAATTGAAAAAGCAATATTTCTCGCTAAATATTGATTATTACGAACACTTGACCTTCGTACTATAATTGATGCAGCCTAATATACTACGATATTATATAGAAACAGACATAATTTACGGAAATATTTTCAGAAATATGAGAAAAAATCCTATAATTTTGTTTGCTCTACACTGTAAAAAAGTTTTGTGTAAAATTACAACTATTATAGTGGGTAATTTTAAGACCCACATAATAGTTGTAAATTTTCACGCGTTTGTAAATTTGCAGTATATACAAGTAAAATTAATTTCTTCATTTGTAATTAAGCTGATTGCAAAAATAAATTTACAATATGTATGTAAAATTATAAAACAATAATGTAAAAATATTTTTTATGATTGTATTATTAAACATATTATTAAACACAATATATTATTAAACATATTATTATTAAACACGATATATAGAATATTACTGTTGTATTGAGTAATATTACAAAAATTTAGATAATTACATAAAATCTTTAAAATATTATATTATTTCGTAAGTTTCCATATAAAAGAAGATATATTTACATAATAAAAGACAAGTCTACATAATTTTGTGGAATTACATAATTTCTGTAGAATTACATGATTTCTTATATTTACAAGACTAATCATGTAATTTTTACACCTATTATTTGTGTAAATTTACTAAATTTTTTTACAGTGTATTTAATAAACTTGTTAACCTTTTATAGACCTTTTATAGAAAAGTACCATATAAGATTCGAGAGATAGAACCTGAGTTTGATTGAAGGATTAATTATTTAAATAAATATGCTTTCAATTTCGAATAAAATAATAATTTCCTATTGAATAAGGATCTAACGCAGAATATATTTTTTAGCTTCAATTGTCATATTTTCGCTTATAATAATTACGTAAAATTTATTAAGGTATTAAAATAAAGAAAATGAAAATGTCGAAAGCAGGCCTGTGAAGGAAAGTCGTAATGTTTCGTCTCGTCAAGTCACATACGCGTCTCTTTACAAACATCAAGCGCTATCGAAGGATTTCGAAGCGACGTCCCGGATTGCGATAGCGATATTTTATGATGTCGCAATATCAGGATATCGATTACGTCGTTACGAATATCGTGCTGACTCTATAAACGCGATGGCACGTGCAATATTGTCGCTGACGTTTATGCTGATTATGTCTCAAGTGGCAATTGAAGCTTCTCCGAGTGAAACGTAAAAATATCATACCAAAGTAAATATGTATATTGATTATAATTGATCAAAATTGACATACGTATATATTGACATTATAAAATTATTTATATAAAATTATATATGGCCTCATCACATGTCTCCCCCGCACAATTACATCACTATTGAATTCAACTGCAAGTGCAAGATTAATAACGTGTCAACAGTTGTCATATTTTATGTCAAAATTTGCAATTCAATTTGTCGCGGCAGAATGAAATTAATAACAAACGTACAACGTGATAATGATATTTATATCGCAAACACAAAAACGCGTCTGTATTATAATTTTATTTATCAACGTGGAAAATATGTTTGCCAAAGTCGATTAATTTTTCATCTTCCGCTATACGTCGAGTTTACGCGCGCATCTCTCTTTACAAATTCTAATAAAATTCCACTTGCAAAAATATTGCGCCACGTTACCTCGGAAGCGAAATTTTCAGGACAGCGCTTTCGGAATAAACAATTCATATGCTTCTCTTTGGAAAACATTTGCGTTCGCGATTACTTGCTGGGACACGTTGCTGGGTTCCACGTGTTTCTCGCGCGCTCGAGAGCTTCGGGTAAAGCTCGGGGGAAAAAAAAAAAAAAAAAAACATACGCTCGAGAGCGCGTCAAAGAGCGGAGGAGATGTAAATTGCAAGGATTTTAACGAACGTCTCGTAAAGTAAGGTATACTTTTGTAGCGCATGCAAAGTCAAACACACGGACAAATGTCCCCGGGGGCGCTGCTTGCTTATTGTTAATTCAACCGAGCTACCGAGCTCGGGTCTTTGCTCAACTGCGTTCGTGTTTGACTTTGGATGTAGACGGCAGCCGTCGACGAACAACACATCTCACTGCAGCATCCGATTGTGCAAGCGCGGTACAGAAAGCGACGAGCTCAAATTATGTAGCCGAGACTATAATAGCATAAACACAACGGGGAAACTTTGCCCGCATTAAACGCCCCCTCAAAATTTATGCAACGTCACCGCGAAAGATTATTTAATACATCCGCTCGTTTTATTATTTTTAATTATTATATTATTATATTATTATATTATCCCCCCCCCCCCCCACACACACAAAAGAATAAATATATGAGAACTTTATACTTCTGAATAATTCCTTAAAATCTTATAATGAAGATAATTGTGCAATGAAACAATACACGTCTGCTTAATTAAATATATGCTATAAATAGAGGGTATCATCACAGAGAGAATTTTCTCTTAGAACTTACCCTGAATATTATGGTAATCGTGAGACAATATGGTATGGAAAGAATTTTAAAAATATCTTTGATTAATTTTACCACACTTTTAGTAAAATTAATCAAACATATTTTATATTTTATTGTGATAAATATTAATCAGAGAAATTCTTTCCATACCATATTGTCCCACGATTACCATGATTTTTAGGATAAATTCTAAGAGAAAATTCTCTCTGTGTTATATAAAAGTATTTTTAACTTCGTCAAATAAGAATATCATTATATTCAAAATATATCAAAATATTACTCGCCGAAAAACGAATACAGCCGCACGTAGTAATATTGAGAAAATTGCGATTGCTTCTAATTCAAAATGCATAATTAAAAAAGTAGAAGAATTAAAAATTATAATCATAGTTTAAAGTATCATTTACTATTATGAATTTGTGTGCGACCGATATTGTCCCTATCTCTTATTCTTTCGCGGTTTAATTAATATATGTAAATGTACGTGTTTAATAATTATTTATCATCAAATAATTAATAATGTACGACATAAAATAATTAATAACATGCAATTGCATCGCAATTGATTAACATGCTGCTGCTGTTATTAATTATCATTTCAAATACGATCATTATGTATACATATTTTATTACCATTATTATTATTGTTATTATTATTACGCATTATTATGATAACGAATGTATTATTGTGTATATCGGTTTTTGCGGATTAATCGTCGGATGAGAACAAAAAGTAGATATTTCCGATCGTCCCTCGTTAAGATGCAAAAGAAAAAAACCGGCGAAATATGTACATGTCGAGCTCGCGTCCCGGGTTCGCGTACAAAAAATGAAATTGCCTTCGGGCCCGTCATTCGCAGTTGCCATACTCTCTCGTTCGACACGAGAGGGAGGAACCGGAAGAGAGAAAGAAAGAGACAGGGTATGGATGACAGCGGGATACACACACGGGGCAATTTGAATTGCATCAGAGCGTGTGACGCGAGAGTAAAACATACACGTTGCCCGCGTGTCATCGTGCAAATAACATTCTCTATATTCCACGCATCTATATTGCTGATCTTTTTAATGCACCCGCACGTGTTCCTCTTCCCATGAGCCCCGTCCTCCCCAATTTCTATCGGCGCGCGTGCGTTTGAATTTTTATTATTCCATTTATTTAAAAAAAAAATTTTTCTCTTTCATTTCTCGCTTCGATCCGGGTGAATTTCGAGTTCTCCATCTCGCTTCCGGCGTAAACACGCGCAGGAAAAAATGTATATCGAGGTTATTATAAATCTCGACGCTTTTTTTCCGGGTGGGAGATCTGGGAGGGAAGCGAAAGGCGCTTTTGACCCCGCTGATCCATTAGTTGCGTTGAATCGTAATTGAAATCGAATGTCGGCGGAACAGAGTTGCGCTTTTTTTAATCCCAGCTCGAAATAAATAATTTCTTTTTTTTTTTTACCTCCAACCGCGCACGTTTGAGGATCAATTAGTTTACGGCTGCAATGAAATGCATGTCCGGGAAACTCGACGTATAATTTTGCGTAAAGTTTACAGGAGTCGCTAATTTAATAAGAAAAGAATTTTCATTGCATATGCGCGACTTAATAAAGTATGAGACTCAGTTTATGGCGATAATTGCTCGCGAGTATTATCATTTCTATGGAAAGAGAATACAAAATATGCTTATATAGGTTTCCCATTTCTCGAGGGAGATACAGCTATATACACCATCATCCTACGGTGATGATAGCGGATAATTTAAAAAAAAAAAAAAAATTGTCGCGCAAGAGAGCGAGATAAACTTGTGTGCACTTGGAGCGAGAATAAAAATTCTCCCGAAGATATAACGGATGATTGTAAACGACATTTTACAATGCGGTGCTTGATGCCGCGTTACGTCGGCAACATTGAAATATTACTTCTGCATTTTCCCCCGCAATAAATCCCCTTTCGCAGGATACGATGAGACATCAGTCGTAACGACTCCGGAATTTATGATGTCTCACCGGCGGGATGGATATTTTTTTCCATCGCTATTGTTGGATGTCGCGTTTATTGATTTTTTTTCTGCCCTCGACTACAATACGTTCCAATAAATATATAATAACTTTATTTTTTTCTCAATTTCCTAAAATCCTTTAATAAAGATAATTATGCAATGAAACAATATACGTCTGTTTTATTAAATATGCCATAAGTAGAGTGTATCATATATTTATATAATACATAAAATATTATATAAAAATGTTTTTGATTTTGTAAAATAATTATCAATATATTAAAAATATATCAATATAATAATCGCCGAAAAACGAATACACGTAGTAATCTTGACAAAATTACGATTGCTTCTAATTCAAAACGCATAATTAAAAAATAGAAGAATATCTTTTAGATATATTGGTCCTTTTGAATAAAAATTCAAAAATATCAATATATATTTAAAGAATATTCTTCGATTTTTTAAATTATGCATGAATTAGAAGCAATCGTAATTTTCTCAAAATTATTTCGTACGGCTGTATTCGTAAAAAAAAAAAGAAAACGGGTTTTATAAATACGTCCACCTTGAAATCGTGCGCAGATAACACGATTAAAATTTCACACGGTCGTTTCGCGAAATACGCGCGGAAATTCACCCGGCATTTCTTGCCGTTTTATCCTGCGGAAATAAAGCGACCGCTCATTTTGTTGCTTTATTTATTTAAGATTTTAGCGCACACAGATGGCGAGCGCCATCAGATACGTCGGCATTACATATGCGAGGGAACCACCTGTTATTTTCCGCGTCGCTAATCCACCGGCAAAAGTATACGAGGGATAAAAATACCGGCCGGAAAACTCCGGGAAATCGGCGTAAAAGAAAAAAAAAAAAAAAAAGAAAAACAAGAATAGGGAAATGCAAGAACTCTCTGACGGAGAGAAAAGCGTAGCTACTTTATCGGAATTATCGTCGGAATTATCGGGGCAGCAGCACCAGCGCAGTATATTAATTTCCATTTTACTTTACCGAGTACATGCTTGGAATACGCTAAAAGAAAAAGTAAGAACAAGCGGAAATTTCGCGCGAGATCTCCCTCGAGCGGAGCTAAAGTTCTGAACTTAAACTCATGTAAATAAGTCGCGCGAACTGCAACGAGAGGATGTAATTTCTTATCTTAATCCTTCAAGTGGGATTTCACTGCGAAAAAGATTCGGGATTCATGATTAAATCTACTGCAGAGTTCAACGATAAATGCGGGATTATCTTTGTTTAGTGATATTTATCCGTCCTGGGAAAGGATCAACTCTTCCTATACGAGCAAACTTGAATTTTTCGGCACACCTTCTATATAAACTCATTAAAGATAGAGCTTCAAACGTAAATATATGCACTGTGTTACATCGCAGCTGCAGTGCAAGAAAAAAAAAGAGATCGCAACTAAAAGCTGCTTTTCCGGAAATTACAATTAAAAGGAGGGAAAAAAGATAATTTTAAATTATGCAAATGGAATCTACCTCCATCCTATAATATTAAATTCAGATGTCTTAAGACACATCTTGTATAAATAATTTCAGATGGACTGCGCACATTCTTTTCTGCAATTAATAAAACAATCCTCACATATCGAGCAATACGAAATAATTTAATGATTCAAAACAATTCAGAAGAAACTAGTTCTTATTATTTTTAGAAATCTCATAACTTTTAATGCGTACAAAATGGATCATAAATATCTTGAAAATTCCACAACAAATTAAATTTCATTAAATTATCTTGACAGTAGCTTTTTGCATTTATATTTATATTGCTGTTTACTTTATTCTACTTGTTATTATTTTATCTTCTACAGCTTCAATTGTTTTTCTTTATTTAAGTTGGCTCTCTCTTCTCGTAATCATATCTCAATCTACTTTTAGACAGATAGACTCATCTTACGACTTTCGTTATATGTCGAAACTTTCGCTTTAAAGGCTAAGAGTGCCGAGTTTTACTAGTCGTCGTTTCCCATCTGGGGACTTGAAGTGGATCGAGTAAAATAGAACAGAAAATAGAAAAAAAAGAAAAATAAAGCGAGCCAAATAAAGAACAGATGTCGCGAGTAGGACAAAATAAACGCATTGCGCGAGATGATAACGGATCGCGATCAATTTGCATGATCGTGTGCGAAGTCGAAACTGGATTATAGGTCAGTTCGATGCGAGCAGCCTTGGCTTCTCGGTGAAGAGAGAAAGAGAGAAAGAGCGGGTCGATTTCGACGGCTCCAGACCTCCTGGCACCGACAAAGAGAATCTCCTTGTTTTGGGACACATTTCGGAATGTAGAAGACGAATGGTGCTCTACGTCTTGTCACAACAGCGTGTCCGCATATCCGGTATCAAACGTAAAATGAGATACGAGTGAGGATCTGGCGAAAGCACGATCGGTATTTTATTCAACAAGTGCATTCCGTGACTTATCAACTGTCAAATACAATTTTGACTCATAATATTAAGATGTCGTGATACCAAATCTTCAAAAAATTGTTTAAAAACGCGCGCAAATATTTGAGAAATATATATTTGTTATTCTGCAATAATAAATATATATTATAAAAACTTGTTTTTGTGTATCTCTGCTTTCTTTCTCTCTTTCTCTCTCTTTATATATATAATTTCCTTCTTTACTATATTTAATAAAATGTTATGGAATTTTTTAAATAATTATCAATTTTTTTATAAGTATATATTACAATTTATGATAATTAAAAATAAAAACTTCTTTTTAATTACTTTGAAATAATATTATAATAATTTAAAAGTAGATAATTGGAATCACTAGCGGATCCTGACATCGATAATGGGGGGGGGAGGGGTTTTGCAAAATTATTTTATTTAATATTTTTGGTTTCATGATTAGCTTTTATTCCAGGATCAACAACGTCGATATTAATGTTTGTTTTTCTTTATTTATATTTTTTAAACAAATTCAGCAAAACTGTTTCTTTTAATTTGCAAGGGGGAGGTTTACCCCTCCCCCCAGGATCCGCCAATGTATATATATATATGTATATATTATATAGATATAAAGAATTTCTCGCCTAATTATTTTTGTACAATAAAATTATCTCATCATTTCGTCCTATGTCTGACTTAATCTATACTTAACTCCTTGAATGCGTAATGAGTATAATTTACACTTTATACATACATATTGTATATATTATATATATATATATATATATATATATATAAAGAATTTCGCCTAATTATTTTCGTGCAACGAAATTATCTCATCATTTCGTCCTATGTCTGACTTAATCTATACTTAACTCCTTGAATGCGTAATGAGTATAATTTCCAGTGTATCTTATACTTATATATATATATATATATATATATATATATATAAAGAATTTCGCCTAATTATTTTCGTGCAACGAAATTATCTCATCATTTCGTCCTATGTCTGACTTAATCTATACTTAACTCCTTGAATGCGTAATGAGTATAATTTACAGTGTGTTATTACTTATACTTTTATATATGTATATATATTTTATATATATATTATATATATTATATATATATATATATAAAAGTATAAGATACACACACTGTAAATTATACTCATTATGCATTCAAGGAGTTAAGTATAGATTAAGTCAGACATAGGACGAAATGATGAGATAATTTCGTTGCATGAAAATAGTTATTCGAAATTCTTTATATCTACATAATATATACAATATGTATATATAAGATACACTGTAAATTATACTCATTACGCATTCAAGGAGTTAAGTTTAGATTAAGTCAGACGTAGGATGAAATGATGAGATAATTTCATGCACGAAAATAATTAGGCGAAATTCTTTATATATATATATAATATATACAATATGTATGTATAAGATACATTGTAAATTATACTCATTACGCATTCAAGGAGTTAAGTATAGATTAAGTCAGACATAGGACGAAATGATGAGATAATTTTGTTGTACGAAAATAATTAGGCGAAATTCTTTGTATCTATATAATATATATTATATAGATATAATATATATTATATAGGTATAATATATATTATATATATATTATATATATATTATATATATATTATATATATATTATATATATATATTATATAGATATAAAGAATTTCACCTAATTATTTTCATGCAACGAAATTATCTCATCATTTCGTCCTATGTCTGACTTAATCTGTACTTAACTCCTTGAATGCGTAATGAGTATAATTTACAGTGTATCTTATACTTATATATATACATTAGCGGATTCTGACGTCAATAGTTCTTTAATGTTTGTTTTTCTTTATTTATATTTTTTAAACAAATTCAGCAAAACTGTTTCTTTTAATTTGCAAGGGGGGGGGGTTTAACATCCCCCCCCCCGGATCCGCCAGTGATTGGAATTAATTTCTCTTTCGTATTCTTCTTTGTATAAAATATAAAATTCATACTTTGAGAATATATAAAAATTTATGATGTAATTTTTATATAACATTGATGTGTGGATTTTAAAGTTTATATGTTATAAAATTTTAATATTTATATAATTATATAATATTATATAAATAAAAATTTTATATGCTTTATAGAGAAAATTGATATAGTTCACATATATAAAAAAATTTTCTATAATATAAAATTTACATTTTATATATAGAAGATCTAAGAATGAACGTAAAATGTTTATTCCGCGCATGAATAATAAATTATCTCATAAATTATATTTGCTCCAGAAAATCGCACTTAATCTTCCCTTCCATCCTTTGAAAAACTAAGAGTTACGATGCAACCTTTCACCCTGTTCACATGGTGAACGTGTCTTTAATCGTTAAGTGTTTCCCAAGCTTTCCTCCTTAACTACTGAAGTAATCCAATTTTCACGGCAGAGTACGGAAAAGAAACCCATTAATCTGTTGGTTAGTAACTCGTTCTATTCGAACAGAAAACAAGAATGTTTTTTTTTTTTACGGATTAAAAGTAAAACAGCGAAAATTTGTTCCGGTTATATTTCACTTCACAATAATTCTTTTTAAATAGAAATTGTAAAAACTCGCGGAGGAAAAAATGTTGTTTCTCTTCTGAAACTAATCCGCAATTATTCTGTTTTTCTTTCTCGCTTTTACTCTTTATATAGTTCGACCAAAAGCTTCTGCGCTTTCGTAGAAGCTATCGTCATATTGAATAGAATTCTAATTATTTCAATAATTAATTTCTTTTTTCGCTCGTAAGACTTTCTATTCGAAATAATTCATTGATCCCATTTATCTTCTTTCTTTTGCGCAATTGAAAATACGTTCGATGCTTTTCGAGCACCATTTATAACTCACGATAAATTAGAGAAAAGGCGAAAAGGAGGCTTTTCAATTCCAAAGGAAAGTTTAAAAAATTTACGTCAGAGCGCCCACCTGTTCAAGAAAATCTTATTGAAACCGGCCATGATTACAGTTCGTCTCAATAGCGTCTTACTCCCTTAAATAGAGTACGAGGGGAAAACATGAGGGAAAAGCTGTGGATGCCGACTATTGTGTCGAAATTGCGGTTACTTATATACGACGTCGTAAAGGTCGGTACCAGTTCTGTTTAACGATCCTGCATTAAGCTTTAAGACTCCGTTAACGAATCCTATTGTCGACCCGAACATTCTCGGAACAACAATTCGACTGGTCCGGGAGCTATTTCTCCGGCCAAAAAGACGACGAGGGTGGTGCGAAAAAATTTTCTAATTAACCTCGAGAGAATGTCGTCTCGCGTGAAATTACGAATTCGCGAGATAAGTCTTCGCGTATAATTACGCGGAGTTAATAACGGAGTAATTAGCGCGCAAGAGTAGATTCAAGCGCGTTATCAAGTACTTTCTGAGAATTAATATCGAGAACATGAGACTCGAGATCATGTACTCTATTTTGTTTTACACGTAAAAAATATGACATAATATAATATGTGCATGATATAATAATAAAGGAAGTTTTACATATAAAATACAGTTCAATTTTGTAATATAAAATTCAGAATCCATGCAACACATATCGCAATATGATAAATTATATTATTAATTTCTATATACTCCTGAAATATAAATTTTATATTTTATATGAAGAAATACGGGGGAGGGGAGAAAGGAATCCCAGTTATTTACTGAATCATTTTTCACAGTCGTAAATCATTACGATCTAACTGATGCTGAGCTCAAAAATGTTTTCCGACAGAATTGAATTCTTTTTAACAAAACTGCTTGATTGCACAAGTTCTACTTTTCGATTTCTGCGAACATTTTAAGACCTAAGCAGATGTATACGACAAGAATAATCCCTATATTCGCTATGGATGCATTTGTCGGGAAATGCAATTTTTAAAAAATTATGCACTGCGAAAATAAGGTGAAATAGAGCGACTTATTGCCCGGAATACATTTTTTCGGAGCGTAAAACGTCGCGTCGTCAAATCGCGCGATGGCCAAAGGGCGGACTAGAAAACGAATGCACTACTTGGCCGCGTCGCGGATCGTCGCGTCGATGATTCCCGATAATTAAATGTCAGGTCATTCGGAGAGAAAAATGACACGGACTCGAGTCGCGCTTTCTCGAAGGACATTATAAACGAGTCACCCGTACTATATTTCGGGAATCGATAGCTCAATATCGCACGAGCACCCGGTATAAGCTTTAATCCTTCTATAATGTATTATACTGCCACGTGCCATATTACTTTAATTTTTTTTCTCCTCTCCGCAATCGATGTGTTTTTGCATGTCATCGAAGGATTCATAGAACATATGTGTGTATGCAAAAAAAGAATATAAAAGAAAGCGAGAGATGATCTGGAACACTCTGTGGAAGCATGAACAAGATATATAGAGGTTTATATATTGCACTCGCAAGAGATACAAATCCTTACCGGTGTAACAAGATCACCTTCTCTAAATCTCGCGCGACAAGAGAGAGAGGTAATAAAGAAAGAATAATCGCTGGTCTCCGGTCAAACACATCGATAAATCGCTGCGGAGAACTATTTCGCAAGGAAAACATTAACCCTTCTGTCAATACCCGGGTATCCAAAGTAACTTTAAATGTTAAAAATGTCGAAACAAAATATAAAGATATTTTTTTACACTCAGAGACCTTCTAAAATATATCTCATATATAGAGAAAGAGAACGATTTGATGCCCACAGCAGCTGTTATAAAAAACCTGTCAATGTGTAAAAAGAAATATACAGTTCGTACCTAGGTGTCCACTGATGAAAAATTATGCATTGACAAACGGAATAAGAAAATGGGAACTTGAAGGAGAAGAGGCTGAAGGGGCGGGTGAGATCTCCTCCTCCTTCAAGACTTCAAAATATTTTATTATTTCGCCGTGACTATACATATGCGTCGTTTACACGTGTGCTTGCGATTACACAAGTATACTAACGCAGAGCTGCACACAGGTCATTACCAAGTGTTAATTCGCGTTGTTGCGGGAATGTCGGCCGCGAAACCACCTACCTATGCAAATATACGCACGGAATAGGTACATGTATATGTATACATACGCAAAACACACACGTACATGTACATGTACGGGGCTGCGAATTCCTCGCGAGATGAGAGATCGATATTCACGCGTCGAATCCCTGTCGATCGATAACGCTCGCGGAATACACTTGATATCGCGACGTTAATCGAGGACGGAGCCTGCCTGTATACGGAATCCAGATTACGGGCTTGTTTGCGTGAACGTGCAACACCGCAATGATTGAGCGATCGATGGGGTATCCACGATATATGTACATGTCGTCTCGACACGTCTGTACGACACATAACGTCTCTCCGCTTATAACAGAACGACATTTGTCCTCGACTGTTACTCCTAGACGTGTTTACGTAGACACTGTTTATGTCGTATCGTCAGTTTTTTTTTTTTTCATGATGTCATCGATTATATAAGAGAGAAAGAAACGCGATCGCGGAAAGAATTGAATCTAAACTCGGAAATTATGTTACGTGAAAAGGAATTTTTTTTTCGTCGCTCATATATATTATTAATATATTTTTTATTAATTTAATGAAAGAAAATATGTGGCTCTCTCTCTCTTTTGAGAATATCAAATAGCAATGATGAATCATTTTAAATTCTTATTAAATTCTTATTAATATTGTTAAATTATTATAGAGTATTTAATAAAGACATGATATTACCTTTCGAAAAAATCGAAATCAATATACATTATATATTTTTAAAATTGAGAATTTTTACGATTACATTTTTACATGGAAAATATTCTTCTTTTTATATCTCTGAATCTGTTTATCTCGAGAATAATATAAAAAATATTATAAAGAAGAATTATAAAGAAATTCTATTATAAAGAAGAATAATAAAAATTATAAGTAACACATTTTCAAATTAAAAGTAAATTTAAAATCAAGAGGAGAGCATTTCAATCAATATACATCAATATACATTATTAATCTTCAAAATTAAGAATTTTTACGGTTACATTTTTGAATGGTAAATATATTCTTAGATATCTTTGAATCTGTTTTTTTATCTCGAGAATAATTATATAAATTAATATAAATTATGAGAAATAAATTATAAAGAAATTATATTGTAAAGATTATAAGATATTATAAGAAATTATATATTATAAAGAAAAATTATAAATTATAAGAAAAATAAAATTTTCCAATTAAAAGTAAAATTAATTTCAAGGGACGAGCATTTCAATCAATATAAATTATTAATTTTCGAAATTAAACATTTTTACGGTTACATTTTTGGATGAAAAATATTCTTCGATAAATCTAATTATCTCAAGAATAATTATAAGTTATCAGAAATATTATAAAGAAATTATATTGATAAAAGGATTATAAAATATTAATAAGAAATTATATTATAAAACAGAATTATATAAATTACAAGGAAAGTAAAATTTTCCAATTGAAAGTAAAATTAAAATCAAGAGGCGGGCGCGTTTCAAAAATAAATCTTGCAATAAAATTGTAAGGATCAATAAATGTTATTGGTCATTCTTAATGAGCTTGCGGTGACCGTGAATTCAATTATAGCAATGTATACATATATACAAGCAGAGAGAGCCATAATTATCCCACTGTCACAATTACTGTCACGAGATTGCTCCTGATTATTCATCGACTGACAGAGATCTCTCCCGGCTGTGAGATAGACGTCAAATTGATAGCGCGACCCTCCAAGTTGGACTCGACGAGCACCCACTTCTCGTTCGACGTTTGTGTACAGAACGAGTCGAGATTCTCGCAGACGTGTATCGATCAAGGATATATCGCGAATCAAAGGACGAACAAGTCCTCGGACAAACAATTTCGCGCGCCCGACATTCCGTGGAAACGCTTAGAAAATTCAAGGACATTATTCAACATTGATATGTCGGCCTACGTTAGGTAGTATCTCTCGCTCGCTCAAAGTCCTTAAAACAGGATAAGCCAGGATATCGGAAGGATTAAACACACCCGGCACACTAAACACACTCGATCGATCCTGATCTCATTCTTGATTCACCTCGAATGATATACATTTGTATACAGGCGTTTCGATATACCAATCGCTAAATAAACGTACGCCATCATTTCCCCCCCCCCCTCCTGCGATTTAGGATAATTCAACGACTTGTTAAAACACAGCAACTATATATCACTGTCACTAAATAGATGCTTATCACACAACTCGATAGTCAATATGTATATTTAAAAAATTCCTTATTACCTTATTTTAGATATATAAGATGCTTAATTTAACGTTCGTTTACCTTAATCCGTACATTTTGACTCGTGTTGCTCTCTCTCAGCAAAGATTAAGAAATATTTCTACATCTTTTCAATAATTTTATGTATATATATATATATATATTTTTTTTTTCACATATATCTATATATTATATATGTACATAATTGATATATTATATATATACATAAAATATATATATTTTAAATATATATATATTTAAAAAAAAATATATATACACATACGCACATCCTCTCCTCTCATTTATATACGTTTAATCAACCGGCAGCGCGCCCAATTTACACACTGCTCCCATCCTTGATTAGAGACTATTCAGAGAGAAGAAACGCGCGAATGCCGTCCTCGTCCGCGAAATAGAAGCAATAGGGTATCGATACATCACCGGCGGTGTAATTCAGCACTCGCCCTCGACATTCGTTAGAGAAACGTGGAGGAGAGTCGATTCTTCGATCGATCTATCACCTTCCCCTTCCCTGTCCGGGTTAAAGGGTATGTTAAACCCTCCGCGAGGGAGAGAATCCAGGAGAGAGTAAATCGCGCGGCGCCTTCTATTAGGATTCTCCATTCACCTTCCTTCCGGCACTCCATTCCTTAAGTGACCTCTACAAATTGAATTACGGTGTACAACGTCGCTCTATACCCTTACGGTATCCATCATCGGCCGGAAAACCGCCGCTAACGCGGTAGATCGCGATGGCGGACATAACGTCGTATATAACGTCGCTCCAGTTTCGGGATTCGCCCGCCCGGAGAATTAATGTGAAACCATATAACTTCTTTCTGGTCGCGCATTAAAATTCTATCGAGAGAGACCGGATTAATCCCTCGTGGGGACAAATCCGAGAAATCTGGGTCGCGCTTAAAAAGAGAAATAATTTTGCCCACGTATATGTGTATTTGTGTTGAAATAAATTCGAGATAATTAATATCAAAGTTGCTCGCAAGTTTGCCCTCGAAGAAGTTGTTAAAATTGAGAGAGACCTGGAGAGAGTTTCTTCTCTCCCTCTGGAATGTCTGATTAAGTTACATTAAATACGGATATTTATATCTCATTCTTAGTTGCGTGTTTTATGTATATGTATGTATCTCTGAAATTGTTACAGCGCATTATTATTTTCGTTAATTAGATTTGGAGAAAAGTTACGCGATGACATGAGACGATTATATGATTGCACATTAATTAATTATTGAATACATTCCTGCGGATCGCAAGCCAGTTTAACTTTCCGAAAAGAGATTTCACAGGAAATAATAATTAGGACGTCCATTAACGAAACATTCGTCACGCGCGGGATTGCATTCTGCAGTTATAGCATATTTAACATGATATGCATATCACATAAGGTGGCTGCGATATATATTGCGTGTTCCTCGCTGGAGCGCGAAATTCTCCCTCGTCGTATATATCGAAAACCATATCAAATTGTCGTCGCGTTACATTGTTGTAATATCGCGCAACGACGTCGACATACCTCACAATCAGGTTGCAAAACGTGCATATCAGGATTACGGCGACGTGCGATTCTAGTCTCTCGAAAACCAGCTGTCGTAATTGATTTCTCCTAATTTCTCCGACTGAGAATTCATTCAGCATCCGCGATAGATTCTTTTTTATTCATTCGAATTTATTATAAATTTACGGTTATTTCTTGTCAATAATAAAATAATTAAATCAAAATAATTAAATAATTAACAATTTAATTCTTCGCGTCTAGAGATCGACTTTAATAAACTATTTAACCTCTCGAGTTTTTAACGTTACTTTGAAAAGTTTACAGTTTATAGTTAGTCCTTTCACTAGAGAAGTTTGATTTCATTCATTTTATTATTTTTTTCTTTTAAGTTTGCGTTAAGTATTGCAATATATTGCAGACTTGATCAAAATTTATATAGAACATAATAACAATTATTGTCAGTGAATTTCTTATGTGTGCAAAAAGACTTAAGTTTCAAGAGACAAAAACGTCACAAACAATATTTAACGATCCGTTTATATTAAATTATAATGTGCAAAGTATATATCCTTATACAGTTTTCGTGAAAAAATCATAAAAAACTTGAAGCATCAGTTTCGACCAATATGTTATAATTTCACACATTAATCAAAAAAATATAATTTAAAAAATTCTCTATTTTCCTTCTTCCTTTTATCAGCCTTCACAAGTTTCTCTACGAATTATATAAGTTCTTCGAAAACTCTCGGTCCACTTTAAAACATCGGAAAGATATTCCGCCGAACCCTTGAAACTGAAATCGCACGTCGCGGAGGGAAAATCCCGGTCTCGCAGAGAGAAACGGCAAAGTTAGGAGAGAAATATCAGCGCACACGCACATATCGATGTAAAAATAGTTTACGCCTCGCGAACCGGAGAGAAAGAGTGAGGCACCAGCCAGGTTCTCCTCTTCGTTCCTGCCCCCGTTTCCTTTGCCAAGGACAGTCCCCCAAAGGATCGCCTAAACCGGATCCGGCGCGGGTGCGAGCAGCTGCATGCTGCTGCTAGATTTCGCGATCTGCAACGTCAACGTCAGAGATCGCTAACGCTATTAATGTTTAGTGTCTAATCAAACGGCCCATGCACCACAAATAACGACAGAGAGCAACAGCAAGCCACTAATGCCAACGAATAAGTCTAACGACAGTTTAATAATTTTAAATTATAATATCGCCCTTTTTATTGCAATTGTAATTTATGAATTTTATTATATATATAATTTTATTTTATTCATGTATTTATTCATAAATTTATTATTATTCATGAATTTTATATATTTTATAACATTCATAAAAATTATAATAAATTTACGAATTAAATTACAATGAATAAAAAAATAAAAATAATTTTAAAATAATTTTCACACAAAACATAGAGCTGGGGAAATTGAAAGCTGGAATTGTCTGGGACTAAAGCGTTACACGGATAAGGTACAACTCTCTCTCGGGTATATCGCACGTTGATGCTAGAAATAAATCTCCAGATATCTCGACAAATCGAAAAATATAGCATCGAGTAACCGAAAATAAAAGGATCCGAAGGGCGCGACAGTTTAATTCAGTCTGACCTGGAAAACGAGGACGCGTCGCAATCAAGCGGATTAAATAATTTATGCACGAGGGTTTCTGACGGCGACGACAGAGAGGAAAATTAGAAGGTCAGACGCACGTATTTTCGACTCGAGACATTTAATCGTCATTAATTCCCGTTAAAGCTCCCGAGGCTTCGCAACAACAACAAAAGAAATTGCTTCGAATCGTAAAGTCAAATCGACGCGTTTTGTCAAGAAAAGTGCCTGCGGAATCTCTCCGAGGACTTTCAAGATATTAGAGAAAAAAATCAAAAGTTTCTCGGCAATATTATATTATTTGAGAACAATTGCGAGCAAAAAAAAGAGATTAAAATAGGTGATTAAAATAGATAAGCAGCTTAAATGTGAATCTATCCTAGTCTAGGGAAATTTTTCACGAGATGATTCAAAACAATCTGAGGAAACACATACAAGACCAAGCAAACACCATTAGCAAGGAAAGAGTTTAATCAAAGAATTGCGGGATAAACGAAACTTCTTGACGGCAAAAGAGGATTCCTACCTGGTGTTCCGGTTGCTTGTGCGATTTCCTGGCGTAAACTTTCAAGACCCTGCAGTTACACGCAACGGAGAGCGCCACTGCCGATCCCTGTATGGTAGAATTGTCGTGTGTAATAGGACAACCCCGAGCTAGATAAAGCTATATCGTCGAGTTACAAACCAAAGAAAGACGAGCCGTCTTGCTTACGTTACGTTAAAAAGGAAATATTAGAAAAGCTCAAGACGTCTGCGTTCAAAGGAAATAAGAGCATCTAATATATTCTTTCTAAATTCCCAACATTACTAGACAAAAATATATATAGTTCCGTTAGTAATTATATACCTGTAACATTTATATAAACGACTTGTGCTTTGAGAAATCACAAATGTCCTAAATTTCTGAGCGCCATTGAAAGATAAAACCCAAGGATGAAGGAAAGTACATACAAGAATATATATTTTATATATACGTAATATATAAATATATATATTATAATTAGCTTATATAATAATATATAAAATATTAAACATATAATTTCAATAATATGATGCTTTAAGAAAAAAAACTCTAAAGTTTTGCGTTTTAAAAAATTATAGATATTCTAAATTTTTGATTATTATTGTCACAGGGATAAAAGCAAGTAAAAGATGAATAAAAGAAAAGGAGAGGACGATCGAGCGAGGGACCCACGATTTGACACAGGCGGTAAAATAAAAAGAGAAGTCCGCCACTTCGAGATTCGTCGATCGCGAAAAGCTCTCGCTATTGAAGAACACTCGGTAAACTTGGGAAGAAATATGGAATTGGACTATATAACACACACACACACACATATATATATATATATATATAAAAAGAAAAGGAGAAAGAGATATACGCTCTGAAAAGCTGCTTACGCTTGATGCAAGATCGAACGCGTCGGGAGCGCAAAGTTCCTTGAGAAACTTGCCGTAAAAGGGCAAGGGAAAGAGATTCCGCGCGTTCTTGCGTTTGCCCTTTCGCCTCTTTATGCGCGACGTCGACCGAGATCTCTATGTCGGAAATGAAGTCTGCGTAATATCGGGAGCTAAATCCGCGAACCGTATGATAATCGGAATATTTGAAAATTTACGAGAGAAATTTAATTAAATTTCAAACTTATATAGTTCGGGATATAAATTATACGGGCAGACAATGAGAGAAGAATGCGGTCCGAACAATAGTCCAAATAATGGTCCGCATATGATGGTTCGCGTGCGAATTTGGTCCGAATAATGGCCCAATATACCGATCCAAATAATGGTCCATATAATGATTCCAATAATGTGATCCAAAATGAATATGTGTAATATCCCCCTATATATATAATAGTAATTATATATTCTTTAATTAAAATTTTATTGTAATTAAATATATATATATAAAAAATTCATAAATTTATTATAATTTATATAGAATTTTATATAGAACACATTTATATTAAAATTCATAAATTATAATAAACATATAAATAAAATAAAATTATATAATAAAATTCATAAGTTACAATAAAATTTCAATAAAATATATATATTTATATAATTTATAAATTTTTTTAGTTTCTTAACAAATTGAATGCGGCGAGATGCGAGTTATTCGCTATATAAAGTCAATAATTCCTCACCTTTCAACGTCAGTCTCTTACACGCGCGCTCGTATATCCGTGCCATAATCTACCGAAATTGGGATAAAAATATCGCGGTCGTAGAGTGTGCCGTTAGGGAAGGAAAACGACGGGAAGAAATGACGCTCTTGGGCATATCTTTCGAGACTCTTTTTGCGCCGGGTACCATCCCTCTCCTATTACGTATTCGAAGCGAAATGGTCCGTGGGCGCGCGCTTTTTACAACCCCCGAGGGCTTTTTACAATCCCCACGTACCTGAAGGGAATGGCCCGTGCAGAAAACTGCCCACAGGAAGGGAATCTTCCAGACCCTGGACGCCACCCCGCAACCCGCCACCAGACCAACGATCAGACTGACCTTCAGGAAGAGCATGAGCTGCAACGCTCGCCTCCTCTTCATCTTCTCGCGCTGCTTTATCTCGAGCTGCATGCTGCACGTGTACCTGCGCGTATGCGATTTACGCGACGTGTGTGACGTAATTCGTGACCGAGAAAGCGGAAGACTTTCTTTTCCGCACCGTGGCTCGGAAAAGCGAAGTTTCAAATTACGGGGAATGAAAATATACGAGTCGAGCGTCGTTTCAAGCGTGAGAAACGGTTTTAAATTTTATATGCAAATGTATGTCTTCTTAGAAACACTTGTTTTAAGGCTCGTGATTGATATCGAAACATTTTATAAGCACTTGATCGCAAAATTGCGCGATCAAAACGCATCTAGCGTTAAGAGATGAATTGTTACGATGTTAGAAAATTTTTTATCATATCTGCGTCGTCTATTCGAGATCGTTAAATTGATATCAAGCTTTAATTGAGAGATAACTGTACCTTGACACTATTGCAGCCTTGACGAGGTAGTAACCGGACGTTAGTAGTAGTAGGATGACCGGTAAGCCATACGCGTAAATTGTCGCCGTGGCTCCCAGAAACCTGAAATTAATAAAGCATATAACATGCATTAAATATTGTCCTTGAATTAAAATTATTGAATAAAAAAAAATCTAAAATTTTTTGTTGCCTGCACAAATGTCGATTTAAATGACGTTTCCGAAAATTGTATTTTTACTTCTGCAAGAATGTGTAAATTTTATGTTAAAATTAAAATCAAAATTTATTTATTTATCTGCTTGTTAAAATATATGTTGTACAGATTTTTATAACGAATATATCAAGCAAGTATCCACGAGATGAAATGATTGGAAAATATATCACGTGGCCGGAAAATACCGCTCATTGTAATGAAAATTCAATTCGACATTGCAATTCTCGTGAAACGAGAAGAAAGAGACGCTAGAAATATTTATTAGCCCCGCCGTTTATATATACATAATATAAAATCTCGCCTCTATGAATCGCGAATATGAGAGAAGAATAGCTAAAATCCCGTCGCTCCTTTCAACGAGAGCAATTTGGATCGAAGAGCGAGTGTCTGCAAAACGCCCGATTTTTATCGGGGACCACTCCGGCGATATCGAATACTTATTTTCGGTGCTCGCCTACTTTGCACATGTCGGCAGAGCGATTTTAATACACGCTCACCCGAGAAATATTCCCCGCCGTTTATATTCCTCGATTGCATCTCGCGTATATATTCCCAACCAGAGGCAAAGGTATAAGCTCGACGAGCGAAAATCCCCAGGTCTCTCGGAAACTTCTCGGAGGATCGTAATCATCGCGCAGAATACATAGTCTCAGTAAGACTGCAATGTACAAATTTCTAACAACTTCAACTTTTAAATAAATTCGAAATTGTCTAGCGTAAAGTCGTATCGAGATATTTTCTGATATTATATCGATTCCCTTCATAAGAGATATTTTATATATTTTAATTTTATATTCATTTCTTTTTATTTTTTTTAAATTCTACCTTCTCTTGCGCATACATTTGACAAGTGAATATTAGAATTATATATTAAATTAATAATATAATAATATTTATATACAAATATTATTATCTCGTATTACATTAAGTTCGCCTCCTTCTAAGAATTACAAACCGTTTAAAACTCAGATTAAATCCTTAATATCAACGTCAACAATTTTAAATTATGACGCCAAAACAGAGAAAAAATACGTGAATAATTCTTGGAAGTTGAACGTTTACGAAAATAAATTTTCCCGGAAGAAAATTGCTGTCATGATAATTCAGATATGCATAGTGTAATAAATATTCTGTGGTTTGTGATATACAATTATCATCGGTTAACATTTCGAGAGAATTTTATAATTAAACTTTAAAGAAATTTAATCTGAGGTTTGACCTTTCTTTTTCCTCCTCCTTTTGATAAATAAATATTAAATGTTCAATTAAATGTTTGATACTATTATTTTTATGTGACTGAGAGCTTCTGTTAAAAAAAATCTCCGTTTTAAAGGGTCTTTTCATTTTAAAGTTGTTATATTTATGAAAGAACATTTATTTGTGGAAACGAATAAAGTCTTCCCAAATATTTTTAATAAAGAAAGGAGCATTTCTGTGAAAAAAATGTCGAAGAAGCGTATGTTTGATATATAATTCAATATAATATTTTATAATATTAATAATATTTTTTATTTATAACATTAATATATTAATTTCGCCAAATAATAAATTAAAAACTATCTCATCACAGTCTGACAAAGAAAAATATTGCGGAATACCTGCGCACAATGTAACATGATATACATGCTCTTATAAAATACCTCGCTTTGAAAAATGGCAAGAATCTCGTTTCGGTTCGGTATTCCGGTTCACCGTCGACGAATCTGATTTAACGAAAATTGGTCGTTCGGTGGTATCTCGTGGGATGAAAGTAAACGAAAGAGAGAGAGAGAGAGAGAGAACACGAGGTAGACGGAAGAATCGGAAAGAAATAAATAAATGATCTGCGCTGTATACACACGGCATTCCTTTAGGAGAGAAGGTCTTCCGGCAAAGCGAAGAGAGAACGCGTCCTTTCCGCTCCTTTTCCGTCCGATATCCTGTCGGACTGGAAAATCCGAGCGTGCAAAAGGAACTCCCTTCCGACGGAAGATTCTTCGCCATTTGGGAAAAACCCGAGAGCCCCATTGCTGTTCCGTCTCTTTTTTCCGCGCCCCCTCGTCGAGGATATCACAATCAATCCTCCCGCGAACAAAGCGAATGCAATATTAGGAACAGATAGTTGCATCACTCCGTTAACTTCTGCTCTTTCTCGCAAAGAGAAGACACAAATGCTGGTAATTTTCTCGGTGCGGTAAGTTTCACTCCCGGAAACACGGAGAGAGAGAAGGAGTTTCTCTCGACCGAGAAGAAGGATGGAATGGATCGACTTAAACTTCACAGTTGCCCCGTGAATCGAGTTGATATGTCCTCAAGATTTTAAACAACATGATTTTGTTCATTTTATCAATTTCACATTAAAAAGAAATAAACATTACAGTTAAAATAATATAAAAGCAAAACGGAGTGTGCTCAGTAATTTTTCGAATTATATATTTCCCGCGTACTTTAAATTGTTCCTTTTTTGCAGAAAACATTGCTTAAACCAGGCGATTTTTCAATAAAATTGAGAATAGAAACTTTATAAGATAGAAATTTTGAAACTTCGCTTGTGATATATGTAAGATGCAAGCGTGGGAATAAAACGTAGAAATAATATAAAGGTTTCCTGCTTCGGTAGCAGAAAAGGAGCAAATGAGCTGTGTCGAGAAGAAGTTTGAAGCGGACAAATGCAGACGCGGAAACGAGAGACGAAAAACGGAGATTTAACGAGGAAGTTCAAGCCGATAGCTCGAGCCAAAAAAAAAGTGACAAAAAATATTCAACATTCAATGTTAAAAATTAATTCTCGATTAATCACGAGAAAAATTATTCAGAGAAAGATTACTATTAGTTATATGTATAAGAATTATAAAAATAATTATTTAATTATATTATAACCATAAATGAGATTATTTTTATATTTAACCCTTAATTTTTATTCAATTAACATCTATTGGCAATGAATAATCACGAATAATTAAAATAAATAGATTCAGATGACTATAGGAAATGTGGAAGATGAGGAGGTCGACTTACATCCAGCAAAACAGATATTTTATCAAATGCAGAAGAGAAAAAAGGAGACTGAAGCAAAGACCAAGTGAAGTGAAGATCTAAGAAAACTAGGAATTAGAAATTGAAAGGCCAGAGAGCGAAGAATAGGAAAGAATAAAGAGGAAATTTCTGGAACGGATCAAGATCCACTACGGGGTTGTGGAACTAAAGCTGATTGGTGGCAATGATTGGTGGCAATCACAGAGTCTTACTTACCAGCAATTGAAGGGAGTGAGGTCAACGATGTTCCAGAAATCGTGGCCCTCGCGGTTCTGCAGCAGCGTCGCCAACGCGAGGCTGATCAGCGGCGCACCCCAGGCGAAGAGGCTGTACTTGAGGTACGTCGGCGGATCGTCGCGACGCGGCAGCGACGCCACGGTTGCGTAAAGATGGTGGCACATCGCCGCCAGCCAGCAGACCACCGACACCCGCAGATACTGCAAGCTCAGTCCGAGCGAGATGCAGAGCTCCGAGTCCTGCAAATTGAGAAGCAAGCGGCGTTCAAAAATCCGTTCCACAACCTTGGCAAAGTAAAAAGCAGCTTTCCGCGTAAATAAATGGAGATCTCCCGGTCATTCCGGGAAAATTTTAATTGAAATTCCAATTGTAACTTTTGTGACGCTCGACGACGAAATAAAAAGATATAATTAACATTAAGAATTATTATTTAGGCTCTTCTGTGTTAAATACAAATATATAAGAAGTAGGCATTTTATTAAGAGCCAAACGCGGGTGTTGATGCATATTCCAGCGAAATTTAATTTTTTTCGCTGGAATTAAATTAATTGTGCACTGGGCACTAATTTTAATACTTGGTATACTGCCAAGTCTTTGTATGGAATGATCTCTTACTTGAGATTTTTATTCCATATATCCCCTCTAACCCCCCTAAAGAATTAAATGCGAGAGAAAAATATAGATCCGAAAGTCGCTGAATCGGGAATCGAACCCGAGATATAATTAAATTTGAAAAGTTTTAAAAATAATATATAATTTATAATTAAAAATGAATTAATTAATAATTAAGAAATATAATTTACAGATTTCAAAATTTCAAAGACAGGAAAGATGGAAAATTCTTTCGACGAATCTTTTTGTCTTTCCTATCCCAAAGAAAAATTATGAGAATGTAATAAATAAAATTTACGCTGACAAAATATCGCGTTGCATAAAATACCGGGGATTTTTAAAATACATTTATTATTATTCTTAATAAAAAAAATATAAGGGAAACGCGATGCGGTGTCGAGCAGCGAACGGGACGAGATATTCCTCGTTCAATTTATGGATTACGAATAGACTATGAATTTCGTGCTCGCGAACGCGAACTGTTCGACGGTATTTTCCAACGGGAATAAACGTCACCGTCAATTTGATCCATGATAAACGGCGAAATATGAGTAATTCGCGATAGTAACCTAAACCTGCGAGTCCACGAACGGTATGGATATATGTAACCGGCGAATTATTCCACATCGAAAATTCCACAATTCCGACCGATATACATCTACTCGTGTAACATCACGAAATAATCGATCAATCGTCCACTAGCGAGCGCGTTGTTGATTCACCAATTTATGGAATAATTCGCCTATATTGATTAAATAGCACGGGATTAATATTACTATGTTGTAATGACGTATGAAAGCCCTTAATTCCCCCCGTTGTACGCGGCCGAAATAATTTGCCGCAACAACTGTGTGTATCGTGAAATTCAGAACAATAAATTTCCATCGATAAACGCGTAATCAATTGAACATCCTTGTAATGCGAAGTAATACCCAGCATGGTGTTATTCCAATCGAACACTCGATAATAACTACAATCATTAACTCAGATCAAAATACAGTTCTCAATTGTGTGGGAATGAAACACAAAGGAATCGAATTAATTGATTAGAGTATTTATAAAATATAACTTTTAGCAATTATTAAAATAAGATGAAAATTTGAAATATCAAGATGCGATCTTAGTTTTATTTGTAAAAAAAATATAAAAAAGAGTTTAAAGTTTTTTTCCTGGTGCAAGCTATATAAGGTATTCCAGAAAAAGGATCGTGTATGCGATAGATTATTATATAGTTTTTATCTTGTGAACAAAGAATTCGACTTGATTTTAATTAAAGTATTTTAAAAAATATGTAACTCTTACTAACTATTAAGTATTAAAACGAGACAAAAATTTGAAATATCAAGGTGTGATTTTGATTTTATTTGTAGAAAAGTAAAAAAGAGTTTAAAGCTATTTTTGCTGACGCGAGCTATATAAGATATTCCAGAAAAAAAATTGTGACAGATTACTACATGATACCTCTATATTCTCTCTTACAACTTAAATGAACTGACAAGCTCTTTTTCAGTGTGTAAATGTGTATACATCCAATTTATGCCTTTGATAAATCAACTACGTGAGCGATTTGCTGCAGAGTGACGCTAAAAGAGGGAGATAGAGAGAGAGAAGCCGGCTTTCTGTCTCCCGTAACCGATACTCAACTGCATACGATACTCCTCTCGTCGATGCAACAATCGAGCGTGGGACGAGGGAAACAAGGGGGGAAGAGAGGTGGGGAAAACGTGCTCGCGCATCGAAACGGAAGCGGAAATAAATTGGAGGCTGCGCGCGAAAGGTGCCTTTCTGGAATTCTGGCGACTCGCGCCGGGATACAAAGGGCTGGTCTGCGAAGGCGAAATTGTGTTCGTACGATTCGAAACGTCGAAGGACAAATTTTACATGGACATACACGCGTCTTTTTTAAACGCAACCCCTTTACGTGCAATTTTCACGCACCATTAAACTCCATCCATTCTTCTTCCATTTTCACCCTCCTCATTCCGATAGAATGTTCCGGCGGCGGAATAAAATTAACGACTCAATTTAATCGTAATACAATACAGTACCGATAAGTGCGTGAAGCGAAACGAGAATCATAATTAAAGTTACGGTCGAATCGCGCCAATTCGAGACGAGTCATTTTATACATCGAAACGATTCCTCTTTCGCCTGCAATTTTCGAGCGAATTCTTCGCTTCGTGAATCGATTATTATTTTATTCCGAAGATTCCGCTCTCGATGAAAAATTCGTCCTCTCTGTACACAGGGTGTATCTAAATAAGTGCGAAAATTAAGGAGGGTTTCTTATATAAACATATACTCTTATATCCCTCCCTGAGGAGTTAAAAATTAAATAGGGGTTAGTTTCATCACCTTATAGCGATACAGGAAGATCAAAAAAATATTAATAAATATCCTTTTTACTAGTGGGAAATATCCACCAAGTTTCATTTTTTTAATTTGTCTGAAATTTGAGAAAATAAAATAAAAACTTGATTTTTACCTCCCTCTTTAGAAAAGTAACTCCTCAGGGAGGGATATAAGAGTATATGTTTATACATATAAGAAACACCTCTCTTAATTTTCGACAAAGAATCATCTCCTAAAATTGTTCGCACTTATTTAGATACACCCTGTATATTATACATTCGGAATATTTGGTTTCAAAATTTAATTTCTTTGCATATTCCGCATAGAACCGCGGACAATATCGTGTTACGAAATTAGTATTTTCGACGCGGTGCACGAATATTGCATATACATACATACCGTATACATACCGCGGCGAAGTAATATAACTCAGTTTATCTTCGCTTTCGGTCTCGATATACGAGAATTCTCTTCCGGAATTTCGTTATAACATGAAAATACGGGCGTTTGCGGGCCCGCGAAACTAAACTCGACGTAAAGTTTCGAGTTATCCCTCCATGTGTGTGTGTTGCGGGGCAACATTCTTATTCGATCGATTTTTCGCCACGGAATTCAATTTAATTCAACCCCCTCGGGCCCCTTCCTCTTCTGCGAAAGGTACAAACTGTCGTCGTGCTTTGTATACGCATGCGACTGCGACTATATATAGTTATCGTTTAATTTGATTCGAGTCAATAATATTGTCAAGTCGAGGTATTCTGCAATTATCCTTGCGACACAATGTGCGTGAGCTGAAATGAATTCTCGCGCGTAATGAAACAACATTCGCGTCGCGCCGAGAATTGTGTTATTGCGCCATTGTGCGCGAAACGTCGACGAGATAGTTGCACAGCATGTTGCAGCTACGAGATCGTCGGATACTGTCGCTAGAAATAATTTTCGAAATGTCTCTCTCGATCGGCGTGATTCTCCGGCGCGAAGTGAAAAAACACGGTTTTTAGTCAGACGGACGAAAGAAAAAAAAATGTATCCGACTCTTTCGCTAAATTAGAAGTTTGCGGAAGAGAAAATAATGTTCTTGTGCAAATATCGCGATCTCTTTTGATCGCCGCGATTCGCAATTGCGACTGTGAAGTGAAAAAACCCATTTTTAGTCAGACGGACAAAAGAAAAATATATATACCGATTATTCTTTCATTAGATTAGAAGTTTGCGGAAAAGAAAATAATGTTCTTGCAAATATCACGATCTCTCTCGATCGGCGCAATTCGCAATCGCAGCTGCAAAGTGAAAAAACTCGTTTTTAGTCAGACAGAAAAAAGAAAAAAAAATGTATCCGACTCTTTCGCTAGATTATAAATTTGCGGGGTAAAATATTATAATATTCTTGCAAATATCGCGATCTCTTTTGATAGGCGCGATTCATAATCGCAGCCGCAAAGTGAAAAAACCCGTTTTTAGTCAGACGGGTAAAAGAAAAAAGAAGGGTATCCGATCCTTTCGCTAGATTAGAAGTTTGTGATGGAAAATAATGTTTTTGAACAAATGTCGCAATGTTTTTCGATCGCCGCGATTCGCAATTGCGACTGTGAAGTGAAAAAACCCATTTTTAGTCAGACGGACAAAAGAAAAATATATATACCGATTATTCTTTCATTAGATTAGAAGTTTGCGGAAGAGAAAATAATGTTCTTGCAAATATCACGATCTCTCTCGATCGGCGCAATTCGCAATCGCAGCTGCAAAGTGAAAAAACCCGTTTTTAGTCGGACAGAAAAAACAAAAAAATATATTCGACTCTTTCGCTAGATTATAAGTTTGCGGGGTAAAATATTATAATATTCTTGCAAATATTGCGATCTCTTTTGATAGGCGCGATTCATAATCGCAGCCGCAAAGTGAAAAAACCCGTTTTTAGTCAGACAGGCAAAAGAAAAAGAAGCACCCGATCCTTACACTAGTTTGCGGGACAAAATAATGGTTTTGCAAATATCTTGATTTCTTTTGATCGGTGCGATTCGCACAATCGTCGCTGCGAAGTGAAAAAACTCGTTTTTAGTCAGACGGACAAAAGAAAAAAGAAATGTATCCGACCCTTTCGCTAGATTAGGAGATTGCGGAAGGGAAAATAATGTTCTCGTGCAAATATCACGATTTCTTTCGATCGGCACGATTCACAATCGCCACCGCAAAAGTGAAAAAACCCGTTTTTAGTCAGACAAGTAAAAGAAAAAAAATTGTATCCGATCCTTTCGCTAGATTAGAAGTTTGTGATGGAAAATAATGTTTTTGAACAAATGTCGCAATATTTTTCGATCGCCGCGATTCGCAATTGCAACTGTGAAGTGAAAAAACCCATTTTTAGTCAGACGGACAAAAGAAAAATATATATACCGATTCTTTCATTAAATTAGAAGTTTGCGGAAGAGAAAATAATGTTCTTGCAAATATCACGATCTCTCTCGATCGGCGCAATTCGCAATCGCAGCTGCAAAGTGAAAAAACCCGTTTTTAGTCAGACAGAAAAAAGAAAAAAAAATGTATCCGACTCTTTCGCTAGATTATAAATTTGCGGGATAAAATATTATAATATTCTTGCAAATATCGCGATCTCTTTTGATAGGCGCGATTCATAATCGCAGCCGCAAAGTGAAAAAACCCGTTTTTAGTCAGACAGGCAAAAGAAAAAGAAGCACCCGATCCTTACACTAGTTTGCGGGACAAAATAATGGTTTTGCAAATATCTTGATTTCTTTTGATCGGTGCGATTCGCACAATCGCCGCTGCGAAGTGGAAAAACTCGTTTTTAGTCAGACGGACAAAAGAAAAAAGAAATGTATCCGACCCTTTCGCTAGATTAGGAGTTTGCGGAAGGGAAAATAATATTCTCGTGCAAATATCACGATCTCTTTCGATCGGCGCGATTCACAATCGCCACCGCAAAAGTGAAAAAACCCGTTTTTAGTCAGACAAGTAAAAGAAAAGAAATTGTATCCGATCCTTTCGCTAGATTAGAAGTTTGTGATGAAAAATAATGTTTTTGAACAAATGTCGCAATGTTTTTCGATCGCCGCGATTCGCAATTGCAACTGTGAAGTGAAAAAACCCGTTTTTAGTCAGACAGGCAAAAGAAAAAGAAGCACCCGATCCTTACACTAATTTGCGGAACAAAATAATGGTTTTGCAAATATCTTGATTTCTTTTGATCGGTGCGATTCGCACAATCGCCGCTGCGAAGTGAAAAAACTCGTTTTTAGTCAGACGGACAAAAGAAAAAAGAAATGTATCCGACCCTTTCGCTAGATTAGGAGTTCGCAGAGAAAATAATGTTCTTGCAAATGTCGCGGGTTTCCAGCTTCATGCTAATGAGATTAATGAAAAGACCTGAAATTTCTAACCGGCAGCAATATCGGGTTAAATTAGAGTGTGTGCGTTAACAGGCGTGTAACTCGAGCGTGAGTACACGCGATAGCACAAGGGATATATACATTGCAAAATATCACGTTCTCAAAAAGATTCTTTCGCTATTCTATATGGCAAGATATTTGCTTTTTTTGTTTCTCTCTGCACGGAAAAAAATATTAGCTAAATTTTAAGTATAACTAATATTTTTAAACTAATTTAACAGAAAATTCTCTATCAATTTAATATATTAATAAATATAATAATATACGGATACCTAAAATTTAGGTATAGTAGATAATATTTTTTCCATGTGTGTAATAAAAATTTGTCAGCGAATGTCTTATCTATCTTCTGTCATATTTATTTAACTTTTTAATTATCTATTTTAAACATTTCCTCTCGTTAAGATTTCTCAAATTAGATTCAAGATAGATTAATCGGAAAATTATTTATCCAAAACTGTCTCTTGATAATCGAAAGTATCTCCACAATTACATGTAATTCAAATTATTTTAAAAAATCGACGCCAAGAATTTATTATAACATAAAATACCTCATATTTTGTAATTTCGCAATCAATATTCTGTTTGCAATCTTCATTACTCTTTTTCGTATAAATCGCCGCCTCTCCTTACGAAAAGAGTTCGCGGATCCATTAAAATCGGGATAAATTCCGGCCAATCTCTGGCTGCTGAAAGTTTCGATTGATCGAACAAGGTATTTCAGAACAGCATTAAAAGAACATCGAGCCGCGAGCGAGAAGTCTTTTAGAGATTCCTAAATTATTCGCAGCCGTTTCGTATACAGCGGTGGGAAAGAAGAAAATAGGAAAGTTAGAAAGCGCGTCGAAAGCTCGGCGTTCGACGCCTTTCATGCACGAATAAGCCTTGGATTATCCTCGTGTCTAACAGCCACGTAAAATATCGAGATCTCGACGTCAAACAATTCCTTTCGACGAAAATCAATTCTTTCGCGAACCGACTTTCGAAGGAATCTGTCAACTAATATTACAAAGTACATCGTGTTCATGTCATGTTACTGTCATATTTCGCTACGATTTTTTATTATAATTTTTTAATACTATTTAATAATTAATTTAAAAAAATATAAAATATTTTTTAAATATAAAAAAAATATTTTATATTTTTTAATATAATTTAATAATTAATTTAAAAAAATATAAAATATTTTTTAAAATTAATTATTAAATTATATTAAAAAATATAAAATATTTTTTTAACATAATTTTTATTCTATAATTGACACATGTACAAACATTTATATTGAAATATATTGATAATACAACTCCAAACATTGAAGCTTTGCAAAAGTGAAGCTTATTTAAAATTAAATGAAACATTAAACTTTTTTATTTATTTACGTGCGTGTCTGGAAAATAAAAACTTTTGTCTATAATAAAATTTATTAAAAAATATCGATACTTCGACACTTTTATCCCCCAAAAATATCACAAGTTCGTCAAACAATCCGTATAAATCCAAAAATAGTGATGATAAGTTTCGGGATGTTATGTTCGCAGGATTATCGTGAGATTTTAACGGGCGCATTCCCGCGAGTATCGTTTCTCTCGGTTGCAACCAGTAATTGGCAAAGTTTTTATATCGCTGCGGTCGTTTTTTAAAAGCGCTAGTATAAACGCTATTACATTACCCGTTTTTAAATCTTTTATTCCTCCGTTTAAAACCAAGAACAAGCGCCGCGGTTATATCGCACTTAAAATATTTCTCACCGACGTGAAATATTGGAAATGGTTCTTTTCAGTAATTTTCGCGAATTTATATAAAAGATGATTAAAACCATCTATTTTCAATGCTAAATAATAGCTATAATAAAATCCAGCTAAGCAATAAAGAATGAATAAATTTACTTGATTCATGCAATGCCTTACTTATTCATTTTTATCTGTAAGTGATAAAAAAAACTATGCGCAGTAGAATAGAGATTACGAGAGATGAGGAATTGATAAAGACCACAGAAAAGAGAGTTTGGGATTTGAAAAATTGTGCCTAGCCCGGATTCTATTTCTTCTCTCACGATTATCGCATCGTTCGAATAAAAAAAAAAAGAAAAAAAGGAAAGACTTATAGCCTGATTTCGACAAAACGTAGTAAGGAAATAAATTACTATCCTGTTCAATTTCGCGTGTTCGCAGACGAATGCAACATGAATAAAGAGAGGATACGTCTTTTCCGCTAGGACTTTTCACCGCGTGACGATCTCAATCTCGACCGGATATATGTGCGATCGATTTAAGCCGCGTCTCTCTTCCGTCGAGAGATTATAGCCAAGTTAATATCGGAAATATGTAAGCCGCGCCATGCGAACCGAGTATCGCGCTCGCAAGAATCGAGATATATTTCGACGAGGGGAAAAAAAGTGCCGTTTTTATCTACGTCATTCCTAGCTCAGACTTTTCAGTTTTCAATGTAATACAAAGAAAATATGATGATTCTCTCGGCGATGAAAAAAATTGAAGTTTTCGTTTCATTTTATATCCGCAAAAAAACAATAAAGAAATATTTATAGTTTAAAATTATAATATTCTCTCTCTTGAGCATAAAAACCTTCGTCCAGCGAGAAAATATTTTATTCTAAATTTTAATTATTTATAAAAAAATTATTATTTATTTTATTATTATGTGTTTATTTGTAGCTATGCCTTGGATGGCTTCTAATTTATACATCTATAATTTATGTAAATAAATGTTATTAAGTGTATAAAGTTTATTCATTCTTTATTGCTTAGCTGGATTTTATTATAGCTATTATTTAGCATTGAAAATAGATGGTTTTAATCATCTTTTATATAAATTCGCGAAAATTACTGAAAAGAACCATTTCCAATATTTCACGTCGATGAGAAATATTTTAAGAGAGAGTTATAAATCAAATAAAATAAATAAATCAAATCAAATACAGAATTATTATTTTATACGAAACTATCACTTTTGTTGGTTATCCTGTATTATGTTGACTAAACCTTCGAGTCACGACAGAAAATCCTGTGCTACCAAAATAAGCTCTCATCCATTGTACACGTGTACCACCATCTGAGAACCATTAAGAGAATATGCGGGAGGGTTTTTGCGGAGATATATCTTCTTTATTTCGTAGCAAAAAGCGCAAAATGTCATTTCACCCTCCTTCCTTCACCATTTTTCCTCCTTGATACTCCGACACACGCATATCAAAGAGAACCAGCATGTATCATGCTTTCGCAATGTTATCGTTATCTTTATATCATTAAAGAGTGAAATTTTCGCGACAAAGTTCAATTTCTTTCGAAAATTTATGCCAATAAAAAAACAATACGTAATTTATAGAACGAGTTATTTATATTTCAATGATTAGAGTAGAAACTATAAGAGAAATAATTATAAAATTTATACATTTAATGTATATTTTAATAACATTTGACTTATTATATTAGAAAATTATTGTACAACGCGAAAAAATTATAATAATCTATTATTGTAAATTAATAATTAATATAAAACAATTGTTTGCTTCGTGTAATAAAAAAGTGTAATATTTCCGACAGATAGTTAATTTTGTTATTAGCCACCTTCACTACGCGCGCTGTTCTTTTCGTCGAGAAATTCTTCGTTCATTTCCAGGAGGTTACAAATTACCGTATTATAACGCGCTCAGAACTTGCTCGAAACAAATTGGTTTTCCTTTACTGCGCTAGTCCCTCGACAGTGCTTGTATATATGTGCATGTTTAATAAAAATTAATGTTTTCACTCAAAATGAAGAACATCATACGATATGGAAATAAAAGAAATTTAAAAAAATTCAATATTTCTTAATTATAATATTATTTAATTAATACTGAAGAAATCCTTCAAATGAAAGATGCATCATTAGCTCTCGAATAAAAGAGAAGAATAAACTTTAGCAAATTTTCTTCAATTAAAATGGAGAAAAATCGATATTATCAAGTTTCAGGAAGTTCGAACATTTTTTTTTCTTGAAACGAATTTTTTTCTCGCTAATATTCTACGTTAATGTTACGTCTTGTATTAAAGTAGAGTCTTAAATTTACGAAAGTCAAACACCTGATACAGAATTCAGAAATAACGATGACGTACCGTTGGCTCATCAATATAAAAAAAAAAAAAAAACCATAAAAATCGCATAACGCGTCGTATACCTATGATTTATGTGCGAATGAAAATCACCGAGCATCGACGGCGGCGAAAGATTAATGAGATCCACGAAACTGACGATTTTTCTACATCGACGTCGCACCGTCATCGGTTATTAAGTTCGTTGGCGCGGTCATAAATAATTTTTCCAACTCGAGAAATTACGTCATAGATCCACGTCGTGATTCATTATACTATCGGCGGGCCGGGAATTTACTTGACCGTAGTCAAGTAGTAGCTTGACGTAACAAGAACGGCAAGAAAAACGCCGGAGAATCAACTCGAACAAAAGAGCCAACCCTTCTCCGCCGCACTTGATTATCGTCCAATTTTGCTCTTACATCCGTGAACGAACTCGTCACGACCGACTTCGAAAATTACAAATCCATGACGACGTTTTTCCCGAAAATTGACGAGAAAGAGAAAGAGAGAGAGATAAGTCACATTAACTCTTAGGTATGAGAAGTTTTTCTTCTTTACAATGGTACGAAATTCCGACTACCCTTCCGGAAAACTATTTTTAGAACATTTTATCCGCGTAACGAGAAATTCCTTACAGAATCATCTTCCGCGGGGAAAAGAATTTTTCTATTTCTCTCGAAGGAAAATTCTTCCACTATTTTAAAATATTTTGAAAGTCAGCAAGTCTCTTGTTAAAATCTCCCCCGTAGACAATGACTTTTTTAAATTATGGAACGAGCAACAACAGTGTCGAGTGTTTCCTTTTAGTGAAATTTTTATATATAACTTTTATATAGAGAAAAAAAATTTTATTTAAAACGTGTCGATGAATAATTAAAACCGCGCATTGAAAGCGCCGTAATTGTCAATTGCGCCGGTAAAAATTGTCTCTCAGTAATCGCTGAAATGTTAAAAGTCGTTAAAATATTGGCTCGGCAATCAATTTGGGGGGAAAAGACCAAGGGCAAAATAGGAATACATATATCGAATCATGAAAAATGGTTCCCCGCGGGCGACGAATGTATTTGCGGACCTATTCGCAAACAAAAAAAAAAACAAAAAAAAGAACCGACCAAAATAAATATGGAGGGAATATAAACGGAAGCGCGCGGAAAATATGAATATTCCGGGATAATGAAAGCCGCGCGGAGAGAACACATGACCCATTTCGCGAAAAAAAAAAGAAAAGAAAAAAAAGACGACCACCCACGAGTCTGTCACAACGCGCTCCCGTATTAATGGATAACAAAGTCAATAAAGCGTGTCACACACGCACGCAACTCGGACGCTGTCGTAAAGAAAGGGGATGAAAAATAAAAGTGAGGAAGAGAAGAATGGGGCATCGTCGATACGCGATTCAAGAGCGGTTTGCGGCTTATCTGGAAATCAATTATTCTCGAAAGCCCTCGCGCGTTTTTTAACCAACGTCCTTATCTCCTCTCTCTCTCTCTCTTCTTCTATGACATACATAGGAAGAATTGATCCGCCCTGAATAAACTCTCCCGAGACATTATATGCACATCTAGGGATTATATTGAAGTGGGATTATTTTCTGAAAATTGGAACCGCGTCGCGTTCGAAATTATTCCGAATCTTATGATTTAATTAAATTTCTAACTCAGCTGGTACCTTTTCGTGTCTACTCTGTCGAAGCAATATGGAAAGTTTGATTATATTGTAGACTATCTTTCCTCGAGATGAGGAATATATATACAGTTTCCTTGTTAAAAAGTTATTTTCTGCAATTATTAGTTTTAAAATTAATCTACATTTATTGCACGTGAACTTTTCAGTATAATAACGGTTAGAAAATTATTGTTCACAATTTCTTCAATCGAAAATTTTTCAATAACACGGCATTAAATACAGCTTTCATTTTGCGTCTCGTAAATAATATATACAAGAGAACACAGAGTTCTTTTGTGTGTAGTGAGTGAATGTATTCCAGAAATATACTGTATACAGTGAGTGAATAATAAATTTACATTTCCACTATCATAACCCTGTACTTTGAACAACTTTTTAATGTGAATTTATTAAAAATATCTCGAATATTTTTAAATACAAAAGTCAGTAAGATGTGTGCGCAATAAAAATATTAATTTATGGAATATTTCAATAATTTTCAAAATTTCAATCATTTCTATTAGTCTTAATAATTTCTGCAACATCTATTGTAATACTGTCATTCTATAAACTGTGTATCTGCCAAAATCTCAAATTTGACAAGTCAAATATACAATTGCGGATAAAATAATAAAAAGTTAGCTACTTTCTCGAGTACAGCGAAACTCGCAGTTGTATGTTACACGATCTAGAGTGTGATATGAGAACCGAACTCTAGAGTCGATACTGACGATAGTGGAAACGGGATCCGTGAGCAATATAGTGCGAAACGGGATATATCATTGATGGTGAATTACTTCAGTTTATTCGCCGGTTGTTGCATATTCGATCGAACATTGGAAAAAGGGAACTGTTGCATCCTAGGATTATGGAGAGAAAGAGAATTAGAGAGCGAGAGGGAGGGAGAAGAGAGGGAGAAAGAGCGCTCATCCTAATGAAGCAATTAACTCGCCTGTTAAAAGCAGTTCTCGCATCGGCCGATCCCGCGGGCCGCGGAATATCAATTAATTCGTATTATCGGCCGTCGTCCTCGCATCCGCGCCGAGAACAAAGCGATTTTAGGAACAAAGATCCGGCTTTGCTCCCGAAACCCATATCGAGCTGCGCGTTGGCAGCTTATCGGATAGTGAATAATTCCTCAACTATAATTCACACGAAAATGATTCGTAGAAGAAATTTCTTCATCTCCTTTGTAACGTAATAATCAAAATTAAAAATGAGTTGATACAAATTATAATAATTCCGCTCACTTTGTATAAAAAAATAAGAAGAAGAACCAGCATTACAGTTCGAGCGCGAATCGGAAGCCGAGTCGAAGGTTAAATCAAAAAGTTGAATCTCGAAAGGCTCTAAATCTTTCGCTCGCCTAAGAAGAGGATAGAAGAAGAAGCCGGCGCGATTTATGGCATGGCACAGTTACCGATATATCTTCGTACGGGGATAAATTGATTTGTGCGGATGTAAAAATATCTCCTCCCGATCAAGTCACTTGCTAATTAAAGGGCCGTCGTCATCGTCTCGTCTCGTCTCGTCTCGTCTCGTCTCGTCTCGTCTGCTACTGAGTGAGTCAGGACCTAAACGGAGCGGCGAGTGTGCAAGAGCGAATAATAAGCCCTCATCATCATCATCATCGATTAATTACCCTCGAGCACGTATTTCCGCACGAGTTGAATCATCGGCGACGGTGTGGTTAAAAAACGTAAATGTCCTCGATAAAGGCCGTCGACTTGTCGCAGGGTTGATGTAGGGCGACTCTCAAGAAACGGTGAAGAAGCGCGCATCGTTTCTTCATTACTCGCGTAAGGAGCGATAAATCAATGTACAGAGTGTGTTTAAAAGAATCTTAATTTCAACGACAGACTTGGAGTTCATTTTTCTTGTCGAAAACAATTTTTTTAATATTATTTTTATATTTATTGCCATTTTCAATATTATACGTCTTTGTAATTAACAATAAGCTTCGAATTAAAATTTTATAAAAAAATTCACGTATATAAATATATAATTTTACTTACTATATATTATTTAAGATTAAAAAAATGAAAAATTGTAAGCTAAATGCTACATTATTTTTAGCCAGAATATTTGTCCTCAAATTCCAAGTGTGACGTCAAACCGCACACAGCTGTTTTCTTTGCTTGATATTCTTATAGCAAATTGGCGAGAATTCCATGACATACAATCCGTTAAAAGCTATCCTTTCCACAATATTGTATTATCTCTCGCAAAAGCGCCGCGATTTTCGTGTGAATTTTCGCGACAATTTCGCGCGAATGAATTTTTTACGCCATTGTTGACGACTACAAAATATGTTGGAACGAGATTTCGATGGAAACGAATTTTTTGACGTATGCGAGATCGCTTGTAAATGTATATACTACGTATCGTTGCATCGGTAATCTCCATTTTTTTCGCAAATTGAATATTTATCGTGATGAAGTGAAAAAAATCGCGAATAGTCGGAAACTAGAACGAGCTGAATGTGTTTCAATCAATATTAGATAGATATTGATAAAATGTGTGTATTGACAATTTTTTTAAAAATATTTTACCTATATAAGCACTTATCTCTCTCTTTGACACTCATATTTTTTATCACATATATGTATATAATATACATATATGTATAATATATATGTGCATATTATATTATGTAACATTTAAAATAAATTATAAATATTTTATATAACATATGCATAAATATGATAATCTCGTATATAAGATAGTGATGGATAAATACATATTTTAAGTGTCATATTTTGCGAAACGTTCAAAATTAAAAAACAGCTCGAGATGCACGCTTGCAAAAGTGGCAATAAAGATGAATGATGATGAACATCACCGGATCGCCGGGTCGACTTTGCGAGTGCACTCGATCGCGGCCACCGGGAAGTGTGCGATAAAGAAAAGAGATGGGAAAGTTTCGATGAAGAAGAGTGCCACGAGTCGCCCGAGTTCTTACAGGCAAGACGTGACCGCGCAAGAACGTAAGTCGCCGTAAAAGCGGTCGTTACGATGAAACGAAGCAAGAAAACCTACGCGCGCCATCGAGGTAATATATAAGGTGCTTGCACACGCAAGAGGGTGTGGTGCACTTGCGAATATATACAGAGTGTACCGTAATATTGCGCCTGGAATTTTTCAGGAAATAGATTTAATTTAGAGTCAATTTTCCTCTCTAACGAATATTCAATTGGACACCGTCTTTCTGTATAATTTTTTATTATTTTCATTAAATTTTAATTTTAATTATTATTTCTTTTAATACTACTACAACTATCTTCTTTAATTTTATTGGATATCTCAGTAAATAAATTCTTGCACACGTGAAAATATATGAAATACGTGTGCATGATATAAATAAGATTTTCAAAGAAGAGATTTTTAAAGAAGTTTCAATATTTTTAAAAATGTTTCGGGAAATAGATTTAATTTAGAGTCAATTTTCCTCTCTAACGAATATTCAATTGGACACCGTCTTTCTGTATAATTTTTTATTATTTTCATTAAATTTTAATTTTAATTATTATTTCTTTTAATACTACTACAACTATCTTCTTTAATTTTATTGGATGTCTCAGTAAATAAATCCTTGCACACGTGAAAATATATGAAATACGTGTGCATGATATAAATAAGATTTTCAAAGAAGATTCTTAAAGAAGTTTCAATATTTTAAAAAAATTTTCGGGAAATAGATTTAATTTAGAGTCAATTTTCCTCTTTACCGAATATTCAATTGGACACCGTCTTTCTGTATAATTTTTTATTATTTTCATTAAATTTTAATTTTAATTATTATTTCTTTTAATACTATTACAACTGTCTTCTTTAATTTTATTGGATATCTCAGTAAATAAATCCTTGCACACGTGAAAATATATGAAATACGTGTGCATGATATAAATAAGATTTTCAAAGAAGATTCTTAAAGAATTTCAATATTTTTAAAAATTTTTCGGGAAATAGATTTAATTTAGAGTCAATTTTTCTCTTTAACGAATATTCAATTGGACACCGTCTTTCTGTATAATTTTTTATTATTTTCATTAAATTTTAATTTTAATTATTATTTCTTTTAATACTACTACAACTATCTTCTTTAATTTTATTGGATATCTCAGTAAATAAATTCTTGCACACGTGAAAATATATGAAATACGTGTGTATGATATAAATAAGATTTTCAAAGAAGATTCTTAAAGAAGTTTCAATATTTTTTAAATACCCTGTTTATGTGACACTCTCTAAGAAAATTATTTAAATAAATGGCTGTCTTTTTATTATAATTCTCGAACAATAGAGAGTGTCTGATTAGAATTCAATTACATACTTTATTTATAAACACACGCTGCGTAAGATTTACTTAAAAGCCATATAATTCAATGAACTTTACAATTTAATAAAAAAGATTATCGATATTGCGTTAACAGATAACAGATCGTTAAATCTGGAGTACTATTTTTCATTTACCTAGAAAAATTTTAATGGGACAAATAGAAACACTAACAAATTCCTCGACAGGATCAAATGTTTGTTTTAACAGCATATAGCGATATGTAAACGAATAGAAAAGCTCAACATTAGAATAATCCGCAAACTCGCCGGCTTAGAATCTTGTAGAATGTACTGCAATGCGGATTTTCGGATGGGACGTGCAAATTCATGAAAACGATCGAGAGAGAGAAACGCGCGTAAAAAAAAGGTGCATTAAACGCGAGCTCGAACTGTGCACGAGCCGAAATGCCCTCCTATTCGGAAAATCTACGAGGTTTCGAAACTTCGGTTTCACCCCCGAAATACAGGAGGAATGAATTTTATTTTATTTACACCGAGCTGCGGAATCGCGCGGCCGCGAATTCGCGGCCAATTATCCCGGCACAAATAACACATCGTTTTTATTCGCGATTTAAAACTTTGTCGCTGCCCTCGAAGGCTCACTTTCAAGCCAATTTGGCTCTGTTGATCCTCGAAATAAAAAAAGAATGCGTTCTTGAGGATGTAAAACGGGATAATAATGCAGAGTATGCAGAAATCGCAGAGATAAACGAGATAGAAAATTATCCTCGCGCGGCTGCACAGATATAATAGATTTACATAGATGAAAAAGTGATACCAATCACGTTTAAGCGATTTGTAAGTCTTAAAAATTCGTGAGTTTATCACGCGATTTATTTATATAGCGAGAAGTTTCAGAAGACGGATCTTGAATTATTTTACACATCGAACGGATTCTATATTCACACTTCTGAGCCCCGCGCATATTTTATCGCGCTAATAAAAATATGGGCGCGTATGCAAAATAATAATAAAATAATAAATATCATATATATAGTGTATCAGAGTGTATATATAAATATAATAAATAAAAATTGCCTGTATATAAACCGCGATTTTCTCGTAATATTATCCCCCGCGCGCGCTGCGAGATGTGGAGATGTCAGTCGGCGAATCGTTAAATCGCAGGCGCGCCGACAGGCTCTTATTGTTAAAAATCCCTGGCAACAAAGCCGTCGGCGTAATCGATAACTGGTGCGGATAACGAGACTCCGCGTTTCGCGTCTCTCCCCGACATCGACGCGGGAAATGCATCGACGTAACAATGCAACACGGTTTATACCTTCGGACATGCAACAACAACAGCCGCGAACAATAACGCGGGAAGATGGTTTTCAATTAAGCCCTAATATATAAATCGAATAAAATAATTAATTAGACTCTAAATTATAAATTGTTAAAAAGCTATGAAAATGTCAAAATACGCGTTTATTGAAATAAATATAAATTCAGGTATGAAAAGGGCAAAATTATTTTTAAATTCCTCTATACTTATTTTATTTCTTTACTTTCTTTCTATACTTATTTTATTCTACATATTTACAAAATAAATATAGAGGAATTTAAAAATAATTTTGTTGCACCTAATATTTGTGTCTGGCTTTAATTTTTTTCATACCTGAATTTATATTTATATATCAGTGCTTTTTCGATTTATTATTTAAAAATAAGTATTTTTAATCAAAACACAATGCAATTAAATGTGTATTGGATCGAAAATAACGAGATATTTCAGCGCAAAAATATTGTATTTCCCATCTTCTTTTCTTTCCTCAAAATGTATAAAATTTCACGGGAAACTTTGAATTCCCCGAATCTAGCTCCGAAATAATGGGCTAGTGATATCTAATGGGTTTAAAAGAATCATAGTCACACGTACATATACAGACAAAGAAAAGACATCCGAGGAAAAAGTTACGTTCCTATAAATTATGCACGAGATTCGTGCAATCTTTGCGAAAATCTAGAATCTAGGATATCCTCCGCAGGAGGAGACATACGTTACATTTCGGTCGCGACTTTAATTCGTATAAGAGAGGAAGCAGGAAGGGGGATTCGTGATTGATTTCCCATTCCAATTGGCAATTTTGTTTTGTTCGGTGCCGAGAGGAGGACGAGTTGATCTAAGAGGTCCATTACGGTTCGCGGATTGTCGTCGCTTTGTCTTCCGGATATTTTCGCGCTTAATTAAAAACCACTCGACGGAACTCTGGAGATTCTCGTTAGACTTTGCGCACACGGTTTCAGAATGACAAGATCCTGTTGTCGCACGGAAGAGAAAAGAACTTTACCGAAACTTTATCCCGCCGCGGCGAGAAAGAGAGGAAAAAAAACGGATTTTTCGAGAAAACTTCTATTTGACAGATAATATCTGATATTATCGCGAGCTCTAATAAATAATCTTTGAATGTCGATATTTTGACACAGCCTAGGTTCTCACAATGTCTGCAATAAAATTAACAATTATTTATCAAAAACTTTTAAGAGATCCGGATTTTTCTAGCATTACATTTTATTTTTTTTTTAAGTCTAATTGTATTATATTATTTTACTTTTGTATTATATTTTAATTTTATTATAATTTTTGAAATAATAAAATTTTATGCTTTCTCTTTGAATTATGACAAACGTGGCAATCTTTTAAATACTGTCATTTAATCCGAAAATTTTTCTGTTGTTCTTAAATGCTATGAATTATGTAAAATTTTCATGCAACATTATTTTGTTCTATTCCTTATCGGAAGGTTTCGCGCCGTAATCGACAAATCGGGAAGTCCTATACACGATCGCCGGAATTTATCGAAGTATTCGGACGGGCGATCTCCCGGGAGATCGCAGCCTGGGTTTCTCGATAGGATGCGAATTTCCTCGCCATCACAATACAGCAGTTGCATTTCCATTTCCACGTGTCGCGGGCAGACGCGGAGACCTTATACCCCGTTTTCGGCATCGCGACGTTCCTCCTCTTCCTGAGTGTCGGTCAAATATCCTCCCCGGAGATTTTCCTGCTCCATCCCGTATAATGTATCTCGAAACAAATCTCCGCGGAATTGTTCCCATAAACTACTGTAAGACTCGTCGGTGAAAATCACTTTACTTCGCGGCAAGGAAGGAGTCGGAACGATGTGTCAGCTGACGGTTGACCGTGCGATTTACGTCGCCCCGTATAAATTCGCGTATATATTCTTCGCCAGAGTGGAATTCCGTGTCCCGACGAAATTTCGCGTGACGGAAAAAATTTTTTTTATATCTAGGATTTTCCACGTTTCTTGTAATTATGACGTAAGAAGAAGCCAGCGCGCTCTAATCCGAAAGAAACTTACGGTGTGTCTAGAATTTCCAGCCAGATTATTATATATACATATCCTCGAGCTCCGTAAATTATGTACACTATACATTTTGTGCATAAAACTATATTTTCGTGCTTTATTATATCACGGTAAACGAGCGTAGAAGATACTCCATCAAGCGACTTGAAATTTTACCAAAAAAAGCAATCAAATTTTATTTTTTATATAATTAATCTTTAGCGATGGAAATAACCCGGAGAAAAATTTTATCCCCAAATAGAAATTCATCCTCCTTCTCCTATTTTATTTCTTCACTTTTTGTAATTAAATAATATTTTATGCTAAGCAAGGCTTTAATTATCCGATGGAGTTAATCATAATATACAAATCCAAATTTATTATCCCACATATGTAGTAATCAAATTGTCCTGAAAATCCACAATTCTCAATATTTAGAAGCTTAACGTTCGAGCTTTCAGCACAAATTTCACCGAGAATTGTCCAATTTCGTAAAAGCATATTATATCGCACTGTAGTAAGTAATTAGATTATTTCAATCATATTAATATCCATATACGAGGGATTCTATGATACTTAATTAATTAGTATATGTATTCGTACATGATTCAAATCTCGTTTCACGAAAATTTTTCCTTTTTTTTTTATGTTCGAAGATAATTTTCACATTTTTTTCTGATATATCAATCATTATAGACGATGCAGCGTAATCGGATATTAAAATTTCGCCAATTTTGCCTCTCGAGAAATTTATTTAATCCTCGACCAACCCTTCCGATGTAGAAACACGAGCACGCTCGACTTAATACAGGGTGCAATATATCACATTCCTTATTCAGATGTAGGAGGAATATCTGCTGCGACACGCATAATCATACTAATTATAGTGATTTAACGCACGCGTTATTAAACTCGCCTGTTCAAGGAAAACGGTCCTTAATATTAACGCGATAGGAGGCTGTATATCACTGACAAGCCTGAATCCTCGGAATTCCCTATCAATCTTCTTCTAATGCGAAATATTCCTGCACAAGAATTCCCTTCACGGTAAATTTGCAATTTTCAGTCATATTTTTAAATCTACAATCTATATATCTGCATGATTTTTTAATCTTTAATCTCAGCAACTTTCAGCAAATGTATGATATCAAGTATTTTTTGATGTATTGAACGTATATGAACACAAGATGCATTTATCAATTTAAATAATTTTTTTACAAATCTTTACATTTCTATCTTTTTCACTTTTCTTTATCTGACATATTAATATCTCTAATTATATATATATATATATATATATATATATATATATATATATATATAATACTCATGATCTATACTTTACATTAATGGAATTAGAATATATTTGTATTTATTTTTATTTCTATTTATTTATTTTTATTTATTTTATAGTGTTGATGTTTGTTTATTATATAATTAAATGCATGTGTCAGCAATTTACAATTATATCCCTCCCGATATATTTAATGGCGTTTGCGAACTCGTTAGCAAAAGCTCCGAACCAATTCGATCCGACATTAAGGCGAATTAATATCCTTCCCTCTTCGTACCTTTTAGTTCCGGTCAGAACGTTATCTCGCTTGCTGGACCTTATCTCGTCTGCCAGCATTCTGGCTGCGGTAATAGAACCCGTAAACGCATCTGACTTAATGTGCGAATGCGATATATCTAGACTACGAGGCGCACGCGAAATGCAGTACTGCAATACTGTTCTACTGGTGGCCGAAACCGGAAGCGTCGTGGGAGTACGCGAAAATGCACACAAGCGCAATGTATAAAGGTTGCTACAGAGAGTCTCGTTAAAACCGTCCAATATATATATATATATATATATATATATATATATAATTTCATAAATAAAAGAAAAAAAATATATATAATAAATATATTAAATTTAATACGTTTAATAATATATTTTAATAAATATATATTTAATAATATATTTTAATAAATTATAAATTTTATAATAAATATATTTATTATATATATATTTATATATGTATATTTAAAGATATGATAATTTTCACAAATGAAGGAGAGAGAAAAATAAAAAGTGAAATTTATTATACTCCTCCTTTATAAATATGCCTCAGTTTTTTAGATTTATAGAATTGTTGTTTCTCCAATTTCACTCTATGCAATATATATTCCTTATTTCTACTATTCGCACTGGAATAATAAAGCGATTGTTCCCTCCTTTTTTTCCTCTATTGCCCCTATTGTTCCCTTTTTATATCTTCTTCGATTTCTACGAAAACAAGCGCTGTGTGTTGACGTTGCTCGAAATCGAGACTAAGAAAAAAGATCTAGAGAAGGCTCCCGCTGAATTTATTTTTCTCTCCTCTTGAGTTCGAATCGGATAACAATAAGGCCGCGATTACGACCGACGAAGATTTATCTACGTCAGAAGTTATGACAGAACGGGATTTCTCCGTTTCTAATAAACTCTTTTTTCTCTCCCCCAGCTATATCGCGTCGATGTAAAACGTCATTATTAATAATCTGTCTTGTCAAAACAAAAATAATGTAAAATTATTTCGATATATTTAATATTCGACGAATATCATTGCCGATTCTCCGCGATTGATTACCAATATATTACTCATAACAGATATATCGATAATTAGTAGATTCAAACGCGTATTTAATGATTAAATCAATACTAGAAAAAATTGATTCCTCGATCCAATTAATTTAATAATTTCATTTCATTTCATTTCATTCCCACTATATATTTTTACTGTAATGTACAATTTTAATTATAATTTTAATTTTAGTTCAATCTTTCGTTGCAATATTTTATCTCAAATTTAAAACTAAAAGTAAAAATTTTTGCGCTAGTCTTCTCATGAGCATCTCACGTAAATCCGTCTTTACGTACCGACAGGAGACAAGGCCGCAATTAGAGGGTTGTGTTCGTGTCGGAGGAATGCCACCCCGATCTCGGAACATGTAACGCATCCGCTCGTACACGCTCTTTCGAGGTGCGGTAAATTCTTTTTTTTTTCTCTCTCTCCGCCTTTTGCATGTACACGACACTGATATACTACTCGCGCTACTAGGGTCGTTCCCGGCGTTAAACGAGCTTCATTCCGTTCGCGGTCGCGAAATTTAGTACCTTGTAGAAAAACCACTGACTTCAGTAACCTCTCCCTTTTCCCGTTTTCGCACGTAAAAAAATAATTGCTGCCAATTTTTCTAACTTTTATCCATTATTCGACTTGTGTCAATTATAATAGCTCTTAGAATTTTAGAAAAATCCAAAAGGTTATATTTTATATATTTTATAAATATTGCTCGGGTGTTATTTTTCTGTAGATAATAATAATGAGAAGCTAAAAAAAATATATTTATACATGCATTTTTTTATCAAAAGCAGAGAAAAATCTCGAAATTATTTGTTACAGTGTATATCATAATATTTGATTTTATTTAAATTTTTTAAAATAGAAATTATAAAAAGAAATTTCTTTCGTATCACGTATGTTCAGAATTACATTCAGTTGCAATTTTCTCTACTTTGATGGATCAAGCGCGTAGAGAGATGAATATCCTACCATAATATTTAACTACTTCTCATAAAATGTGAAGCCGAGTATTGATTTGGATCACGATGAATAACATTTGAAAATATTCCCACGTTTCTGCTACGTTTTTCAGAATGAAAAAATTTGCGGGATGCTTTGCAAGCCGCAAAAACCTCAAAGGATTAAAAGCCAGGATTTTTGCAATGACAACCATCGCGACGAATAAACATTTGACTTAAAAGATTCTCGTTTTCGCTTGAATTTTTTTCGGCACAAAAAAATATTTTCTCTCTCTCTACCTCTAATTACGATGATGACGAAAAAAGCGTATCTTTGTGGGTTCAGCAAATCCTTCTTTCATCCAGAGACGAGGAAACGAAAATACGTTTGTTTCTTCGTCGTTGAATGAATCGAGGAGATTGTTCTCGTTAGCTTCTTTCAAAACGAAGGTACGATGTAATACAAGCTTTTCGTTTCCGCCGGAAAAATGTAACGAAATTTATTTTTCTCAGTGAGTAATAATCCTGGTTTTTTTTCGGACTAATGGTCTGCACGTGATATTCCCCAAACATTCCTTGTTATTCATTGTGATTATAAGGCCAGTAATTAATAATCTCTAGTTTATCTCTAGTTTCACGATATGCTTAATAAAGGTCACAAAGAATATTTAAATGTCTCTGAGGAGAGAAATTATTATTCAAAATCCTAGAAAATTTATATTATATATATAAAAATTATTATCTTTTATAAAACTTCAAATAATTATTCCATCCGAGAAAAGATGAAAAAATTGATTGTAAAAAGAATTATTTAATATTAAAATTTAAAAATAAATATTGTATAGATTTTTTAAAACACGTGATATATTTCATACGCAAAGGGCGAAATTCATTTCAAAGAGAAACAATGGCATCACGACGATTAAATTCGTCAATTGTAGGGAGGTAATTAACAAAATTTATAGATACGTATATCTCATTTTTAACCGAGCCTAATTACAAATTTTAATTAATCCGTCTCAATAATACGGACGATTATAAAACACAGCACAGCGGCACAGAGAAATGATCAATGATATTCTGTTAATCTTGTCAAAGCCATTAAACGCAATTTATCGCTAATTGAACGACGCAGAGCGTTGCTGAACAAAATGATGGAGCGCGATGTATCGCGCCCTATATATATTCAAACCCGCGAGAGAATAAATGAAAAACACTTTTAGCGCGAATTCTGTCGCGCGCTGACGTTCCGCGAAAAGTCCACCGTCACCGACACACAATTAAAACTTGGCAACAGGAATGTCGCTAATTTGCACTTTGAGTTTCCGTCGCGACACTTGCTTGCCTCCTTCCTTTTTGCGGCTTGTCTCTCTCCTCCGGCGACGTAATCTCTCCGGAGGACCTCCGCGGAATGCTTTCCCTCCCGTTTGTCGGTAACCGACATCGCGGTTCGCCGAAAGAATTCGCGCGACAATGTTAGGCATCCTCGTATATATATATAGTACATATATAGACGAGAAAGCCCGACGTCCCGAATTTTCCCGGCGAAACGAGACAAAGGACGAGCGAAAAGGGACCCCGCCGGATTCTTTCGCGTCTTCACGCGACAATCCCGGAGCTTAATTAAAGAGGATTTCAGAGCGGAATATGAGACGGAGGAAGTAGACCGACGGAAGCTTTTCCCGAAGCTCTTCGCGGAATCCCCTCTTCCTGCGAGCGAAAAGCATACCGAAATTCACATCTCGGCGGATCCGAGATGAGATTCTCGCACTTCTGTCTGCATTAAAGGGCACGAAAAGGGATACAAATATTTTGTCGGTAAATTTTAGAGGCAATTTTAAGTATAGGAAAAGATCCTGTCAAAATATATGTAGGTCTAACTTCTCTTCTGGCCATATCTCGATATTAATTCAGATTTGATGGCATTTTTCATTTGGAATTATTTTTAGAATAGTATCTTTCTTAATTACCTATGTTATTTACAATTTCGCGTTCGCGAATCGTGTGTTATCATGCTTCAGATTGTAATTCAAAAAATTGTATATAGTAAGAGTGCAATAATAATGGTGCACTTAACTTTCTCGTATATGGCTTTTTGGAATATTATTTTTGCAGAAAGCTGTTTTTATATAAATATACGAAAATATATACTACCTCGCAATAAACATATAAATGTAAAAAACAAAGCATGTAAACTGCCTACCTGTACTCCTCCAGCTCCTACGATGAACAAAAGTTGGACCATGAAGAGAGCTGCCAATAGATTCATCAAAGTCGTGCCGGCCAGGCTCCTCAAGTCGGAGAAGAGGCTGTAACATAAATCCATCCATCAACTGATTAGCGAAAAGAAAAGAAAAAAATTCAAAATATAATTTTTACACAAAGCTTGTATAAATTGAGAAAAACGATTTGCGTTTCACCTCGGATTACAAAGTGACTTATCACTCGTGAAAAATTACTGTGGTAAAAATAACTGAAGGGAAAAAAACACGTGGCGCGTGAAATATATCTCGAATTCTTTTGTGCGGATTCAATAATAAATGATCGTAAATAATCGAACGGTTGCCCGAGAGCGCGCTGTATTATTCTCGCTAGAATGATAACGTAATATAACGGTGCGGTCGGGGATGAGAGGGTAAACGTAATACATTATGTTCGCGCGAGAACACTCGTTCACGAGAGAAATATCGCGATATCAAGTCAAATGCTCAGCGGATTTCGTAACAGCCATCTTTTATAAGAGAAATAAGCTTAATAATCGCCAACATTTTGCCAGCGAAAAGATACTACAATTATATATTATATAACCGTATATTAATCCAAAGAAACTCGCGATTTAATCTCGGAAAATTTGGTGGCATTTATGATAAAATCACGAGGTATGAAAAATTTGTGTTTTAAATTTAAATATTTCGAATTTTTTCAAATTTCCAACAATGCAATAATAATATATTAATGATAATGAATTAAATATTCCCGTTGAAATATATAAAGTATTGTCAAAAAAATTAGAAAAAATCAGATCTGGAAACAATTATAGAAAAACATCAACAGAGTCATCATCATTATATCGTTCAGATTTTTATTTTCTCTATTGATTGATCGAATAATGCTAGGTTTATAAAAAAAATTGTGTTTTAAGTTTAAGTACTTCGAATCTTTCCAAATCTCTAATAATGTAACAATAATAATAATGACAATATATTAATGATAATTCAAAATGTCAAAAATAAGAAAAATTAAATCTAAAAACAACTACACTTATAGTTCTATCAAATTTATATTTTCTCTAATTGATTGACGTCAGGTTTATATATTTTCATCTTTCTCAAGAAGGCACGTCAAGAATGCTGTTCTAATTAATGCACAAGTTTAAAGCCATGTCGCTCCTTTATTTATCGTAAGCGAGACGCGACGAAAGCCGTGGGCGCTCTTAAATTATGGATTTGCCCTGCATTCCGGTTGCCTACAATTAAGCGTCGCGAAACCATTCGTGCAATCGTCCTCGTGAATATATAAATTCGCCCGTTCCGTGAATAATTCATAAATCGTTCTCGAACGACTTCTCTCGCAGCGTGAGATGGCGGCCGTCCTCCTCCACATCAAGGCGAAGATAAAAAGGGACGACCGCGATAGAGAAAAGTTATACACGAACGAAAGAGCTATTTCGTTTCCATCTCAAAGATGAGGCAAAGGCGAGGCGTCAAAGAACGGCCACCGCGGAAAAATGTGATTAATAATAGAGCGGAACAAAGGCAAGAACAGAGATTCTTGAAAAATCGCCGGTAAAAATTATCGGTTAAAGTGCACGCAATTTCTACCCAAACCAACGTGACAGTTCGATATCTCGGAAAATATTGAAAAAAAAAGAAAGGAAGAAAAGAAAGACATATATTTCAAGAGAAAAAGTTGTAAGCTTCTTAAAGAGATCCTTGAAAAGAATTGCCATCATTTCGATACTGATTCCGAGATTTGTTATAAATGCGTAAACTCTGTACAATTATATATCGACGCTTCGATTTGAGAGCTCTATAAATGCAACGATTTTACGAAAATTGTGTAATTACGCGAATGACTGCGTACTCATTATTATATATATCCCATGAAATTTTTAGTCATAAGTTCGATCGCGAGAGCGAGTTCAATAAATTAATATTAATTAGTTCTATAATAAACGCTTGATTAATATTTTTATCGAGGATAAATTCGCGTGTGAATTATCTAATAGCTTCAGGGATTTATCAATTCTACTGTATACATATTGTATATATGTATATTGTATATATACACATATAACACTATATAATATATATTATATGTATGTATATATTACATATACATTGTTACCATAGGGAAGATGTATATGAATCAGTTAGCGCATCCGTTCTTTTTTGAAATATACAACGAAATATAGACGTAACACATAAATTTACATTAATATGACGAGAAATGTACAGATCTCGCGAATTTGTTTGATTTATTCGCCATTTGCATGGAATCGATATTCCGCTTATGCGAGGAAACATCGGTATGCATTTTTCTAGGTCATCCGATAGAAGCTAGGGGGATAAAACCACATTGTGTATACGTGTATGTATGTGTGCATTTGTGTGTGTGTGTGTGTATATCTAGTACAACGCAATGAAAGAATAACCCCTCCACGCGCGATCCGTTCTTTCTTTATTAAAATTCTTTAACCGAGGGAAGTCAGATCCGTGGAATTCATATTGAAATCGCGGTCTTCGAATCTGTCGTTTTCGCGGCTTCGTATCACAATTGCTCTCTCGTATTTTTCCACGTGACATTTATACGTGCAAAGCCAGCGACGATAAATAAATAAAAAAAACATGAAACGATATGAACAACGGGAGAAAGACAACTAATAATTGAGTGAAAATAATAACAAACTCAATAAAAAAATGATAGTTATATATTGCAGAGTTAAAAAAAATTGACGAAAAAATATAATATATTAAAAAATATATAAAAAATATATTTAAAAAAATATATTATAAAATATATTTAAAAAAATATATTATAAAATATAATATATTAAAAAATATAATAAATTAAAGCAAAACATGTATGACAAGAGTAATATCAATTACGATGTGATATTAGTTATAAAATGAGTAAAATTCGTGCTCTATCAATGCGTTCGTTGAAAATAAATTAAGGACAGGAGCATTAACAGCCATTCCATTAGTAATTACTAATCACATTTAGTATTATCACTATGTTTAATGTTACAATTATACACGATTGAGTGGATTTAATAACATGGGGATATAATATCAATGAGATACTACAAATGTACGGGGAGACTAGAGGCGGTTTTGACCGAAACGGCAATGAAAAGCGTAATGATCCGTTTCCTCCCGGACCTTTTCGCAAATGTCGGGTGCTTTTTTGCCCCTCTGCGTCCGGCATTGAAAGTTTTATCTTTATATGAATTATTCACGAAGGTGGACGCGAAACGAGAGATCGCGCGTAGAATTCTCTAGAGAACTGAAGACAGCCGAAAATTTCATCTCTCTCCGTAAATTTGTGTCCCAGACCTTATAACCGCTCCTTTTTTTCTTGTCCTCTAACGAGAGTCATCTAACTATATTCAATTATCTCACCTACGTATATTATAGCGTTTTTCACTGGGAGAACTAGTGCGCACTGACAATGAGTGCACATAAAGGTTATCACACACAATTTCACAATGATATAAGTAATTAAAAAAGTAAAATAATTCATAGTAAGAGCTATTATTATTGTTCAATATGAGTAATGATAATAATAGCTTTTACTATTAATTATTTTACTTTTTTAATTACTTATATCATTGTGAAATTGTATGTGATAACCTTTATGTGCACTCAGTGCGCACTAGTTCTCCCAGTGAAAAACGCTATTAATTATCCGATTAAGGTTCCATCGTCCATTCATGTTACCCCCTATCAATCGCAAATTTAATTTCAAAGTTTAGAAGAAATTACGTTTCGAGCAAAATGTCATTATTTGAATTATCAACATTCGCGAGATGACAGCATCAGTTTTTCCCAAGTTTGTATTTATTTTAACTTATTTATTTTAATTTATTTTAATTTAATTTACTTTAATTTAATCTCGTATATTAAATAAAATACGCATGTGTGTTAAATAAATGTAACTATTAATTTTTGCTTTTACTATAATGTACGCGAATAATTCAACGAGTAAAAATTCTATATACGCACGAAAAATAAAAATTAAGTACAAAATTTAACCATCTATTTTTTTATTGCATGTATTTTTCAATTTTTTGTCTGTGTGAATTTGAAGAGGGTGTAAATTACATTTCTCGGTCTTAAATCATACGCGAATAGACATGACGATGTTTAAAGAATATCACGGGATATCTACCGAGCTGTATCTCGAAAGGTGCGCAATAAACGTCCGAGCTCTCTTACGGTTGATATCTGAAGGACGACGGTACCATTAAGGACGTAGTCTGCTGATAAGCGGTGACGTCGCGTCGCGATTTATCAAGACTCTTGACAGGCCACGATCGGAACCTACGGAAATTTCGCGTCTTTCGTTAAAACCTACCTCGAACGTGTACGAGCTTATAATCTTAATCCTAAATCTTAATCGTGTTCACCTCTCTCGACTTTTAATCCCGTATTGCGCGATATAATTGTATAACTCGCGCATAAATGTCTCGACAACTAAATCTAAAAGTTTCTAAAACTTTGCTCGAGGCCACAATTCCTGTTACGGCGAAATCTTCTTTCAATTATCCCAATGTCGTCGTTTGCCGATACAGGTGAAACTCGATTAGCCTCCTGTGTGTAACCTAATTTTCCCTTTAGAATATTATATTTATCTCTATTGTTACTTGCAAATTTAATTTTGCAGACACCGAGTTTTCATTACGGTAGCAACATCAGCTTCGAGAAACTAAATCGGACTTGTACACGACACCTTTGCGTCCGAAATTTCTTGTAAAAGAGGGAGCGCGACCTCTCGAAGGTTAAACCACAGATCTCGACTCGCGCGAAACTTTCTTCTCCCCTGTCTGACGTTTTTCCCCACAACTAATTATATATATTTCTCGCCTCCGGCTTGATATACGAGCTCGTATCTAAGGTCTAAAATTACTAACTCGATAACAAATATTTGTGCCCGCAATATAATTTTGATAAATTTATTAATGGTCTCTCTGCCCCGCCATTTGTTTCTTCGTCGTGCAATGGTAACTTTAAGATCGAGAAATATTTCGAGAAATCGAGAAATTAATACAAAGCGCATGAAAAAATACATGAGCGCTTTCCGCAAATTTACATCTCGTCAACAACTCTATCAAATAGCTAAAGTTAAAAACTAACGAGGCAGCTATCGCAAGTATTATCGGATATCGATAGCAACAACCGCTGTAATCACATATTCAAGACAGTTCGATCAGATTTTCGATAAAGAGCACCGCCAGCGGAATTCAAGAGATCGTCAGCTTGAATTACCTCGTCTTCACGAGGTTGGGTTTAAATCAAAATGTCAGTTTGTCGATAGAAATTGTCTGCACGTCAAACTAGACTCTCTCTCTCTCTCTCTTGACGGGGGTGATATAAAATTAAGAGGACCTTGAAACTTTGCTACAAATTTTTGAGAAATCAAATACAATTCCTTATATCGGCGCTTTTTAAATAACATCTATTATATATATTTTTATTAATATTATATTTATATATAGAGTATTAGATAATAATCGCTCTACTCATCGCGTGCAGATATATACTTTGTGCACAAAATATTAAATTATACATTTTTAGGTATAGATTAATTATTTATTAGATTTATTAGACGATTAATGTATAAATATCATAAATATTTAATATAAATATATATATATATATTTTTATTATATATATTTAATATTTATATGTATATGTACAATATTTATATATTTATAGAATTTTATTTATGATAGAGAAAGAAAGAGAGGAGATAAAATAAAAAAAAAATATTATAAAATATATATTCATATATATCAAGTGTTGTATAAAGCTTTCTTTGGTATATGTGCGTGTGTGACTCTATGATTCACTGGCATAATTTAATATTTTTATCAGTCTCTCCCACGTTCTTCCAGTTCATTTTATTTCTCTGTAAAATTCACAAGAGAAGCTCGCGTACAACGACGTTGTTTTGACGTCACAGTCGCTGTTAATGGCGGGACAATCGTCGCGACGTTTTTATAGTCGAGGAGGATCGTAAAGGAGCAAGTCGTGGGCGAAATTTTCGCGAAGAAACAGAAGAGAATTCCCCAAAATGGGCAAAAAAAAGAGCCATCTCATCGAACGAACGAGAGCTTTCTAAGTCGATGAGATCCTCTTCGACTTAACGCTACCTTCTAAATCACACTCACGGAAAGTCCGTTACGCCTCCTCGAAGTTTGTCGGCGCGAAACTTTCGAGCTTGTTAGCGCGAATCCTTTCGCAACCTCCTTCGTAACAAAACCTACGTGCCCGATAGTAAGAACACAGGAATTATGCAAATAATATTTCATTTCGATATCCATGGATTATGGATTTATACATCCGGAGATAATATTTCAGGAGACAGAGTTGAATTATTATTTAATTTCGTGATTATTTACAAGCGTTGTATATATTCTATTAAACCGTATTATAATATGTTTGATTATATCACCAAATTATTTCAATCAAATTCTAAATTAAAAATTTCTTCTCTAACTTTTAATTATATTTCAATTTCAATTCTAATTTTTGTGATATTTAATTATTAATTTTTGTCAACTGAAAGAGATTGCTGTCACATTCGTATCATCAGAAAGAGCGAAAGCTGCCAAACCAAATTTTAATTCAAAAGTTTATTCTCTTATTTTTAATTATATTTTAATTTTAATTCTAACTGGTGAAATTTAATTAATAATTGATTGTTATCGACTAAAAGAGATTGCTACCCCACATTCGCATCATCAGTCTTTAATATCTCTTCACATCCACGCGATTTGCAATTTTTAACAAACAACAGTGTCGTGGTCGCACACAGCTGGATTTCTGGTGCACTGTTATTTCGCGTCACCACCAACGTGGTGAACCTGGATGCGATGAATCGAATTTTGCAGAACGTTTGTTTTTTATCACGCGAGACAGATTTGCAATGGAAATCTCGAGGGTCTCCCGATGTTTGAAATGGCGCGATCGTCGGGAAATCTACTTTCAATCCGAGTACGCTTTTTCATCGAAGTGCGCGAATGCGCGAAACGTGAGGTTCGTCTTCTTTGATCACGGAATTAAGTAAGAGCAGGGCGCGAAAAAAAAAGATTGGAGTAATAATGCATTCTCGAATAAGCGCCTAGTGTACATAAATAAATATTAAACGTAACGACCGAACGAGGGAAACCTTAAAACGTTCGGGAACGTGATTTATTTCTCTCTTTTCGAGAGAATCAAAAAACTACTACTGTAAAAAAAAAAAAAAAAAAAAATATCGCAGCAATGAGAGAAGTGCAATGTACAAAAACAGCGGAAATAACTCTCAACAATGATGTAAGACGTGACAGAGAAAGACTTGAAAATTATATATTAAAATTAAATCCTCCTTCGCATCCGTGCAAAAAAATGCATCAACACTACACAATTCAGTTTAAATTATAATTTAAACTTTCCGACTCGCATAGAGGGAATAAAATGTGGCGCTGTAGTGCTGAAAGTTACATTATTTTTCCAACGGCTCTGTGAGTACCATCGGGCCGGAAAGAACGCAGCGCAGTCGTTGCTGCAGTTAAACTTTATTTCCCCGTTGGGTTATTGAAAATTTACGGTCGCGCGAAAGTTACTCGAAAATGCGCACTCGAATAGCGTGGGTTTCAAATCTTACCAACAGATTTCGCAAATAGCAATGCGCTCTGCGTCTCCATTTATCTAATGAATTCTAGCGGATTTTAACAGCGATTTTTTTTAATCAAAAATTGTCATTTAAAATGACAATATTTTCATTAAATGTGTTATATAAATATTAATAATATATAATTTTTGACATATTGAATGGCAGCTGTGATTTCTTATCTCAATCAGTTCTTTTTAGTCATGTATGTAAATTTACATTTCACATATAGCGTGACTTGTGGAACAAATGACAATTTAACCCTTCGTTTAGTGAAATCAAATCTAAAAAAATATCGTAAAAAATTTCCTATCACACATTTACGATTAAATATATAAAAATATATTTATCGCTAAGATGTAATTAAAATATTTATAAAATCTTTTCAATTCTTTGTGAGTCAAATTAAATTGTTTTAATTCGCAGTATTTTTTTTTTTTAATTAGGAAAAGAATGCTAGAAGAGTTTTGCAATGCTAATGTAATAACAAAGACACATACACAGATTCTATAGGGATTCTAAAGAAAACAGCAATTTTGCTTGAAAGCAAGATTATACTATAGATATAGATAAAGAGTTAAATAACGTGAACATCCCCTTTCGTATTTTCGCAGTTGGATTGTTTCGCAATTTCGGCCATGAAATCAATAGAAGCTTTCGAGATACCTATGTATATTGCCACTGCACATTATTTCGCCTGTCGAGTAAAGAAGTATAAATTGCCCTCGGCACGAGCGTCTCATCGTTTCCGGTCCGTAAAATAGGGGAGGGAAAACCGCGGAGAAGCTTTTGAAATTCAAGCCGTCGCTTTCGCGTCCCCGTCTCTTTCGCTCGCATATCACGTTGTCGCTTTATAACCAGCTGACTTCTCATCCCAAGTCGCTTCCTCTCTTTTTGTCTTTCCTTCACCCTAGGTTTTAGGCTGTTTTACGCTCGTATATGTCAATCGCGTATAAAGTCTTATAGTATACACTATATACAGGCCGTATAGCTCTCTTATTTAACAAAATATCATCATTTCCGCGGAACTTTCAGCTCCGAAATGATATTGCATATCTTCGTACAAAGCGCTTTTAATTTAGCAAAACTTTAATCTGTATAATTACAAAGTCATTCAGTTTGAATGCAAAGTTGAATGCGAAAGGTAGGTAGAACATATTCAAGTATGACGTTTAATTAAGAAGTATACATACGTGAAAGAAAACCTTTGAACAGCCTGTATATACTTAATAATCTCGATAAAAAATATCAATTATATCTCAAGAAATTAAACTAATATTAATATTATTATTATCGTAGGAATATATTAAAGGAAAATCACATCGTAGGAATATATTAAAGGAAAATCACAGTTATGCATGTTTATTTCTCTCGAAGCTCGTTGTATCTTCTGTCAGAAACTTACGTGCAGGAAAGGATATCCAATATCGGAAGCACAAAGAATGCAACGCGGAAATGTTACGAGTATGTGCGCGAATCGTGTGATCCGAAAGATAAATATTTCATTTTCGCGAGCGCGAAATACACTTCGCCCTTTTCATACGACGATGCGTAATGTTTGCCGTGATGCTCGCAACAAAGAAAAACTATAACTCACATGGATCAACATGCATTTGTGCAGTTTATAGATAAGATTACTGTGTGAATATAGTTTATGTTCCAACGAAAAACAATCACCGAATTTCTGTCTCTTCAAGAGAGAGAGAGATTATACGTTACTAAAAAAATTATTTAAAAAGTTATTAAAAGAAGAGAAAGAGAGAAAAATTAAAAAAAAGGAAATTTAACAAAGAAACGCGCAATAATAATATAATGTGCATATCGTTAGCACATTATAATTCTTATTCTGTACAATTTTTTGCATAGAATTATATAATATCGTTGAAGTAGTTTTTTTCCCCGTGTAAAGTAAAAGCTCGCTCGAATATATTTGTTAAATTTTTTATATTTTATAAAGTAATGTTATCTTTTTATTTCTCGATCTTTCTTTTCTTTACGAAAAAATCTTTACGAAATAATTACGCATATTAATAAGATATAACGCTTATCATATCATATCGTGTTGAGGATGCCGAAATATTGAGATTCGAATCGAAGTCTCGATATCGGGAAAAACTCCGACTAATCCTCGATGAAAAACCCCCTTTTGACAGCTTAGAAAATTCTGATGCAGCGATCGAATTGACGTTATATAATAAAGACGAAATCTCGATTTCTCTCGGGTCTCACTGTTTTGTAAACGATAAAAACTACGAGGAGAAGTTGAATTGCGTCCGGGGTTCCTTCATGTCAGATGATTATTATTCAAGTGTCTCGAGATTCGCATTGTCTGTCACGTGGGCGTCGTGTCAGAAAATGTGATGAGGTAGTCGAGGAATATTCGAGAAATTGCATTTCTGTCAAGAATCGCATACCTTAAATTTAAAGAAATATAGCATAGTAACATATGACATCGAATAATTCTGTTAACGTGTCATTTATATTGTTCTTTTGTTATTAAAATTCGATATCTGTAAATTTTTAATAACACGACTGTATCTGTTCCCGTAAAAGCAATTATGCTCAACACATGGCTAATATTTCAAAGATTCTATTTTTTTACTATTAATTAATTAAGGCAACATAATTTTATTTTTAATGTAAATAACTGTGATTAAAAACCTAGAATTTTACTTTAATTTCGTGCATAAAAAAATTGTAATGTCATCAATACAAAATCGTCAAACATATATCTAGCAAAAGAAAATTTTAATTAATTTAAAATTTAAAAAGAGTTTTTCAGAAATTTGAAGAAAATAATTTATAACGAAAAAGAGTACGCGGAGTAAACGCAAGTGTTGCAGTGAAAAAATTACAACAAAAAATCAGATACAGTGTAGCGTGTCGTAATTAGAAACTAATTAACTAGTGAAAAAAATGTAAAACAGTGCGCGGATAAAATTATAACGGTATGACGAATAATGCGTGTTGCAATGCATGAGACGCATTTTAGAAAGAACCGTGGCTTTTGTTTCACCGTCGCAATTCTTTTTTGCGTCAAGTTCATTTTTAATCTCACAATTAATGAATGGGAAAAGTATAAAAGAGTAAGCTTTGCGAAATAAATCTATGAAGCTGCAAATGGGCTTCGCGGAAACAATGAAAAATTTCGAGACGCGAGACCAGAGAGATTTCGAATACCGAATCAATTCCAAAACTTTATAATTGTTATTTAATAGTGCTGCATAAATTGCAATAGCGATATTTTTTAATTATTTTTTAAGCATTATTTCATCTAACTTAGTTAAAAAATTATACACGAAATATACATAACAACTTCGCAAATTAATCTTTTTTAAATTAGAGTTTTTAATTAGTTTATAATTAGATTTTTTAATTTGTTTATTTAATTTTTTCTAAAACGAATTTAAGATTCTTCGAGAGAAAACAAAATAATTTTATTATCCGTTATTACGACAAAGCGCGAATATTTTGTTTGTAAGGATAGTATAGTAAAATTTAATAATATAAATTGACTCGCCGGAGAGAGAAAATGGCATGACGTTGCGTTCTCGAATTCGGATATAAAATTTTCCCCGTGACGATAATCGCGGTCGAACTTCTGATAATATAATTCAATTACGTCACGACGCTCTCTCTCTCTCTCTCCCGACGGGATACACCAGGCGGGAATCTAGAGACTTCGTCCGTTAATGGACAGCAACATTTCACGGTTTAATGTCGACTACCATTAAATCCCGTAATATAATTCCCACGTGTTTTGCGTTATCGCTATATCGCCGCTAGCATCCCTGTTTTAAGATTTGCAGAATCCGCTCTGTTTACTCGGCTTTATTAACGCGCGCCCTTATTTATTTAACGCGCCCTGTAGTAACTACTCACTTTTCTCACTTTTAATGAGATCTTTTATATATACGCAAGTCATTCTCTTCGGCAAATTTACTCTAAACGTCTTGAAAAATTGCTTTCTTCATTCAAAGAATTAAAAAGTTTATTATGTCTCCAGTATAATTATGTCTCCAGAAAAATAAACCCTCCCTCTTTTAAATTCGTTTTGCACTTTAAGAGATCTCAGTGGAAAAGACCAACGCCTGATCAGACCTTCCATCCTCCGCGCGAAGAATATAATTGGATTTAAACGAAATTGAATGTAAATATTTTTCGAAACAATTTGAAAGCTCTCATTGATGTAAAACTCATGTCGGATATATTATCGTAATAAATCGACATTCCTCGTGCAAACAAACGCCTCTTCAAAGTTTACGGGAATTAAAAGTATACTCGCGCGCTAAGTTATTATTCGCGTAAAATAATACAACTGTAAAGTTGTCACTGTTAATAAAAAAAGTTAAGTTGCCAACTTCTAGCCTAGTACTTTGTTTACGCGCCGGCATTTCTGGAGCGGAGCTTCTCCAGCTTATTTCACCGCCTCGGCGAAAAATCTCTCTTAAGATCTTCGTCACATTCCGGAGGGAATCCGCAGCTCAACGAATTTGAGAAGAGCCAGGAGGCGGCGAACTTCGCGTAGTTTGTCCCTCCCGGCTTTTGCCCGAAATTCCAGAACGCGATCTACGACCATCATCTTCATCACTGTCATTGCGAAAGTCCGTTCGGCGAGCTTAAAGAATCTCGGAAACTAATGCGGATCTTCGATCTACGTCGAAATATCCCGTTTATATCTTTTATCGATCACTTAATTTTTCGATGATATTATGATATTTCGGGCAAGTATTACGTATATAGTATATAATATTTTATTAAAATTCGATAAATAAAAATGGAGTTTTAATTGTTATATTAATCGCGTCGAATTAAAATTTGGAGAAGAAAAATATTTTTTCGATTCCAATTTTGTCGTTAATAAATTATTAAAAATATGAAATTTATTGAGAAATATATGGAGAAAATATATATGAAATTGGGATTAAAAGCGCTACACCGCAATATAATCCGGAATTAATACTCATAATGTTCGCGATGCGGACAAAAATTTCCCCAATAAACTCACCCCATCAAATATTTACTTTCACCGATGTATGACGCATTTGCGACGTAAAATATTTATTTTGGTCATAAAGAGGGCTTATCGCATCTAACCAAATGGCATTGCGTTAATTATGCCATCAACTCCGCTATATATATATGTATACATATATATATGCGACGAGATTATTTATCAAACGACGCTAATTCTACCATTATTTGAAAATGTGTATAAAATCGTCACGCAAGAGTTCGTCCAATCGTTATTCGCATTATTCGGATCAGTATTATTAATAAATCATTAGCTTTACGACTTAAAACAAAAAACAATTTTTAATCAAGATAGAGGAATTGAGAGAGGAATTTAATATTATTCAGACTCTCAACGTGGTCGCATTGGCAAAGTTAAAAAATGTCATTCTAGTCTATTGGATTTCGAATATAACGTTCGCCGGACAGTCGAATTATCCGTAAGACGTCCACGATGAATTGGTAGATCTGCAATTAATTAGGTCAGGAGCTAGTCGGCTTAACAATTCTGCCCGGATGATGGCAGATATTGAGTGCAATCGAGAGAGAGAGAGAGAGAGAGAGAGATGCTCTGGTAAAATCTTGGTCGGAAGTTAGAATTGATCAAAGACAGTCGCTTCAAATCGCGATATATCATATCTCCGTATCCCCAGGCGGCCAAACGAGCTTTAAAATCCCCCCGAGTTGACTAAGCGACATCGTAGTCTGAGCTTTGTAAGATTTACGAGACATCGCGACCGTGATATATAAATAAAATGATAAACAATGCATCTCTCTTTATGTATAAAACCCTAATGCGTGTGTATGCATGTTAATGTAAAGTAAAATAGATGATTAATTGGCAATTCATGAAATATCATCTTGCTTGAAAATATATTAAAGTAATATACTATATAATATTATAAAATATATAATATTATAATATTTTTCTGTAAAATATAATATACATTTATATAATATATATTATATTTTATATATTATTTATTATAATACTATATTATTTATTATAATATTTCTGTAACAAAGTGTTTTTACTTATTAATTTTATATATAATTCCAATTAATGAATTTGTATTAGTCTAATAATAATATGGTAAAGGTTCGTATTTTCGGTTGTAACGATTTTCTTTTATTATCGAGTGAAAATAACATTTTATACAAATGTATTTTCGCTCTTTCTTCGCAGGATTTCAACTTAGATGCATGCGTGGTTACAAAATACGACGGATCGATTCGCGAGCCGAGAAACTTAGGTTTTACATAAAAGCCCGAGCGTCCCAAAGCAACTTTCTTCTTCAACGTTCATCTTCATTAAAGTTCGAATCCGCTCTGAAAGGCGAAACTCGTAAAGAAATTACTGAGAAACGGGCAGCTCCCCGAAAAGTAGTAGACTGATCGCGAGCAGTGATTTACCGTAAGCCAACTTGTAAGAACCGCCCTTCGCGAAAACGTAGCGTGCAAGATGCATTAACCTACACTGATAACATTCTGCAACGCAAAGTTAGATCGCCCCAAAAGAGATAACTCAGCATCGCGGTGAACAAATGTTGTAGAAACACTCCATATCGAAGAAAGTAATTCGCTTATCTTCAGTTTGGAAAATTCTCATCGATCATATAGTTTCTTTTTTCTCTTTTATATACTATATATTTAAAGAGACGAAAGCAAAGTTCTCCATTTTCCAAGAGAACTTTCCGCAGTTTTCCAAGAGTAAACTAAATAAAATCGAGAAATTTTAGAGAGCTCTTTGTGTTCCCACATCTCTTATATATTATCGATATTTTAAGTCGCACGTCTCTTTAAATGCGCAATCTATTTTCATTTCGAAATACGAATAATATGACATTGCGAGATTTAATAACGCGACCTGACGTAAACGCAATTACAATACAATCCTGGCCTTTGCCAAGAATTCGATCTACTAATCGTTTCAGCCTCGCTCGGGGATGGAGAGAGAGCAAGAGAGCAAGGAAGGAAGAAAGGAAGGCGGTCAGGGGAAAAACAATGCGCCCTTGACCTTCATCGATCTGAACGTACATAGATGATGACGAGAGATAAACATACGGGTCCCTAGGTACATTCCGTTCCTTTCTTCCGCGGCACGCGAAAATACGCCAAGGGAGATTCTATCGATTTCTCCTCGCTCGTCGAGAACTTTCGCGATGCAGCGCGAATTCTAATGTGGCGAGCCGCAAATCGCTATTGCAGTATGAATAATTGTCGTCCCCCGACCGCGAGATGATTAATTCGTCAGAACGAGCATATGATCCGAGAAAACAATCGATCGTAGATACCGCAAAATGTCATCAACAAAATTCAGTTCTCTGTAATTTTAATTTGTCAATCACCTATACGTTTATAGTTATTAAATTCGTACGTTAATTAAAACTACGAATAACATACAGAAATGTAATATGAGAAATTAACGATAAAATGTAGCGATAAATGTTAAAAGAAACGTTCAAATTAATTTCCTAATAAAATAATAAATCGAACAGGCGCTGATATACAATAAATAAAAAATAAAATAAAAATAAAAAATAAAAAATTCACAAAGGCTAATAGTAAAACCCAGTCACAGATATTAGGTGCAATAAAATTATTTTTAAATTCCTCTAAACTTATTTTGTGTATAGAAGACAAAATAAATATAAAAGAATTTGAAAATAATTTTGTTGCAGCTAATATTTGTGCCTGGCTTTTATACTAGCACTTTTCGTACCTAAATTTTCTAATAAGAATTTGAAAATATCATATATAAAATTTGTTAAAACCAATCGTGCATTATATTGTAAATTGTAAACTATGTCGCGCGATGCAATTGTCGCAATAAAAATGCGGAAAGCCCGTTATATATATATAAGAGTCGCTTTAATCTTCCTCGAATATCGTTTGCCGGTGCATTTCAATTAATTAAGGTCAACTCGCCGCTCCTTTATTTGTGCAAAGACGATATGTGACAATGTGCATGCAACGTTCCCAGTATTTTCGTTCTCTCGTAATTTTCTATTTCGCGAAGATATAAATTGACAAAAGAAAATTAAATCTATCCTATCGCGAATAATATAATTTGTCCTTAATTGTTCGAAAAATTATCTCGAAAGAAAATTAAAGCGTCATTAATTCTCTTTCGATTATACCAGAAGCTCGTTACTTATTATCTAGAACTTGCACAGTAATTGTATGATACAAAAAAGTGTATAAATAGGAAAAAATCTCGATTTATGCGTATCGAAATTTTGTCTCGTTAATCAAAAGTTGAAGAAAATTTTCGGCGAAATTGGACGACTTTTCTAACGAATCGGTTGTGAAATTCATCGCGAGTTGAACAATTCTGGTTGTTATCGACGCGTGCAATAATTTATGGTGCGGTGTGCACTTACACCGCGGTAACTCTCATAGTAAATCATCGCATGGATCGCGCCAGAATTAGCGCCTCCCTGCACCCAATCCCACATACAGTGGGCTTTCAGCCCAGCTTCGAAACTAAGTTTCCCTTTAATTAGGCGGGAGAATGCTGTCGCGCCTGACGCCCGGTAACAATGCAATTATGATAACTTTTGCCCCCGCGCGAGCAATTTTACGCGTGTCGCTTATTATCGCCAATGCGCGAAACACTTCGAATGCGACGATAAATTTCGCGGCAGCGATAATTCGACGCCAACAAATTACTCTGCTAATTATCTCGCAGTTAGTCGTAAATTTATAATGCTTGTTACAAAAAAAATAATACAATAACATCAATTAATATTAATATTATTATTTATAATATATATATATATATATATATATATATTTATTATGTATATTATATATTATATTATTTACGATATTCTTTTATTTTCAATTAATCGCTCAAAATGTCAGTAACGCATTTCTGGATCGAAATTTATATATTTTTCAAAATTCTGCTTTTGAGAGACGGAGAATTTTGTTGCGAAATGTGTGCTTTTTGGATTTTCAATCTATATAGCGCAAGTTCGAATCTCTATATGCGACATGATACATGCGCGACACGTTTTGCTAGTAGTATATGCGGCCAATTTCCGCGGCAAAATGCTAAAGTCACTGCATGTATATAAATGCGCAAGGTTACAAGGCATACATGACGGGCTTGCAGGAAAACCTTTATCAAGGGCTTCTTGCATTACTCTCGTGGTTGTCGGACAATTCATAAAGCCATTATTATTCATGTCGTTTTATTTTCTTACTCATAAATTTATGCATGACGATCTCGAGACGAGATCTCGTCAAATTGTCTTCGGTTCCGAACGGATTGTGTCTCCGGTAATTGAAACTGATCCGTCGGTTGATTATCTTAATTTGATTATCTTATTGAACCGGTTACATTGATGGTCTTGATTAATTAACTACACATCGGCAATATCGTATCTCCCTTTAGATCCTACTATTAAATTACATGATAAACTTAGAGGTGTAAAAATCAATAATTTTAAATTGAAGTTTATTTACTTTCGTGCGTAATAAAAATTTCAAATTTATAAGATGCTTTTAATTAAAAAAAATTTTTTTAAATAATAAATCTTTAAACAAAATTGCAAAACTTAATAAAGAGAGCCTTCCAAGTATTTGAAGCTCTTCTTTAAACTTTTAAACTTATACACTTACATTACAAGGTTCAAGAAAGTTAAAGTTAATTTCAGAGAGATTAAATATAAAATCAAACTTGAATACTTATTCAAATTCAATTTCTAATGTTTAATTACTAATAAAAGATCAGTTTTAAATTTAATAAAGAAAATATTACCTTATTTATCTATTTTAAATACCTCGGTAAAGAATTTATCGAATATTAAGACGAAAGACACACAACTTAAATCGTTAAATCATAAACTGTTGATTCATAAACTATCAGTTCGTAAACATGTTTTAACGCACAGTGAAGCACATTAAGATATCAACTCGAAGGCAAATATTCAAGGGATAATAGCCTAATAAGTCGCGCCATCATTATCGATAAAGTATAATTTGCTCATAATTTTCACTCGTCGAGAGGAGGAAACGCGATGTCACCTCCTGCGATGGCAACCTCGAAAGACACTTAGACGACCTTTCAGAACCTCGCGCATGTCGTACCTTTGATTTTCCAAAAGGACCAAGATACATAGATCCGATCTATCCGATCGATGGCTCTTTGCCGATGATACGCGAAGGAGATGCTCCTAAAGTTGAGAAGTGTCTCCCGATTGAATTAACCCGGATGGAAATGTCTCTGAGAGATATATATTTCCCCTTCCTTCTTCCCTCCCTGTCTTTCTCTCATTCTCCCAACATTTCGATCTCGCAGAATACTCTGAGTGCTTGACTGATGTAATTTTGGCCATTTTGATCCGATATTGCATCGTTTGAATTCGACTGAATACGGTTTCGACTTTTCGTAAAGTGATCAGAATGGTTGAAAGATCATCAGAGAGATAATAGTTATTAGAACTGCTTTGATATCACTAATCGTTGGTTCAATACAATATAAACCGATTAAAAATATTTTAATATTATTATTTTATTAATATTATTTTATATAATATTATATAATATAATATTATTAATTTTATATAATATTATTATATATTAATATTATTATTCTTGATGAAGAGACTAATAGTATTAAGATATCTATCTAAAAATTTATTTAATGCTCTCCGAAAGAAAACTGTATTCATTATTTAAGAATTCCTTTAACTGATTATAGAAAGAACGAGAATCGGTAAATGTAATTAATTTAAGAAAGCACAAGCATTAATAACTTTTAACTCGCTGCAAAATTGCGAGAGAGATGAAGGAGCCCGGGCAAGGTTTCCATTTACTTCAACAGTGTCCGTTTGATAAGATCTTGCACTTTAACAATCGTTAAGCTAAGTAAGATTCGTAACGCAACTTTCGCGACATCTTGACGGAGAGATAGCTCGCTGGAAAGCCAACCGACATTAATTTACTTAATTAATAGCTTTTCAAAGAGACGTAGCACGAATAGCTCGTAGTGCAGCAACGACGTTATCGTCGTGTACGTCACGTACGTCGTCGATGCAGTTCGAGTACACGAGGTTATAAAGGCTCTTTTGATCGAATTAACTCCTCGGCGAACGATCCCTATCTCTCCTTCGACGAAATGTCTTGATCCTGCAAGGACGCCTTAAACGACTTTAAACGGTATATATGTATATCGGCATATATAGTCTCGAACTAATTATATAAACTTTTAATGAAATTCGAAATGCTAGGAAACGTATATCTCGCGATAAAATAGTCGATTAAATTTGCGCATTGACAGTTAATCGTACTAATTACGTAAGTAATCTTAAATAAATAATTAAAACTTTCAATAAGATTTAAAATTAAATATTATCTTGAAATAGAATTGTCGAACTAAAAGTGGGGATCGATCGCGTTCAACTAATTACACGACAATAACTTGGAGCTAATTAGACAAACTTCGTCAAGCGTTCGAGAGAGAGACATATTTTTCCAACGATTGATCCAGTAATTTTTTGCAAAAATCTTGTAATAAAATCGCTAATAAAATATTTAAAGTGCGCGCACATGTTATCTGATTTTTTAAATAGCTCTACAAGATTAACGAAGTTATAATTATACGATGTAAATTTAACCGTGCCCATAAATTACCAATTTCTCTCGTTAATAGATAAAAGCACTCTCTCGACAAATTGCTAATATCTAATTGTCCGTTCCAGACCTTACGCGGTTACTAATAGTGACACACGCGCGCAAAACGATTGGCAGCATCAAAGAAAATAATTTACATCTACATCACGATCCGTGCAATTCAATATGCAATATTGGCGACAATAAAGCATGTCAAATGTAAACCGTGTACACGACGGGTGCTCGAAACGACATTTCAATTAATTGAAAATTTTTGAAAATATAAAATAATATCTCTGTAATATAATACACGCGTTATAATTGTAAATATACGACGAAATAAAAACATTTAAACGATGCGTTTTTCTTTTTTTTTTGTGCATGATTATCAAAAGATTCAATGTATCTTTTAAAAGAGATTTTTAATTTTATTTGCGTGTATTATTTTTTTAACGAGAGAACGGATTTTCCGTGATTTGTTTATAATGGAATTATGTTCAAATCGATCGCTTTTAAACGAGCGTAAAATCGGACTTACATATCAGATTTTAAAATCGGACTACATATCAAATTTTACGCAACTGGGTCAGAAACAATATATCTATCATCCTTGTAGAAATACATTTTTTTTTTTTCACGATAGATGAGATCTCTGATTTGACAATGACAGTTCCACTTCGCAAAGTTCGATACTTAACAACTGTTATTAATACAACGTTACTAAAGACAATAATTTTTTGCTACGTTAATCTTTTTACACAAAAATATCATTACTGAATATATTTATCAAATTTTCTATTATATATAAATATATAATAAATGAAGTAATCAGTTGTTTGTATCAACTATATCTTTTTTTGATTTTGTTAATTATATAAAATAATAAAATCAAAATATTCATCGCAATAATTTAGCAATGCAAAATATGTTCTATAAAATAATTTGTATAACGAGAAAATAATCGAAATGTTAATATCATAGGTTACATTTATGATAAAATATGCGATTTCAAATTTATATTCATATATCTCGTAGAATTAAGTTTCGTTTGCATTGTGCCAATCAAATCCGTATATATTATCGCATTCGAAACAATTTTTTAACCGAATATAAAATTACCTGAAGATATCAAACGCTTTTACCTACTCATTAAATAATTATTTCATCGGTAAAAAAAAAACAGATTTGAAAATTAAGTAAAATGACATCACGAAAAAAAAAAAGAGAAATAACAGATTAATAAAACGAATTCTTCGGCGTAAGTTGAGTCACGCAAATGACTTCGAAATTTAGTGGCGAAATTTGGGACAATCGATATACGCCGGAAAGCGAAACATTATTCCAAGTACGTGGGAAAACATAACGGCGATAGGTCACGAGAGATTACGAGGGCGATGTGTGCGCGTAACTAAATCCGTCCAACTTCGTCGGGGTTTGCCGTTTTAAGCATTTGCTTATACCGCGTACGCGCACTGGATTGCTCCAAAGTCTCTCGGAATTGCTCTCTGGGTGAACGTAAGTCTCATCCGATGCGCGGATTAGAAGCGTTTGAGGCACCGCATAAGAATAAGAATTAACTTTGGGCGAGAGTAAATTTGAGAGCGAGCTCGCATAGTTTTAAACTTCAACCATACGCGAAGAGATAAATGCCAGAAGTGTGCAAATGCCTAGAAGTGATGCGTCATCTCTAACATTTCGGCTATTTTAGCCACGGGTATCAATAACTATTGACTGTTGGCTCATGGTATTTATTAACAATTTATATGTATATATTGATCGAGAATTGCATTATTAATTCCTCTCGAGCTGACTTTTAGACTGGCGAAATTTCCGCATCTTCTACTGCGATTCTGAATGCAATATATTTTGGAAATATATTAATAATATATATTCGTGTTTGATTTTGATATAAATTTATATATTAAATTATATATTATTGAAAAGATCGTCACAAAATATTTTATTTATAGCATCCTGAGAAAATAAAGAATTAATAAATTAATGATTTAAATAAATTCATCTTCGTATCAATTATTTTCTTCAGAAAAAAATGCTAAAATTTATTTTATAATGCGAGAATAAATGTATAAAAAAATATTTTACATAAATATGCAATATACTATAAAATACATTTCTTTTGAATTATTAATGCAATATCTTTCGAATTTTTTCGTGAGCTTGTGGAAATATTTGCCGCAGCTCGAGAAACAAGAGGGAAACTGCATTCCATCGCGAAAAACGAGCATTTAAATCTGTCGGGGAAAAAAATTGCCTCAAAGTTTGTGGAAGGCATCGGAACAGAGAGAAAGAGAGAGGCAGCAACAAAACGGTCCGGTTAACTTTTCAATCGTGCGCGCTCGCTGCGGCGCGTTTAATTAAAATTTTTTCGCCCACCTTCGTGGAATTGATATTTCACTGGTGAAAAAAAATCGAGGCGTCACCGCGGAATCTTCCGGTCCGCGCCCCCGTTCTTTCTTCCTTTTTCACATTTTCTCTTTTTTTTTTTTAGTTTGCAGAATTTTTTTGGTCACTAGACTTTTTTTCGCGAAAGTTCAACGCGCGAGTAAAAGCGTGCACGCGCGGCTGATCTAAAATTTAAATCTCTCTCCGCAGACACAGGTGGATCGAAGATTTTAAATCTCTATTATGTACCTAAACCTTTGAAGACTCGCAAAATTGCTCTCTCGCGAGAGAGAAAGGAGAAAGAGAGAGAGGAAGAGAGAGAGAGAGAGGCCGAATAAACCGATTTGCGATAATCGAGAATGTAAGAGAGAACTTGCCGAGGATATTTCGTGTCATTTTGGTAGGGTAGAGCATCGATCGAACATGACCACAGACAACATTGTTGTTGTACGTGAGTTACCTGGAATGGATTTAACCAGTTCCAGTCGTTTAACGCTAGATTGACCGTAGCGGTTACTTTGACGCCGAAATATTTTAATCAAGCATATCAACCTGTGTGGTGTATTTTAATTATTATTAATGACGCAAAATGCATCAAATATGCGTCAAAAATCACGTATATAAATATCTCTCGAGTAAATTTCTAAATAACGTTAAATAAAAATAATAATTATTTGGATTTTTTTTTTTGACAGAGATAGAGAGAATATTAGTTAAATATATATATCAATTAAAAAGTATTTTATCTTGCATCATATATATTTCTCAAAAAATAATTATCTTTTCTATTCCCCCGAAGACGAAAAAGCCCTTTCATCGCTCTTTCGGAAACGTATTCGAAACGCGTCTTTCTTACAAATCATCGACCTCCCATATATCGCGTCTCAGCGATGATGACACAGTCCTTATAAGCCGCTTAGCTGGGCAAAAATCTTCGCTTCACCTTAGCCTTTACTCTATTTCCCCGTCTCACCAGACAAGAACTCTCCGATCCTTTTCCCATGGGGTTTTTAAAGCCCATTACACCACCCTCGCCCCTTTTATTCCCCTCGCGACTTCGCAAGTAAACGAGACGAATTAAATGTACGAAGAGATTCTCAACAGATAAGGAATTAAGGCCTTGCAGTGAGACTAAAAGTAATTAGAAAATGGAGTTCGAATTTTATACCTTCTCGCGATGTCAAACTACAAATACGAGCGATATATAAAAATGTAAGATATTTTCTAGAGTTAATAATTTCCAAGATGTAATTATAAAAGGAACAAGATAAATTAAAATTAAAAAAATATATATATATCACATATTTGCACAGAGATTCGTATATATAATTCTTAAAATTTGCCAATTTGACATATTTAATTATATTTTAATTATATTTCGATTCGCAAATAAGTTTGTGGAAAATTTCAGAGAGAAAAAAGACAAAGGCAAGGCTTTCTTTTCGAGGGAGTATTAAAATGCCCATTGTAAAGAATTAATTTCCGTGAATTAACCGTTGTGGGATGAGAAACTTAACTTCAAGATGAGAAAGTGGATAAACATGTTCGTATAGTTGAACCGGTTCTGCGCGAAGGTTGATATAAACTACTTCCTCTCTTCGGAACGACCCTCTCGGGAACAACGTATTATTCATTTATTCATGAAGTGCATAAACGGCCGATCGGGACCTTTGCAGCTAGCCTTTTTCAGTTTAGTCGCTAAACGCGGAAGGTCGCACGCGAATTTAATCGTGCAATAAAATGACGCAAGGTCCACATGGTGGTTACATAATTAATTACGGCAAATAAAAATCTCATTTCGCGCGTTATTACGAATATATTCATATTCAGTCCACTGATTTAACGATTCCGAGAATTCATGAAAGTTAATCGATATTTGATCCTTTTAAAAAATAACAATGTTACGCGTACGAAACAAGAATAAAGGAATTATTTTTTAATTGTTTTTTGTGCGTGTATTTTTCTCGTTATATCGAATAAAAATATAGATTCATTCCTGTACAACTTTTTTCCTCGATTAATTTCTTTTTTCACCTAACTATACTAAATACATTAATTATGGGTACCTTAGTCATTAAGAATTTCGCCGAATATTTGCCAGACATGCATCGTTTGTTTACTATGTAAACGTTAAACACAATTAATCGTGAAATGCATATATGCCGAGCGCATAAATACACCCGCGATATATATATTGCGTAAAACAGTACGCGATTCGGTAGTATTATCGCAAGCTCTCGCTAAAATAATTTTCATGCTCCGTGGCATTTAATTAAACAGCCGACGGGATTGACATGAGCGTCACATTTAAATAAATGATTGCGCTTCGTGCATAATGAACCAACAGCGACATGTACAATAATATCCGTCGCACGTTTCAATTCGACTAATTAGAATAAAGCCGTCTAATATATACGAGCCTAATTTTAAAATACCGAGACGTAGTTAATACATATAATAATTAATTACGGCATAATCAAATAAAAAAAACGTGTTATGTGTAAAGTATATTAATTTCGTCTCTAATTAAACTCTTTAGTTTTAAAAAAAAAAATCAGTTTGGAAAAGGATATGTTTGTGGAAAAGTAAATGTTTCAATTGGGTCTTCACGATCTGCTTCACGATCCTAACTCGAAATTTCCAACTAGTTCAAATAGGTAAGTAGGTAACTAGTAGTTATCTATTTCTAACTAGTGTGATGTAACTTACTGCTCGTTACGTATGCGATGCACAGCCAACATTTAAGTTCGATACGTACACAGTTTACCTTCAAAGTAAAAACTTTGAAAACATATATCTTGGAAAAGAATAATAATACCCAACTGACGTAATTTATTTCTCTTTACACGTCAAAAAAAATTATTAATAATGTACGAATAAGTGGAAAAGAAAATTTTGATTGTAACGATTCGAAAATATTGTCACAACAATAATAATTTAAAGAAAGACGACAAATTTTTTTTTTATTCGGAACTGATACGTCTGGTTTGAAATCCCATTCTATACTGGTGAATTACAAATTTCGTGATTCGCGCGCGATTCGCCAATCTCCGCATCGTTCGAAATATTCCATTGTGAGTGAACACGATCGCAACCGACGCGGTGTTGCGGTTGAACTTCGTCGGCAACACCGAATCGCCTAAATCACCTTGATGAGAATAACGCCGCCGCCACCTTCCGAAGTTGCGAAACTGCGTGGGCGAAAGCTGGTTCGGTTAAAACGGCTGACGTTTAACTCATTAGCAATTAGCAATACTCTTGGATTAATTTCGAGACGACATTCAAGCGGAAATTAATTCTTCGTCGTGCATCTATCATCTAACTTTTCATTAATTAAATGATACAGGAGTGAGATAAAAGACAAAAAAGCAATGTAAAAAATTTTGCCAAGAAATATGTAATTTTAAAAAGTTTAACTATATTGCCAATAAATTTTTTAATGTTTCAAAAATTTTGAAAAAATTATGCACACTTTAATATTAAATATATATTTAGAAAACTACAATTGAATCACGGATTCGCGTTATTAGAAAAAAAAAATTCAGAATTACGTATAAGATATTAATGATTTTGCCTTAAATCACAAATTGCAGTGATACAAGTAACGATGCTCCATCGTGTTTCGCATAATTACGTACGCGAATATCGATTTCATCTTACCGAGCAGATTAGACCAGCAGCTGGTCCAATCAATCTCCACGGATCTAAACGGGGACAACGATTGTAAATTGGAAAAGTTAGACTAATCTGGATATCGCGCGTCGCCACAATTGCGGCTCGTTAGAGTTCGAGAATCGTGCATTCGGAGTTCGCGCGAGTTTAAGTGCTCTCACCCCGAAGCGCGGCTTCGAGGCGATTAACCGACCAGATGTCAACGTGCGAGAACAACATAGCAGTGTCACGGAAACGCGACATTTGCATTGTGACGAGACAATTAAACTAATCCTTTCGATAAATATCCCGAGGAATATTTGAGAAAAGTTAAATTAGAGATAAAAGAATGAACAAAGATTTACTCTTGCGCGTGAAATCGATTTTGAAATTGTTGAATAAATTATTTAGAAACATTTAGGACATACGTTTCTAATTAATAATAATAATAATGCATATATATTATTTGCTAGACTGAATAATAATATATATTACTTGCCATAATATTAAGCTATGCAAATTTGTTTTTAAATATATAGCTACTTTCCTTTTAGTACTATACCAATATTAAATAATTATTTTCATTGTTTCTTCAAAACTCTGAATTCTGCTCACATTTAATTATTTTCTTAATGTAGTTTTTTTTTTAAGTGAGCTAATATAAATTCATTATTAATAAATAAAATATCGTCCAGTCACTTATAATATGATATTCAGCAATACGATGCGAAATTGTAAAAGAACCTACATTAAACTGCAATAAATATAGATAATACCTAAATTATAGCAGCGTCCAAAATACACGTGAGCGATTCAAACGCTGATAGAAGATGCATAATCCATTCTCTGCGTCCGCTTCCTGAATGCGGCAAATTACTCAAGATATATGTTGCTAATTACGCGGAGATTAAACTCAAATTACGTAACCTAACAATAGGCGGCAACTTGATAACCCGTTATCAGGGCGAGCGTATTAAGGAGAAGCACGTTGAATTATCCGGGGATACGAGAGAAGATATTATCCTCCCGAGACATTCTCGAAGCTCTCGCATCGTTGCATAGTATATGTTAATCATTTTAACGCGGATATATAGGAAGCCATCGCCGTATCTTTCGTGTACCGTAAATTGCATTAACGTGTAAATATAAGAGGTGCACATAATGATGTACAAAGAGAGAGATTGTTAAATTATTTATCCGATTTTACTGAGTAAATTTACCTCTTCTTTTGCTCGGACAAAAGATAATATTACAACAAAGGTGCATACAGTAAGTTTGTATAAAGAAGAATAAAGAGAGAATTTGAGAGGCTATCTATGATTCAAACAAACGCGATTTGTAACATAACGTTGAGATTTGAAACGTGCTCTCTTGAAACAATTTAAAATTTGCTAATATAAGCATAAGCAGCAAAGTGAAACGTCAGAAAAAGACTTTAATTGATTTATCGGATAATTTTCGCGAAAATCTATTACTTGGAGGTATAAAAAATAATGAGAAATCTTAAACGCGATGATTTATTATACAATTATCCATTATCACGTATTGATTAGCTGTTAATCCGAATCATATATTATTACGCGATCAAGGTAAAAATTAAAATAATTGGCCGATGTTATTTCCATATTTCTCAATCATTATTAATATATGTATGTACATATATCTATATTTATTTATTGCGGATAATTTAGGAAAAATCTATTTCAAATCGAGCAGCACTGCGACATGTTTAATTAAATACATACATATATAAGAAATAGCGATTACGGTTTATTGAATATTAAATTGTACAAGTATTTTACAATAATCGCGCGGGCTAATAAATGATAATTATAATAATTATACATAATGATCGAATATTAGCAGTTATTAGCCTGCGCGATTAATTATTTTAAAGTGCTCGTGTAATTTAATATTCCGCGTATGTATAGTACGTAAAATATAATATTTCGGCAATATTTCGAGACAAATGTATTTCTTATCGACTTCTTGACGATTTAAATTCGAATTGAGAACGTGCGAGCAAATAATTAAATTGCATAATCGAATATTTAACAATAAGCTACGTGATACGACAATTATTTAATAAATAATTAATTTATACTGCAAAATGTTTTAAAATAATTTAAGATTTCGCGTCTATGTATATGTCATGTGTAAAATATTTCGGCAACCAAACTGTCAATGATGTGGTATTTATACCTTGATGCGGTTTAGTGCTATTGTTGGTGTGTTTTTATTGTTGTCGTTTTGTTATCATTCATATGTCAACACTCGAACAGGAAACTAGTGAAAACAACGACAAATTTTGATAATCGTCGTCGCGCATAATTTCGCCTTTGTACGATAGAATTGTTCGATCGAAATTTATCGCGTGAATAATCTCGGCAACGAAATATTCCGTGAATATTTATCTTCAATTTTAACTTTAAATTATTCATTTGTGTTATAACGCGAGATAGCAAAATTGCCATAAAACGCGCGAGCGTGTGTTCTATTATTTATTAACAGAAATAGCATTGCCATTGCGAATAGTGCGTACATTTAGTCTCATGATTTTTTTAATATCGCGCAAATTGTAGTTTTCGCATTGTGCTCGCTGTCGCGATGTAATAAAGTGCGCGTCGATTAATGTTGGGTATGCCGTGCAAAGTGTCGCGCGATCAGCTGATCGTAAAAACTGTGCTTTCGCGAGTGCGCGCAAGCAGCAGTAAAAGATGAACAACAAAAAGAGAGATTTCTAAAGAGCGGCAGCTGCATTTTATGAGGTAAGCAATTTATACAAGTTATTTAATATATGTTTTTACTTTTTTGCAATAAAACATTCGTTTATCTTCGGAATGGTGATTCAATTTGTATTATTGTGTAATATAAAATACATATGTAAACACATAAACTATTATTATTTTAAAATGTTCGCTTAAAATATTTATATAATAAAATATTTACAATATTTATATAAATATATAGAAAATGCTTTAAGATTGCCTTTGAGATTTATTATTTAAATTGTTTACGTAAAAATGGAATCTTTCATTATCAGATTTTATAAAAATTTTGTTTTCGGAAATCGTGTAAATTTTTAAATATCTGGAAAAAAAACGAAAAATAAAAATTTAATCATAACTATTTTTGCAAGTATTAATTATTTTGGATATTGCTTTATAATTAAATATATTTGTATTTTACAAAGCTCTCAACATTGTTATATTACAATTTTGCCATTGCACAACATATCGGTGAAAGTAAATTATTTTACGTTTTATATATTAGTTTCTAAATAATGGATTTTGCGAAAATTATATGAAATAATTTTATTAGAGATAATTTTAGATTAGATGAGCAATTTTATGAGATAAATCGATTAAAATCTTTTTCTAACATAAATGTAATAATTTGAGATTGTTTCTTAGCATGAGCAAATTTAAAATTTTTCCTTTAAGAACGCTTTAAACTAGTGATTTGATCTTTAATATACGTGAAACATCAAACAATCTATATTATTCAAACGATATTTGCAAAAGTAGCTTTAAAGCCTGCTTTAGATGTAACTCGCGACAAATTCAAGATAGAGATCCACTTATAATTTTGTGTGCTGCTTATCCTGTCTGCATATCCTACTTGTATATCCTAATATACGTTTTGTATATTTTGCTTCTATAAATGTGCTTCTTTTATATATTTTACATAGAATTATAAATTATGTCCCGAATTTTATTCGCGAATTAAATCGCCCTTAGTGAAAAAAAAAATTCGAAGCATGGAATATAATCAAAGTATTATAACGAAAAATCAATTTTCCAAAAATGTGCTTCATATTTATATCATTTCCGCTTTTAATTCATTTTTTCAATATAAGACGAATAATATATAAACTAAAAATATGAGTTAATATAATAACGCTAATCTAGACTAACAGTAGATTTAGACTCGCGATGCAATTTACTTAACGTGACGCAATCCTAAGTTAATCTTCTCTATACACCGTGCATCGGACGATAACGAATCCCCTCGAGCAAATGTGCTCTCGTCATCATGCACGGCACGCGTATCGGTCGACTATTCGCTCGGTATTCTGCTAGTCAAGGGACAGTCCATTAACAAAGATGAATTTCGCGGCGCACGGCCAGCTGAAATCTATCGGGTGTAACGATAGGCGGCTTAACGATATTGCCCCGGCGATAGATTGTCACAGCGATTTTAACCTCGTCAAGGGTAACGTGAAAACGAAGTTAAATACTCCCCGTCCCCCTCGTCGGCGTTTCCCGCCTACGATATCTCTCGCTCCGGCTCGATGCAATGCGGCGCAAGATGCGCTTAATTGCAGTCGCCCACCTTGCCGGAACATGAACCCCCGCTTAACATAATTTCCGTACTATGTAACACAATACCGCTCGACTTTCCGAGTACGAACATTTAATTAACCGGTGGTGTCTAATAAGGGACCTACGATAAAGCGACGTGGCCTCGCCTAATGGCATAATTATACAATTACGATGGAGCCAATTAACGATCGGAGCTCGCTTTATCGTGCTATTTCGAGATCAAGTTTATAATCTGATTCTTAATATAAAACTATTAAATGTATATTCTTTTATTTATACATCAAATTTACATTTATTTTAAAAATGATTTTAGACGATCGCTAAAAGCCTTCATTAATAATAAACCATAATATGTTATTGCAGAAATAAATGCAACTTTTTTATTAAATAATAATATATAATATATTATATAATATATAATATATTACATAATATATAATATATAATATATAATATATTATATAATAATAATATATAAGATGCAAATTTTCTGTTGCTGAAAATTTTCCTACTACCTCGCAATTAATTTTGCCGAAGGCTTTTATGCCACGATCGCAAGACAATCGATTGGGTAACAATTAACATCATTAGTCGAGCGACTGACCGACCAATCGCGATCTACGCTTTTCGACAACAATGAGGGCGCATCGTAAAATGAAATTGCACGTCCCGTGAGAATATTGGTTGGGGATTGTAACGAGCCGCGCGGAATAATGCGACGCACAAGCTGAACGGTGGTATAAATTATCAGCCCCCTCGTTTGGAAATTCGGAGGATAATCGTGGCAGGACTGCCGAATCGCGGCCCTCGCGTGACGCGCATGAATAATGGGCGCGAAATTGCATGCCGAGATTTGTGCAACGCCATTTAATCGCAGATATCTTGACGAAGATATCACCCGCCCTTCCCGCGATTTATCGACTTTTTTGATCGTTTTATCGAAGAGAAATTGGGCTCTTTCACGATCGTCTCTTTTCGCGTGTTCTTCCACGTATTAAAATTAAATCAGTAAATTGGTGATAAATTTAATTCAACGTAATTCCAAACAATTAATATTTTCATTATCGAGACTTAATTTCGCGTGTGATATTCTTCATTAGATCGGTGAATTAATATTGAATTTGATATTGAATAAACCAGAGCGCTTTCACGTATGGCTTAGTTAGAGTGAAGGTAAATGTACAGTTAATTTAATTTAAACTCGTTAACACTCTCTATTAAAATTAGGTAACTTTGGTTAATTTTAGATATTCATAAGATTATATCTCTTGATACATATACTATGTATATGTGTGAGAGAGTAGATTCTTCAGCTTTTAGTTGAAATTTTCATACTTGCCCTGTCGTATTAAAATGAAATTGGCGAGTACCTAAATGTCCACTTGATAGAATTTTATTGCATTAATTCACGCCAGTGGGATTAGATTGCGCATTTAATTACTTTCATTCTAGATGTCAACGGATTAAAGACACATTTATAATATATATATATACATATCATCGTTACTGTGATGTAATAATACCGGAAAATCCGAGTGCAATGTCTGTGTGTGTATGTGTGTGATATGCTTTTAATTAAAAATTGTCACACGATATTGTGCGGTGAGCTTAACCTATTAACGCGCTCGAAATGGAAGCATTAAATTTGTAACTATTATAATGTACGGGCAGCTTACTGAATGTACATCGTAATCTCGTTCTCCACAATAGCGTCCCGCAAAAAGCCCCTATTTAAAGCTCACACCTGCGTGTATACGTGTGCATATATATGTATAATACATTCGCTGAAGCTCTCACGCAGCCACGTAACGAAATAACGGAAATTAAAACACTGTCCTTATGAAGGTCTCTATGAAATATTACGTTTCAAATATTACTCGGTATTCAGTTTTATTCCGCGCTCCCTCAAGTATTCCTTTATTCGAATTCGGAGTAATGTAATCTCCATAACCGTATTTAAAGGTAATTTAGTTTCCACTCTCGCCACTCGCCATTTAATTTTAAAGTCCAATAATTATTTTATTTTGCAATTAAAAGTAAATTAAATAATTTAACTATATAACGTCAAATTAATTCTTCGTCGATTTAATCCTACAAGGATCCTAATTTAATATAATCGGATTATATATAATTTAATAATGTAATAATAATTTCTTAATTTTATTAATGCAAATGTAATTATTATCGTAATATTAAGACACACAAAAATATAAATAGCTATTTTTCATCCCCTTCACATTTCGTATTACTAAAAATACGTAAAATTAATTATATAAATGATTTTAACTCTGATAATTGAGTCTTTATATCACTTATATAATTTTGTATATGAGAAATAAAATGAAACTTATAAGTTATATATATAAGGAAATTATCCAAAACGCGCAGAATCACGTCATAAATAAATAGAAGGTCAATTCCGAGAGCTGTCAGATGCCGGTCTCGATGAACGAGATAAATGAGTGGTATCAATGAGCGATATTGAATACGCGCTGAATATCATTGAGCATTGATTAAATATCAGTATGAATTTCGCGGCGATCGCAAACACAATCCGCGCGAAAACGCCATCGAATCGATGGAATCGCTGTAACGAGGTCGAGCATTCCGGTTTATCGTAAAAGATATAAAAACCGCGTAATGTAACGTCGCAGCGTGGAAAAATCGCAATTTCCGCAACATTAAAATGCATATAAGAATAATCGTAAAATAACGCAATCAAAATGCGGCGATATATCAGGAGTGAAACGCTTTCTCGACGAACAAGAAAAAAATTAAATAAAATAGTAATATAAGTAGAAAAAATAATAAAGAGGAAATGAAAATAGCGATATACGTGATGAAAAAATAACAACTCGTCACGGAATATTGAAATATCGTTCGATATTGTAGCACAAATAAACGAACGTGCGCGGTCTTTGTTTTTCCCGGAAAATATGGAGAGAAAGCGAAGAAAGACAAAATTCATACGGAAAATAAAGAGAAAGGAAGAGAGACAGTTTTATTATTATTACAGCCCCACGAGTCGTTTGACTAAGTTTATCCTACCGACTAACTAAAACGGCTCTTCTCCGCGCGAGTACTTATCTAAGAAAATATAATATTTCGCGTGTGAAATTATTCCTGCCACGAATCTAATTAGCTACAGCGAGAGAGGTCTTTGAAGATACGAAATTCCATTAAAGAAAAATAAATATGAAGGTTACGAGATGATTTTATCTCCTTGATGCGGTACAGTATTTTTTTAACGATAAAAAAAAGCGAACTCTTGAAATTGACTTTCAAAAATATATAGACATTCGAGAAATTTGAATTTAATTAAAAATTAATATGCTAAATAAAACAATAAATAATTTAAGAATAAAATAATATTAAGCAAAATATCCGCTTTAAAAGTAAGATAATAATTTATTAAAATTGTACACTTCGGGTTATAGAAATGAAAGTCAAGATAGTGATACTTGACAAGCTGGTGACTAGCGAGAAAAACTGTTTTATAAGTTCGAAATTCTGTGCATGGAAACCTGTTGAATTCGATGAGGAAATTCGGCGAAAAATTTTCAACTTTCCGTGATGAAAATACGTAATTTATTTTCACGCGATGTTCGCTTCTTCGCTAATCTAACAACTCGAAAAGAATCGGAAGATCGTGATCTTAGCTATTAATGTTTTACGTGAATATCCTTGTCAAGATATCTCGACAGAAAAATATGGATATTTTCTAATAAAAATGACCATTCTTAAACGCGCAAAATTTATCGTCAATTTTCGCGATATATCGAAATCTCCCGGAAACGTAATATATGGAAAGAATTTACATTTGATAGGAAAATGGGATAAAGCGCCGAAGTTCGGTGCACTTTGCGGCGATAACTTTTTGTCCAGTCTTTTTTCCACATCCAAGATCGACGGACGGTTGACTCTTTTGGAACCGAGCGCGATGGGGAACATCGTGGCTGCGCTTTCCCATTTCCCGGCAATTTCCGCGATGGACCATGATCGATCATGAAACTTTCTCTCTCTCTTCCTTTTCGATCTCCCTCCCTCCCCTCTCTCTTTCTGTCTGATATTTCTCCGCGTATTGTGCAGCATTTTCATTCCTTCGTCGACAATTTAATTCGCGTTCGTAAGGTAAAGATCGAAATGTCATTATGATGAAAATGGGGGGCCGCGAGTCATCGATTTTTCGATTTATCAGCGAGATAAAAATTCTGAAGTCGCGCCATAAGTAAGTACAATATTGAGAAATTAGATCGCCGAAAAAAAAACACAGGAAAGAAGATACTCCTTTCAAAAGCCTTTCGACAGCGAGGTCACGGAAGGAAGCCGTAAGGTTGTTTGGTATTCCGGCGGTATCGTCTTTCGATGTAAGGGTACACCGATTAGCACCCCATGGTGCGAATCGGCTATCCATAAGAATCGCGAACGGAATCGCCAACATGCCGAAAATTGCGGATAAAAAGAAGGATATAAAGAAGACGTGATCGGCGTGAGAGATAGAACTTCCCGATCAATTTCCGGAATAAATTGTTGCACATTTTTCAGAAATATAACGCAATAGGAAATAGAAAAATTTACGAAACGCATTTCAATGACCCGCCATTGGCAGATCTCGATCGTTAAATCGTAAAATGTTTGCAGAATTTACATCCTACCTTATTTTTACATATCCTACTTTTAATGTTTAAATTATTAAATGATCAAATTATTTTAATGTTTAAAATCAGTGATTTGGTTATATTTATAAGTTAATATTCAATTCGAACAAATACTCAATTAATATCCAATTCTTGGGATATAAGTGGATTAGTCTTATTACGTAGATTATTAATTACAAATCGGTCAATCTTTTTTTATTTAAAAATAATAACGCTCGCGCGTGTTCTCTTTGCAACATTTAATCGTATGTTGACGAGATCAATATATTTTGATAAAAAAAAGTGCTTAAGAATATTCATAATGGTTTTATATAAAATAAATTTATATAAAACAAAACTTTTGTATAACATTTTGTATAAAACAATTTTAAAATTATATATTATATTTATATATTCAAATAGTTTCATTTTCTTTTCCGAGAAAAACTCGAATAAGAAAAAAATAAGAAGGATAAAATATTATTATAATTTTATCCTGCAATTGCATTAAATTCTTTGCCGAGATTCACGATACAAATAAAATAAACACAAAACAACAAGTAAATAAGTAATGAACGATTAATCCGAACGTAGGGAAAACAGGAAAAGTGTATCGAGCAAAGGACGCTTCAGAGATTAATTAATCTGCGCGTTTAATTAAGTTCTTCTTTCTCTAGTTATAATTAAACAACAGGAATACGAAGGTAAATATTTCTCGCGCAATAAATTTGTCACGAGAGAGAGAGAAATGAACCAAGATGCAATTTCTAATATCACCGATATTATAAAACTTTTATGAATAGAAATTTTTTGGTCATATTAGACAGAATAAAATGGAATTGATTTTAAAAAGTATATTATATTCTTCCGTACACGCATATTTATATAATAATTATAATATTCTATAATAAATCTAATTATTTTATTTTACTACAGTTAATATATTCTTTATGTCTCAACACACGTATATTTTTAATATTTGTCAAAGAAATTCTCCATAATATCGGGATATTAGACGCTTTGTCTGTCTTAAACTAGACCTACCTGTACGTGATGAACGCGAATACCAGGGCCACTAGGGACAGACTTCCCCCGAGGACGACGATAAGACTCAGCACGCCGTCCTGGTCGAAGGAACTGGCGATTCCCGTGGAAACGCCATTAGCTATTCCGCCGCCGGGCTGCGGAAAACCGTGAATCGCTCCGGTGTACAGCGTCTCCATGTCTCCGTTAAGCCAACATCTGTGACAAGACAAAATTCAATTATAAACTCAATATACAATTGAAAGACAAATATAAAGGCACGAAATGCAATTAAAAAGGGAAAGATAATTTACATAAGGGAGAGAACCGTGTGTTTGCTTTCGAAACTTTAATTTCCGGACCGCGCACGCTCAATTAAAGGAAGAAGTGGCTAACCGAGAGATAGGAAGCGGGCTTAATTAATTCGAATTAAATTAATGCGCGCGCAACGATGTAAATATTTTCGCCATTTATCCTCATCGGCTATCCTCGTTAAACTAAAGGTATGAACGTTTACCGCAATCCCGGGAAACCGCGATAACCTCGGCTTCCGTCGCAAATTTTAATTAGTAACGAAGGCCATTAACTCTCGCGGACGGATTTTGACAACTCGAAACGCCATAGATATCAAAGAGTTATCGCAACAAAGGCAACAGTTCTCCGTAATATATTCAAGCCGCTGCTCATGTTACTGTAATATCGCGTTAGACGATATCAGAATACAATCCTGAGTGTATACCATAACTCTAACGTTATACCAAGGCAAGAGAAAACCGTATATCGCTGTATAAAATATCGCAATTTTATTTCCTTGTCATAAAAATATCTTATTTCTTTGAGAAAAAATTATGTAAAACTATAAAATACAATACATGATCATTTCTCTCGTTCGTTTTTTTCTTACTGTAACATAATATTATATCTTTCTATGAATTTTCAGCAATTAGAAAAAAGATTTAATATTATATAGAAAATAAAGGACAGAATAAAATACGCGGAGTATTTTTAGAATATTTCGATTAAGAAAAAAACTAGGTTAATGATAGAAAAAATAGAGATTTTATTAAACGGAGAAGAAAAAATTAGCAACATTTTTCCTCATATATTTCGCATTACAAATCCCTCCGAGAGGAAAACTTCGTACGTGTGGCTTAGTATTTTTGAAAAAAAAGTTTTGAACAAAAACGCGATGTATGTATTAAGTATAAGTTAATTATAAATTATATAAGATTATAAATTATCGCGAGTAAGACCACAATTTGCGAAGCGGCGAAATATCCTTGGCGAAGTTGAACTAACAGTTATTCCGATGCGTGCGGGACGAAAGTCGCGGCGTTAAGTTTACAACGCTTTTCTGACGCTCGTAAATTTCAATCAGCGGTAAAAGCAATTAGCTGCTGAGCGTATTGCTTGTCGTTTTCTACGCGAACGGTTCTCCGCAAATTGCTTGTCGGAGCAATGCAAACCGCGCGCTCTCGACTCATCCGACTCGAGCGCCGGACTTGTTTCAATTCGCTCCACTGTCTAGCGCATGTCGGCTTAAGGCGTTGTCCGTATCACTGATCCCGCCAACGTGTACGATTGAATGCAAGAGCGCGAGCGTTACGAATAAAAAAAAGATTAACCGATGTAATTAAGAATCTCTACGTGATGAGACTAATCCACAAGAACTTATAAAATTTACTCCTAAAAATAGAATATTAATAGGAATATTAATTTATAAATATATGTATAATCAAATCACGGATTGTAATCATTAAAATAATTTAGATCAGATTTAAAGTGATTATCATATATTTTAATGAAAAATATGCTTAAAAATATTTATAATGGTTTCATATATTTGTAAAATAATATCCTTTAAGATTATATATTATATTTATGTATTCAGATATTTTTATTTTCTTTTCCGAAAAAATTATCACGAAAAAACTGAAAATCTATTTCTCTGAGAGAAAGATCACATATTTGTTTTATTTTTCGAACGATGTATTAATCAATGACACATTTCCAGTAATATAATTAATAAAAAATAAAATATCTGTGTTTTACACGTATATATTACAACGAATTTATGTATATATTAATAACTTTATTTGCCTGAATAAAATTGCCTGAATAAACTCTATATCGCATAAATTCATTGTGTATGGTTTTATAATTTATGTACGCAAATTTCGCTACGAAAAACACGAACGTACGCGAATGTGTACACAAGATACACTCATACTCAGCGATGGTGTTGACCAATGAAACGTAATTAACTCGTTAATTGTGAGCACAATATTTGTCAACTTTGAGCAACAATGTGCGGGTGAAAAGAGAATTCCGCGTAACGACGAATTAATCCATTTTTCTCACAAACTGGCTAGCAAATGAATTTTTTTTAAATTAATTTTAAATAATATACCGCGCGCTAATTTTGAAACTATGTTTGTTCAATCATCAAGTTTTAATTGAGTCAATCGTTCTTAGTTAATAACCTAAACTTTGCGCGAGCAGTACAAACGTTACTTTATGTATTTCTTACACATCTGTTCATTATTCAATCATCGTCTATGTTTATTTTAAATGTTTTTATAGCTACGTATAATATCATCCAATTAATAATACATTATCAAAGTTATTAAATTAACTTCAACGCTACATTGTCACTAATACAATTGATTAATGTAATTAATACAAAATATTCGTTTGATATAAATGTAATTGAAATAGAAAATCGTTCAAAAAAGGTAGAGAAAGAGAGGCAAAGAGAGAACAAAATTAATATAAAGTAATTATTAATCACATTAAATTAACCAAATTGTCAAACTATCAAACTAACTTCTCATTCGTTTATTATATGTTAAAATTATATTCTGTACTTAAAAATTTTTATCTCACACTAATTGAACGCGATAGTCGATGGATTTTGCATGTAACACGACTTTCCTTTCTCTACGACTTAAAGCACTTTAGAGAAGAAGGATTCATCGCCCATTTTGAAAACTTTCAGGATGCCTTCTCCTAGAATAGACGAGCTGTACAACGCCGAAACTGCTGCGAAATGTTAACACGCTTCCGGCCTTATTCGGTATTCACGACGTGAAAGCGCGCAAAAATTGTACTTTTCTCGTTGGTATAAAACTCATTTCTGCCGCGCGTTATGAGAATAACATGTGTGCATAATTAATATTTGCATAATATTTTTACTCGGCAAATTTTCTTCTTTCTTCCTACTTTCTCTTCATATTTCAATAATTAGCATGCTATAAATTATGTATATTGTTCCAGAATTCACTATTTTAATCGATTATGATAAATATTTCTCGAAAAAATATAACGCTAATTTATAATTTAGTTCTAACTCAATGTCAAATTGCTTTTAATTATCGTTTTTAATTATCAATATTAAATGTTTTAACAACACATTTGAAGACAAAATTCCGCGAAAATACATGTTGGAATGAAAAATTAAAAGTTTCTATATGTATGTTTCTATATGTATTCATAGTTTTCAAATTTTTTTAAAAATGCTGCGTTGTTAATATCGAAATTAGAACAGCTTAATTATAATATCGATCAATTTTTTAAATCTTCTTAGAGATCATGAAGAATTAAAATTGATTAAATCTTTTATTATTAGAGAAAAGAAAAATTCGTATTTATTCGTGCTCGTATTCTAATCTACGTGTTTAATTGTTAACAGCGATACGACAGGTTGTTCTATTCTGCGAGATAATATAATTTCGAAACACGAGACGTCGACACAACTGATGTATCGCGAGAACGTGATCCACTCGAACAATCGATCGCAAATACGAATTGGGGCATGTCGCGTTAACTATACCAATTAACACTAGTTGCTGATTACGTGATAACGCGTAAATGTCATTCCGTGACATGTCAGGAATCGGTTGTCAACAATATCGCTGAAACACGTAAAAGTACACGTTTGGAAAAGTACATGGCAAATAATATCTAACATTTATACATGCGCTGCATTTTCGATGAACTTTCGCGCGAGTCGATATCCGTTGGGTCGTTTTACTTTGTTTCGAGCCTCAACTTTCCGCGGTATTTCCGGATCACAGTGTATTTATAGCGAATCGCGGCCAATGGATAAACAACGGATGCACCGGTTTATCGGACTGCATAATTTCGCCTTGCAACGAACGTACGACAAAATATGACAATTTTTTTTTTTTAAATAGAAAAGAGCAAAGTTTTACGCGCTGACATGTTACATTAGACCTTGAGTTTTCGAGACGTAAAAAAAATAATACGGCTCGTATTTACTTTAGCTAATATTAGTTCGTATTTATTTAGCTATTTATTTAGCGTAGATTGAATATCAGCACATTTTATTCTCTCGAAAGAAATTTTATCTGACACTTTAGATCTATAATTGGCAGCAAAATTCATAATAGAATTCTATTTATAATTTTACGTGCATGTTCTGATGTGTTTCTCTTCAAATGTTTTCCATATTATACATCGTATAAAATCATAAATAAAGTTCTGTTTCGAGTTCTGTCGCGACTTTATAAAATTATCTAAAGCGAGTTTAAAACTTACTTGATATAAAACATTAAAATGTAAAGAATTTAATTTTTTATTAGAATCTGCATATTAAATAAATTGGATTAAAGTATCTTAAATATATATTTAAAAATAAAGTCTTATATATAGTATTGTCATATTCTTATAAAAAGATTTTTTTAAATATTCTTATAAATATATTCTCTCTTGAATTAACTTTTATTATCACATATAAAGAAAGAAAATAATATTGATTAAAAATGTGTATAATCAATATATTTGTTACTATAATATTATGTAATATGGAATATTAATGTAATATGGAAAGAAATATAATTAAAATATAGAGATACTTTTTTTTTCTGTGTTGAATATCGGTTAACGATTATTGCAAAATTTTGAATAAAAATACATTTTGACATAATGAATAAATATGATGAAAAAATATATTTATTTTATTTCACTCACTCTCTTTATAACTTTCCCAATTTATCAATAAATATATATTATTAGAATTTATTAAATATATATATATCAAGCTTTATATATATTTTTATATCTTGCTGTATCAGAAAAAATGCCTGTTACATAAATTATTACAGTATCCAACGGCTCCAAAAAATTCCGAGGGTCTCTCCCTGCTTCTCTCTTTCTCTCTTATAAATAAAACTTATAAATAAAACGTACCTCACGTACTCGGAGACGGTGTCGTCAAAATTGCAGATAATTCGAAGGCTCAAAACTGGCGGCTGCAGGTTAGGTCTGTCACATTTCGCGACGCGATGATTCACAGCACGAGCCACGTGATAAACGCGCGAAAAACGGAGGCTTCGCGTGCTCTGACGAAGAGGCCGGTACCGGCCGGCACCTGCGGTGCATCGAGGAAGGTTCGCCCTCGACTGTGTTATCACTCTGCTGCCGGCGCGATAAAGGTTAGGGCTAGGATCGACGGCGTCCCGCGTCGTCCAAATTCATCGCGTCCTTCGTTACGCGCTTTCGGCCTCAAGGAAAACCGCGGCCTTTCTTACATCGGCAAATTCCACTTCTCGCGGTGACACTTATCTGAAAAGTTTTTACACAACAATGGTAGAAGCGAACGATTTATCACGGTACTACTTTAATGCGCCAACGGAAGTTCGAACAATCGAAGTTTGCGATTCGCCTACTCCACTATCGATTCCGATCGCGTCATATCGAAGCTCGATCGCCCGGCGATAGGGACGCGAAGCTAACTTCGCTATGCAACGAAACTTGCCGTGAAAATGAGCAATAAGATGGCCGCGATTTTAAGGAAAAAAAAAAGAAAAAAAATTCGATCGAAAAATATGTAATATTCTCTCGCGCCGCGAACAAGATTTCGCACACTTTTCGCGTTCGACAGAATCGAATATTCGCCGATAAAAGGCGTTAATGCAGAGGATGTAGGGAATTAATTAAAAGCGAGGGCAATATTCTACTATCGTGGAGGCCCGAGGCTTCTCGCGACAACGGAAATTGGACGAGATATTTTACCTTCACGCTTTTACGCGCCGTCTTCGCGGAATCTTCCCGGAATCGGCAGTTTTGCTGTTCTCATTTCTCGATCGTCTCTCGCCCTCGAAAGCGCGTTCCTTTTCTCCATGCGATCCTGCCTTCGCGGCTCCTCCTTCGTCGAGAGAGAAATCGGCGGACTGAACCCTCAGACGGGATCGCGTGGCGAGACGAGAATCGCGGAATCAACGAATCGATGCCAAGTGATTCGATCGCGAAAACGGAAAAGAACCAAGTGCCGATGCGCGGAAATGCACCGAGCACCAACGACGAATGCGAACGCGACGGCCCGCGGACCGTGACTGCGACAGCGATCCGTTCGCGCTCCGCGAACGCGCGCGCGGAACTGCGCCGCGCATGACTACATACGCGCGCAACTACAGCGTGAAGTTGCCCCAATCTCGAAAGGAGGGAACCCTCGCGTTCGTATTATAATAATATTATATTGTATATTTATTATATATATATATATTATGTAAATCATATATATATATTATAATATATATATTATAACAAATTTATATATATTATAATTTATACATATATTCTATATATATTAGAATACCGAAATTAAAATTATTGAAGATTGATTGCATCAGTCATGAAATTGATTTAATTTGAAATTTTGAAAAGAATTTTATTATATTGCTCAACAATTTTTATATACATATAACGTGTTACTCTGGTGTCTTCAATTATTTATGCACAAAATATTTTAATTGCCAATTGAACTGTTTTATGTTTAAAAATTTTGCATTTAGAAGTTAAATATTATATATATTACACATATATATATATATATATATATATATATATATATATATGACCTATTATATATATTATAAAATACAAAAAAAACTAGTTAAAGAACATTAGAATGAAATCTTTAAAAACTGTCTAGATCTTTCTAAGAGAAATTGCAAAAAAACATAATAATACAAGAAAACAGAATCCACAATAATACATGACATCACTTATTGTTAGACCTAAGTTAAGACAAAAGATACGAAGATATCAAAAAGAAAAACAAAAAATAATTAATCGGTTGACGGCACATTAAATACCTTCATTAAGAAAATACGCTTTTCTTCCTTTTATTTTCGAAATTATTCAAACGATAATTAACTAGCAAATTAATTCTTTTGACTCGTACGTTTAAGAAATGTTTTACAAAATCGTGAAAACATGTTATGTTTCAACACACTTGGAGAATATTGCACCTTTGATAAATATTTATCACGCGCTTTTTCCGCGCCACGTTATTAAATTGTTAATCAGATTAAGATGAGATTATTAATCTAAAATTTATATATACATGACGTAGTTTAATTGCATTAATTTATAAGATTCTGAGAGAATGATAACGTAATCGATAAATATACATATATTTGAGTATATCCTTGTAAAATTATTATCAAAATACTCGTGCCGTATTTTCTAAACGTTATTTTTCGTTTCAATCTTGCGTTATTTAATAAAGAAATTTGGTAAAATCGCGTAAAATTATTATATATCGCACAAGTCGGATTGATAACGTGTTTCTAAACACAATCCAATTGACAAAAAAATATTTTGTACATAAATAATTGAAGTCACCAGTATAACACATTACAAATGAAAATTGTTAACCAATATAATTCTTTTCAAAATTTCAAATTAAATCAATTTCATGATTGATACAACTTTAAATCAATTTTTAATAATTTTAATATAATCAAAAATATATTTTTTTATTAAAAATCTCAAAATAAAAACTAAAGATAATATCTTTCATCTTCGAATTATAATATAACATTGCCATCTTTCAATAAAATAGATGATTATAAAAATAAATCCAAATAAATGAATAGAATAATAACAGCTTGCACACGTTTAATAACATTTATTTTAAAAAATTATTAAAAAATAATTGATTCTATTATTGTATCATTGTTTTAGAAACTACATCATTGATGGCATTGTGTAAAATAGATTAAACATTCTTTTATTAATACGATTATTATCGTTCATTCTTTCTTTTGAATTGCGACATCAATTTCCCCGTCTAATATCGATCGATAGATGATTACGGAATAAATTATGAAAGAAAATGTCTATCTGCTACTTACGAGGCCGGAAAATTTGCGGTTATTCGCGAGCAACGAGCCGAGATTAGGTACCACTATCAAGCGAGAGGGTGGACGACCATTGAGAGTTATGGTAATGGAACGGAGGTGGATGACCCAATTTCAAAAGGACAAAAGGACCATCCCCGTTGTGTCGTGACAATGTGCCGACAGGAAGAGCGTGACAGGAGCATTCAAAAAAGTGGATCTTCATGGATTACCGACATCCTTATTTCGAGAGACTCTAAGGAAAGAATATAAATTAAAAACTGAAATTAGAATCAACATAAAATGTTATTTTTACAAATTTCTATAAATTACAAATGTATAGAACAGAGCCTCATTCTTTTCCTTCACTCTCCGATAAACTAAGTCTTACAAAATAATTTATTTTTCATATATAAAAAAAAATGATTATAATGAATCGTTTGTTAATCTTGGTTCCACGAAATTTCCATGAATTAATCATTTACTTACGTCCTGATCCCGCGAGATTTTACAGCTAATCTTGATACTAGCTGTAGCTGTAGCCTGTGTGCTTGGCAGTGATAACGGTGCACGTTATATTACCTCGGAGAGATGGAAAAGCACTCTTGGGACAAGGAATTGCGGAGACGTGAGTATTCTAAGCTATGACACACATGCCAAAGTATGATTTTTTAAATACATTATATGTGTTAGTCAAATATATGTTAATTGAGATGGGACATGGCTCGTTACAGAGGTGAGCTAATTTGTTTATTAATAAGTTAGTAGACCAGTCCTGTCGACAAAACCGTCCAACAAGGTTTATTATTCTTGTTAACGAATAGATTGTTCAACAAAATCTGAAATTGTCTCGAGCAATTTATATTAATTATTTATTAATATTTTATTTACTTAAGATACAATCCAAATAGAAACAAATAAAAAGAGTTTCAAGCAAGATTCACTTTTTGTTGAATTGATTCGCGTGCGATTCGACAATAGAGATTTTGAAGACGTGTATCTCATTACGTAATTGCAGAGTTGAAAGTACATTCATCAGATTACATAGAACGGAAAATAGTCGGCTATTCGAGGTCACAGGACTAGAATGAAGAGGAAACCTAATTTATTAAAAAACAAAGCAGCGTGCCTCCAAAACAAACGGGAATAACACAGAGGGACATTGTGATATTTGTTAATTATAAAATATATTGTATTTAATAAAACTGTGTCGCATGTATAAAAAAATTAGAATTTATTTTTCTTTCTCGTAAAATACTCGATATACACCCGCGGATTGTATGTACGCATCTTTGAACATATGTAGAACAAGGATGCCTCGTGTCGTTTAAAAATTCGACAAATTGCGACAATATACATGTAGAGAGAGAGAAAGAGACGTTAAATTATATTTACAGAAATTAATTAAACAATCGTACTTTCCAATTATCGCAGCATCGTAAACTTCCTACTATGCGTCAGTCTATAAACTGTAATCGTTGCAAAATTCAATCTCATGATATGTCTCCGCTACCCAACCAAGAAGGTACTTGACTTTCTCCGTTGCCTCGTCGGTAGCTTTATAACCCTCGATAGCTTCGTTCAGGCACTTTGATAAAAGTTTCAACAATGGCTGCAAACAAGAGGATTAATATTAATATTTCGAGTCATAAGTTATTAATGAGTAATATTATATGAGATATATACTCACTATGGGCCAATCTTGTCTGAATAAAGCTACGCACTGATCACTCAGACTGTCTCCATCAAGTATGTTTGTTTCTAACAATCTTTTTAGAAATTTGCCAAACATCGGCCACATCGTGTCATTTTGAGATTGCGCCAACAACATGATATTTCTAGAACACAAGAGTCTGTTCATGGGCAAATCAGTTTCTTCATCTGTCAGACCGTTCGATGACCATATTTTAATAAATTTGTCCTGGATTTCTTGCGTGAAGAGATCCGTCCTGTAGGCAACTAAAAACGCGAAATATTACGGTCGTTTAATTTCATTTTGTTCTCGACATTTCACAGAAAATAATTATAAACATTCATATAAACATACCTAAAAATAATGCGAAGTCAGTACTGAGATTAGATAAAACTTTCTGCGATCCTGGTAATAGATTATTTCTTTCACTAAATACTTGATATAGTTTATTTAAAATATCCAATATGGATGACATAGTTAAATCTACGCCGTGATTATCCAGTATGTGCCATATTAATTCCTGTAAACAGAAACAAACATGTTTAAATATTAATAACTTAAAAAAGTTAAAATTAAGAATTTAAAAAATAATATAATCCAATATTTGTGTAGCCTGACAAAGTATATACATTTTGTATCAGTTTATATAATAAATCCAAAAAACTTAATTATCATGCTACACACAAGTTTTTTATTCAAATTTAAATGACAGATATATCCTTACCCGAAGCTCATCTATCACCGCAGTGGGCTTAGGAGCATCTATATTGTGACATTTCTTTTGCTTGGAGTGCACAGGACTACTGTTCCGCAAAAATCTATTAATTTCAAGTTCCATATCCTTTATAAATAAGGAACCACCAACAATATGCGATTGAATCCACTGATTTATTCGTTCCATCGCCATTCTGGTCGCAATTTTTATGCACATTTCTTTGACCGCTGTTAGAGAGTCTTCTGCCAATAGAGATTCTATTGACGTCGCAATTCGTGTCTCACAAATCGCCGGAATTGTTTGCTCGCACTGATCTTTCAAATCCCTCGATACTTTATTCGCTAACATATTTATTTCAATCAAGAACGAAGCCTGAATATTAAAACGCAACTTAATATCTTGTTACATCGATGTAATATGAAATTTCCCTTATGAATATGTCTTACCTTAAATTTGTCACAGTAGCTCATCGACAGTTCGCTCTGCTCATCTTTCTCGCCACGTTTATGTATTAAAAGTTTCCTGAAGGCAATTAAATTCGTTTCTCGCGAGGAGGCTAACATGGTGTTGCATATATATTTCACGCAGGTCGATGCAACTCTTTCAGAAACGAAATCAACAGTTTTCCGTGTAGAAGCTGGTTGACCGTGAAAAAAAGCTTCTTCCAGTTGCAACTATGACATAAAACAGAAAAATTGCAATATAAAGCAATATTGTTTAAATAATATATGAAATACTATAAAATATATAATGATATAATAATAATATACATACTTCTAAGTGTTTCGCTTGAGTGGTGCCTCCTAATTTACGTAGCTGACTGGTAACAGGTGTAATGTGTTTGTTGGAGTTGATACTCAAATTCGTACCATTCCCATGAAACACAGAGAAAGTCGATTCTATTCGCGAACAGAATAAACGCATCGTTCGATCAGTAATTATATCTAATTTATCGAGATTGCACTTTGCGGAAATCGCGCAATCTGTGGAATGTGAGTTCTTTTTCTTTTCAGAAAACTTTTCGATCTGTTTGAGACTCTTTAATTCTTTAACTTTGCAAGAATTCTGCCAGGCGATGTGGAAATCCTTGGGATAATTTGATAGCTCAAATAACCAGCACAGACTTGATTTGAGCAACAAAGCAGCTTGTTGGGAGATAAGACTATCCGGAGCAGAAAGATTGGTCTGATTGATTGCATGATAAATGTAATACAATAGTTCTAAGATCTGCTTGTAATATGGCAATCGCAGCGACACTGTATCCATCATAGCTAGATACTTGACTATCCAAGGTATCGTCAGCGAAAGTTTGCCTTCAAGTATGGCGTTTTGGAGACATGTTTGTAAGTTTAACGATGGTAAAATCTGGATAACAAAATAATTGCAATTATTGAAAATTTGTAAAACAAAATACACATTTTTAACATTTGTTTATAATTTTTATCGCATACCTTGCTTCTTATCTCTATTTGTGTTGCTATAATTTCTTTAGTAGTATTAGATTCAGATCTGTACGGTAATGAAACTAAAAGTCCTAATACTTTTGCAAGAAGTCTCAAACTAGCTAAACAGGTAATAAAATTCTCTTGTGTTTGTTCGTCAACCATTGTTTCTGTAAAGAAAGCAACAGAAAAACATTATATTTTTAAAATCTTTATTCTTAAAATTGCATTACGAACAATTGTTGTTAATATAATAAAAAATATACCTGAATCTTCTATTTCACTATTAGCAAACTGAGTATCATTTAGTTCCGTTATCTCATGTACAATACAATTTTCCAGATGCGTGTAGAATATTGGATGAAATGCATGTAATATGAAATCTTTAAAAAATTCTTGTATGCCAGGAAATGAAGGGCCAAGAGTCTGATTTTGTGATGGCAAGGGAGTCACAAATCTTTTACTGAGTTGTGTCAATTTTTCAGGATTGACGTGCTTCAAGGATTTGAGAAAATTCAAACTCTCGTCATCCACCACATCATCCTGCAATTTGTATAATTTATATAATTATTTCATTATCTAAAGATCTTGTTATAACCATACAACAGAGAATATTAATAGCTTCAAACTTACTTGATGTCCATTCTGTATACACGATATCAGCAATTGTGACTTAAACAGCCTAGCAATGTGATAATAATTGGTAGAGTCATTGTGCATCGTCAACATACTTCGTATCCTACCACCTAGCGCAATCTGAAACACCCATCCTGACACCAAGTGATTTTCCTCCCAAATTCTCAATATATCGTAAAAGGCATCTCTCTGTTTCCTGAAGGCTTGAAATGCAAGGCCGGATGAGAAATTCTCACGATTGTCAGTGTCAATTTGAAAGCACACGTTTACTTCCCCCATTGCGCCCATCAATTTTTGACAAACTGTAAACAATAATAAACATTTAATCATAAGTAAAATCGCTGTAAAGTCGCAAAGATTCTTGTGAACAATTTGTTTTACTTTGTGATAATCTGTTTGCTGATCAAATATCTTGTTCTTCTTTTAGTTAAATATTTCAACATTTCTTCTGTGAAAAAACTTGTTTCTCCTGCATACAATTTTGAGGTTAGATTTACCAAACATGAAGAAATCGACTGATATTTGTTAGGTGGCGGGATTTTCGTCAAAAAGAGAATACAAGACGTGTTGTTATGCGATATTTAAATGCGCATCGTGCGTTTTTCGGCGTAGAAATTGCACTATCAAACATATGGATACATGTCACTGCAATCTATTTTTTTTTTTCCTCTTGCTTTATCCCGAATCCCGGATGGAAGTTAGATTAGGTTAGATTGTAAAAGAGCCGATTAACAGTTGGTGTTTTAAATATATACGTCAAATTGTAACAATGTAAGACTCTTTCAAAAAAAAATTGTAATAGAATTCTGTAAAATATTTCCTGAGTATTTAGTGTTTGTTTAGAGAAATAGAATTCGCTTAATGGAATATATTTATCGCTTACATTTCTCACACACGATATCTCGTATAAAGAGAGAGAGAGCTAAAGAGACTGTTCGTCTTTTCTATAAAAATTCTTGTTTAAACATTATACACTAACAAGATCACATTTAAAACATTTAAAACAGAGACGATGTAAAAAGTATAACAAGATGAAAAAATTTTATTACGTTGCAATTTCGATATTTCAAGAATTCCTCGATAAATATCGAATCGATTTTAATCGATAACGTAGACACTCGATAGTCCATGCCAATTTCAGGGGGTCGATCATGTAACTTTTCTTTAGAGCGAAAACGTGAAAAGTGAAAAATTTTGCTCAGGGGGTCGATTATGTAACTTTTCTTTAGAATGAAAACGTGAAAAGTGAAAAATTTTGCTCTGTTCTGTCAATCACGCATTGGTTTCCATAGTAAAATTGTTCACTTTTCACGTTTTCGCGCTCTAAAGAAAAGTTACATTTCGACCCCTTGATTTCGTCAATCACGCATTGGTTTCCATAGTGAAATTGTTCACTTTTCACGTTTTCACTCTAAAGAAAAGTTACATATCTCTCTGATAGAATATATAATAAAATTAGAGCGCGTGTCAATGTGCCCGGCGCGTTCGACTTTTAACCTTCAAGTGGCGCTCTGCGTCACGTGGTCGCGCGCGTCGGAATTCGGTCCGCAGAGTGGGGGCGAGTGGTGGGGGGTGGGGATGGTGGGGCGCACCAGCGCGCGCATCCCCCCACCACTCTCCCCCACTCTGCGCACCGAATTCCGACGCGCGCGACCACGTGACGCAGAGCGCCACTTGAAGGTTAAAAGTCGAACGCGCCGCGCACATCGACACGCGCTCTAATATTATATATTCTATTCTATGGTTGTGCGACCTGAAATTGGCAACACTGGTCGCCGCCCGAGCACGGAGGAATACGAGAGGTGTTTCGCGTTTCGTCATCAGTCACGACGAGAAAAGGAAAAAAAAGAGAGAAAGGAGAGGTCGAGAGTGTACAAACGAGATACTCTCTCTCTCTGTGTACGAGAAATAAAATTCGCGCGCGCGGAAGGTTCGACGGCGACTCGGTGACGGGAGGTATAACATGTTAGTGAAGTGCGTCGTCGATCGGGAGAATCGTCATCACGAGACACCGAGACTCTTGCTATCGATATCCGCGCAGGCAATCGCATCGATAGCCGCGTCCTGAGGTAGGAGAGGAAATAACAGTCGGTGACGCCGATGACGCTCCGCGCCGCCGAATCGTGTGAACGCAAAATATAACCTCACCGAGTGCGGAGTAAGATGCGCCAGCTTTTATCGGTACAAACGGAGGCACCGCTTTTCTTCGGAGAAACCTGATCATCGTGCACGCTCCTCTCGTGCGTGTGTGAGTGCGTGTACGCACCAGGTCCAACACGGTCCAATCTCGTTTTCGCAATCATTATCGAAGCCGCTCATCATGAAAGTGATCGTGAAGAAGCTGCAGGGAAAAGAATGTGTCGTTGACGTAAGTGTCTGAATTTTATTTTGGATTAATATTTATAGTCGTACGATATTAAATTGATGTTTGTTTCAAATGAATTAGAGAGTAGAGTATATATTTAAACGTTTGAATGGAAGGCTAAAGCGCTTTCTAGTACATTCTCGTACAATCTTTTTTCTATATATCTGGCTATAAGCATTTTTTTTAAATACATTATTGTATACATTGTATTCATATGATTTTTAGATATTGCCATCGGAGACAGTATTGGAGTTGAAACACAAAGTGAGCGATCTCTTGGGTATCGATGTACCGCAACAAAGATTATTACTCACTGGCAAGACGTTAGCAGGTAAGAATATTCAGTTATCTATTGTCTTGTGTAATTGTATATAATTGTCATTACATATGATTTATTTGATATGTCCTAGACGAGAATCCACTAAGTTTCTATCCAGGAATCAAAGATGGCAGTAAATTAAATCTCTTGATAATTAAGAAAGCGGAGGAAGGTTCCAGTGAAGCCAAATCTTCGCCGCAGAAGTCGGGCGTTCATTTGTTGAGAGATGAAGTTTCCCGAGTGCTCAGGCATTACTACACGGTATCTGAGACAGAGTCCATAGTCAATGAGCTGGTAAAGGACTTGAAAAATAAAGTGAATAGCCTTAGTTATGATGATCTAGAGAGACTAGCCATTGCATTACTCCAGGACCAAGAGAACATAGCTTAAGAATAACTCAAGATTTTTCAATTCTGCTTATCGATTGATTATTGTACGAGTTTATTTAATTGAAGCATTGTCTTATATATATTGCGCCTCCCAATAATTGGTACTTTGTAATTAAATGTATTTAAATCGTACGAGCATAAGGTTTGGAACATACCACTTTACGTTTAAAATTAAAATTTAAACGTAATGTCAATTGATTTACAAAGTGATTAAAATCGCTATATGTATACATGTGTCGCATTACATCATAATTAGGTTAATATATTGGGAAATTCTGAAGGATCTGCCAGATCTAATTGACGGAAGTATCTCGCCACCAAACAGATGAATAAATTCAGCGCCCCTAGCTCCTGCGCGTCCAATTCTCGCTGAAAAAAAAGAGCAAGAAGACGAGGACGTCGTTAGTAAATTTTAATGTAAACTTTTGTAGATATTAACGAGACGACGAACTAGTTCAGATATAGAAGAAAAGTTCAGTCTCTTATTTTCTCAACCTTTTGTAATCTGATAAACACATGTTTTTATTATCACCTGAACCTTTTTCTAACACTGGAAATGACATTGCAACAGCATGAATAGAGTAAACAGGAAATTACTCTAACAAAATAAACATGTTTTGTTAATAGAAATTAAGCGTTTCCCTCCTGTTTTTCTTTTCCCTATATTAATTTATATTAGCAATATCATTAATAGATCGGCGAGTAATAAGAAACAAAATATATTAAACATCTAACTGAACTTTTCTTTGTGTCAAATTGATGCTTTGGAATTATAAAAGAACCAATGTTATTCTATAGTTTAAAGATGTTATATAGAAATTCAATTCTTGTGTGTGTGTGTGTGTGTGTGTGTGTGTGTGTGTGTGTGTGTGTGTGTGTGTGTGTGTGCATGTGTGTATGCATGTAGAAAAGAGAGAATATATTAAATTATACTTTTTTATTATGTAGTAATGTGGCTACTTAAAATTTATTTTATGTTCTTCCATTGTTATACTAAAACAAAACAAAAAGCAATTAGCTATTAAAGAATTAATGAAAAATCAATATTTTTCATTTGCTGAAAGTAAAAAATCGAAATATTTATCGTTATTATTAATTGTTGCTATTTAATGGAAAAAATTGTTTCTTCCTCTTTTTCCCCCTCGTCACATTACTTAAAGATATATAATTGATATTAATCGATTTTGACATCTTTACAGGCTATACTTTGCAAATATTAATTTGTATAAATAAGATTAAACAAACATAAACATAACATTTGTGAACATTTTCTCTCTTTTCAAAACAGAGTGACATTGGTTAATTTACATCCAACATTGATTTACTTCAATAATACTAATTAAATTAATAGTTAAATTTAATAAGTTTTACAGAATCTGCGCGGATGACGGAACATGCTCGTGCCAACGAACGCAGGCAGGAACAGGTATCAGGCTGCAATGGTTGCTCCAAGATTGCGAGTAACGAGTAGATCCATTGGCCTATTTTGTATTCGATTTTTCTTTCAGTTTCCGCAAAGTGCACCAGATATTCAAGTACCTGCTGTACAGTTGATTGATTGAAACAAAACAGAGTATTCAATGTGGGTTCAATTTTCTCTTTGCTACTTAAACAGAACCTGATCCAAGTGTCTCGATCATCTTTTATGTTTGGCTGTAATATCAAAGAAAAGAAATAAACGATTAAATAAATAAGTAATTCAAGATCTTTTTCAGGTTTTAGGCAAGTTTATTATGTAATAATATTGAAAAAAGATTTATGTACCAGATGAATGTCAGGTGGTCTCCATTTACGTTTACCCACTTGTATTTCGTCTTTTAGTTGGCTTATATACAGTCTTAGATTAGAGAAGTCGGAGACCTGATACTGTTGCCACTCCAAGGTTGGACTGAGGCTTGGTGGTGCTTGAACACATCCTGCTAACTTTTATAAGTAAATCATATTAGTGTAGAACATTTGTTAAATTGTTGTCAATACGCATTATTACTAGAATCAACTTACAGTTTTAATGTAACCTCTCGAAGGTTTTATACATGATGAATTTATATCAGCTACCACTACATCTGCACATTGTTGGGCTTCTATCCTAGAATATTAATAATTTTTTTAAATATTAATAATTTTAATTAAAAATTTTTGTTCTACATTTAATTGCAAAAACTTTGTTCCTTTTTAAGTTAATCCTTTTAATTAAAAAAAAAAATATATATATATATATTTGTACTTTGGTAAGAAAAAATTTTGATGGAATGAAGATAAAATCTTTAGTAAGATACAGAAGAAAACAAAGCTTTGATGCAATTAAATGATTATTTTTAATTGACTTTTCTATACATTTTTTTCACGTTTTTATGCAATAAAATGGAGTAAAAATATATGTATGTTTAAAATTGTAGAAATAGGAGAAAAGATTTAAAAAGTACAACTGAGATAAACAAATCTTATTGTAAATTACACCACTCGTTTAATGTATTCTTCTCCGGAAGTAGCTGGCATTGAAAGATTAATATCTTCGTTGATATTTCCTATCTCAAATACCGGCTGTTTTAAATAATCCATCATAATGATTCGATATTTTCACTTTTCAGCGAAGAATTCTGATATTTTGCCAAGCCATCAAAAATTTGAGTTTTAGGTTAATTTCGCGTTGCTGTCGAGCTGTTCACTGTTCATCAGCTGGCGAACAGCTGGATGATAGAACTGTCTGTATAAAGCTTGGTCCATTTGAAAGAATAACTTTAAAAGAGTTATCTTTCTTTATACAATAAAATAAAATATCAATATTTGTAATTTCTATTTGTCAAAATCAGTATTGATAATATATTTCTTTTAAATCTAAAAATAGGCAAATGTGTAGAAAAATATTGACATTATTAAAAATATACATTTTTAACAATTAGATTTCGTAAAAAAATACAAGAAGTAAAGAAATATTCTGATGTCATTTAATTTTTATTGCAATAGGATGTAATTACAGGAGAATAATTCTTGCTTCTAGAATTTACGATTAAGATTATTTTTAAAGATATTTCATTACATATTTTGTGAAAATGCAAAGAAGAAGTATTTTATTTCCTTTCTCAATTTAATTTTGCATATTTTTTGTAATAATATAATAAGTATTGTAAGGAGAATAAAATTAAGCTGACAGATGTTTTTCAGGTATAAAATATGGGTTTGTTCTTTATCGCTGCACCGGTGAATTAGTGCAGTAAGTATTAGGCCCTGCGCACAATAGGAAAAATATTAGGAATAAATATTAAACAGGCCCGTAACCAGCCCGTTATGGGCATGTTCCGATATACCCTGCCAGTACTGAAAAGCTATAGTTTACGTTACGTATATTATATATTTTCAGTACTGGCAGTAATATCGGAACATGGGGCAAGTTAGAGGGGGCAAATAAAATCCTAGGTGGGGCCAGAGAGAAGAATGAGAGGGGCCACGCCGCCGTTTTTCGTGAAACGCTTTTTCTAGCTGGTACAGTGGCGCTAACTGGATCCATTTTAGAGCCGGCGGTACTTCGTAGCCAGATCCACTTTTCGGTGCCACGGTAAAACGACCGATTGGTTCATGTCTGTGCTAGAACCTTAGAACATATATAAATGGAAGGGGAATAGCAGTCTGAAACATGTCCCAAGGAAGTGAGACAGAAAATATGGTTGCCTCTCTCTCGTGCTTAAGTAGCCGCGCATGCGCACTTTCGAGCAATAAGCGACGAGAAAGAGGCAACCATGATTGCCAAATGAAATGACCAAACACAACATAAATTAAATAATTTTTAATTACTTATGTAATCAAAATTTTAATTACCTATCTAATTAAAAATCATCCGATTTATGTCGTGTTTGATGTCATTTTAATCGGAAAAACGGCAACAGCAACAACAACAGAACTGGCAACAGCAACAGAAATGGCAACAGAAACAGAACTGGCAACAGAAACAGCAACAGACCTGGCAACAAAAACAGCAACAGAAACAGAAACGGCAACAGAAACAGCAACAGAACTGGCAACAGCAACAGACCTGGCAACAAAAACAGCAACAGAAACCCTATATCACACATGAGAACGCGCAATCAAATTTAAGCCAATCAAAAGCTTTCTTTTCGAGAAGTCGATCTCTGATTGGCTACGTCCCATCTGAAAAACGTATCTCTTTCTCGCTTCTGTATGAACGAGATCGATAAAGATAGTTAGAAGAGGAGAGTTGCTGGAACTCGAAGATGAGATAACGAATTAAAAATAAAAACAAATTATATAAAAATTCCATGATATATTCACAAAAATTATAGTCGAGGAAAGAGTTAAATAGACATGAAGGTGTGGAGAAAAACATTCGAGAATAGCATACAAAATAACATGCAGTGTCATTTGTTATGTGTATAGTTTTTCTGCGCCATTCTGCGGTTTCATCATGATTTAAATGATTTAAACCTCCTTTCACGCAGAACGGATTCCGCTATTTAAAGTTAACCTCCGTTAGTTGTGCTCTAATTGTGGAAATTGCAACTGGATTTCTAGGTGAAAGGCAGAAGAGAATCTAAATCATCAAATCATCGCATAATGAGCGAGGACGCCAATCAACTGAGTAAACACTTGAAGCATTCGCTGAAAACAGCGCCCAAATCGAATGTAAGAGATATTTACATATTTTGAGGCAATAAATATACAATATTATATTAAATTAGTTGATATTTAGTTAGATATATTAGCGCCAATAGTACGTGAAATTAAATATTTAATTTGAACAAGTTTATCAAATATTTAATTGTCAAATTTAATATTAATTGTTATCTTATTTTTTTCACTCATAAAATGTATCTGATTGCTTGTAGGTACTAGAATGTCGCGTCTGCGAAGAGGTTTTCAGCGTGGATGGTGTGAAAGTACCACGTTTGTTGCACTGTGGACACACAGTGTGCCATGCGTGCTTGTTGCGGTTGAGAAATTGCATGCAAGACCAGCAGTTTCTGCTGTGTCCCTTTGACCGACAACCCACCGCTGTGTATGAGAACAGCGTCTACAGTCTGAAGAAGAATTTCGCCCTCATCGAGCTGCTCGAACGATTGGAGCAGTCCAATAGCGAGAAGACGGTAGTGCTGGAACGCGAGAGGCATCAGTCAAATCAGTCGTGCGACGAAGATGAGGCTCACACAGCTGTTCTCTACTGCACCGTTTGTGCCACACATCTGTGCGAGACGTGCGACACCGCCACACACTCGTCTAAAACATTAGGCAAACACAGACGGGTGCCATTGTCAGAGAAGCCACGTGAGAAACCTCGCTGTCCGATACACATGGAGCATGTGGCTGAGTTCACGTGCACCCAAGAAGGCTGTCACAATTCCTTGATGTGTTATTTGTGTAAAGAGTATGGCAAACACAGCACGCACAAGGTGATTTTATTTATAGCAGTTAACCTGTCAGTTTATGTACATTGGTACAATTTTTTTTATTCTTTAAATTATAGCCGGCATTAGTAAAGGAGGAGGCCGAGAACATCAGGAAGTCCATTATCGCGGCGTTGCAGAAGATGACACAATTTATGGAAAGCATGAGAGACACCGCCCACAAAATAGGTATTTTTTTTTACATTTTTCTCTCAAAATTAAAAAAGAGAATATAAATCTTTATCTTGTCGATATATTTAAATCTTCATCATATGTATTTATTTTATATTTTGTATATTTAATAAAACAAATAATAATAATAAAACTAATAATAAAAATAAAACTAATAATAAAATAATAAAAATAATAATAATAAAACAAAAAGCTAATATATAAAAGTTAATATATAAACAAAGATTCAAGTAGGGAATAAGAGTTAAGAAGGAATTTTTGTCTCTTCATATATCTTTTGTCAATTTATATTTTTAGAAATAGTAATTGAAGAATTGGAAGGCTGGGCAATTGAAGACGCGAGGAGGAGAGTACGGTATCATTTCGAGGAACTACGCGCTGTTCTGGCCGAACAAGAGAAAACAGCGATGGCGTATATCGAGACAGAGACTCGCGGTAGATTGTGCGCGCTGAGACAGCAACAGAAAGATCTCACGACCACGAGGTCGCATGTAGCCGGTGTGTGTATCCAATGCGAGAGCATACTCGATTCCGAAGACTGGAAATTACTGAGTAACTCGGAAAAAGTCAAGGAGGTTCTGGCGACGTTGGAGCAACAGCAACAGCATTACGCGCAATTGGGACCAGATTTTCTCAGCCCCGAGTCCTCTATACCAATTATATTTAGCAGGGTTTGTTAATGTTTTTAAAGTGATTATTGATGTTGAATGAATTATAATTCATCTCTTAATTGTTCAGTTGTTTCTATATTAAGATGTAAATTCTTTTATCTGGAATAATTTGATTCAGAGTAGCTTATAAAGCAATTACAATAAATTTTTATATTGATCTCTTTTTCTCAAACTATTTAAAGTCAACTATTTCAATCACTTTTACTTAATTGCTACGATCAAATTATATGATTTGCCTTGTCTACCATCTTTAAGAAAAAATTTTTTTAATAATTTTTTTCTAACGCATTTTTGTTATAGGATAATAGGATACATATTGGAACAAAGATCGATATGCGCGTAGTGATCTTGGGACTCGATGGGTCGGGAAAAACGAGTATTCTATCCGCTATGCGTGGTGTCACGTTGTCAAGCCCACCGATTCCCACTATTGGCTTCAATGTCGACAGCTTAGAATATATGAATCTCGTGTTTACTCTCTGGGACGTCAGCGGCCATCAGAAATTCAGGCCACTGTGGAAGCATTATTACCATAACACGCAAGCTGTCATTTTTGTGGTTGATGCCAGTGATAGATCTCGTTTTGAGGAAGCGCAGAATGAATTATCGAAGATACTTTATGAACGAGAACTCAAGGATGCTCTACTTTTAATCTACGCTAATAAACAGGTAAATGTAATTACTCATTTATATTGTAGGTTATATTTAACTTTTAGATGAAATGGTTTTTCATATTGATATTTGCAACGTTGACATTTGGATTATATTAAGTCTGTAATTGTCAACTCAATTTTAAATACGACTTTGTAATTACTTAGATTGTATAATGTAAATTTTAGGCAAATATATATTTTTATAGGATATTGCAGGCTGTGCAAGCATTGAGGAGCTAGTTGATATATTTGGTTTGCATAAACTTTGTTGTGCGAGAGTATGGCACATTCAGGGCTCATCTTTAGTTACTAATGCCAGTGGTACCCTGCAGGGTCTTGATTGGCTCTTGACACAATGTGTATAGAGTGTTCTTTTTTTTTGTATGGAACTATTTATATGGGTAAGAAGTCGAAGGACATGTTTACTAATGTGGCTTCCACATAGGGACAGATCGAAGTGGACTGAAATTAGGTAAATAGAAATTGCACAAGAAAGATATTCGTGTAGTCGGTGTAAATAATGATTTATTTTCTATGAGCTATTGTTTCACAAAATAGATTCTATTGATATGTGAAGAATTACTAAAGAAAAAGTCAACCATTTTTTTATGCCGACATACTCGATCATACTTTCATGTGTGTTAATTTTTTCTTTTTTAATTTATTAATATATATATATTATACAAATAAAAATTTTTCTTTTATACGCTCTGTGAGCGTGGATACAATATAAACTTAATATATCTAATATATTGTAGATTATATTAACTCGTCAATGCACGAAGTAAATCTGCTCTTTCAAGTCGCGTAATACCAAAAAGAAATAATGCTTATATCCCAAAATAGTTTCAAATACCAATAATATCACTTTATTTTCCAACACAAAAGTTGAACTACAAGATTTAACTGTATTTAAACACGATACTACAAAATAACATGTATATGCATGTATATACATATAAAAACGAAATTAGAAGCAATTTGTATAGTTAATTTGTACACATTCCTCTAGACAATATAAAGATGGATTAGGTTAATAAGTTGATATTTGATTGAGAAGAATGCTTAGGACCCATGAAAATAAATTCTGACCACACGCATCTAGAAAAGTCTTATTTATTTTATTACATGGGTTATTGTATTGTGTTGCTTTTGATACATCGTACCAATTATCATTCAGTCATGTTTGCACACATTCATCCTTGTTTTTTTTTCTTATAATTGGAACAAGTTTCTTTTAATTACATCGTATGAAGAAATTAAAATAATAATTATATATTATACTATAGCATTATTATTTAAATTACATCTGAATTATCTTTTAATGTATATAAAAACACTTGACAAACAAAAACGGAACAACTTAGAGTCTTTTGCGGAGCTGCGCCGATGATTGCACAGGCTAGATGACTCTCTTCTTATTTCTCTTTCTCTAATTTTTAATATTCTTTTTCTTTTATTCCACGCACCTGGTGTATCTTGTGGAAATATCAATCTATGCTTACACGATTCATGCTTACATGTAATGATTCAGGATAATTCGCACTCGAGTGAAACGAGTTATATCGGGCGACTAAAAACGTTTAGGCATTGTGACATCAAGGCCAAAATAATTACTGAAATGTTGGAAAAATTGGGCGAGACTTTATTTTGAAACTTAAAACCGAACTTAACGTCCTCGTGGACAATATGGCGGACGACAGAATCGACGAGGCTATTATCCTGTTCTTTCGCTATTGCATGTCTTTAGATTACAATTTTGTGCCTGTGAAGAATTAGTGCGTGTCGCGGCCACGAAGCTCCTGGAATACAGTCTGTTGTGTGTGTTTATGTCCACGCGCGACACATTTATTTATATTTACAATTCGTCGTGTTCCTGCAAAGAAAGAGAGAAAATCCGTTAGTATAATCGATAGTATCAAGCAACAAGCAATAGATTTGTCAGAATGAGTGCATTCAGAAACGAGGAATTCCAATTTTTATCATCAGCAGATGTCAGAAAAAAATGTTAAACATCATGTGTGCAAACTTCCATAAAATCTTATTAAAATAAGATATACAAGTTTAAAATCTGTAGATACTTACTTCAGCATCTGGTATAGCGTTGTCCTCTTCTTCATCCTCATCATCTTCATCGTCCTTGCTTTCGTTTTCTTTTACTTCTTTATCCCTTTGCTTTCTTTCCTCTTCGTCTTGCGCTTCTTTCATTTTCTTTTCACCTTCCTGTAATTTTTAAAATAGACAAAATATTTTTAAATTATTTAACTCATTCATAATAAATATTGTTATGCGTTGAATCAATCATGAGTTATATGTATTCGTAATAAGATAGATAAAAGAAAAATATATTCTAATAACAAGAATCGAATGCTTACCACAGTAGATTTCCAGACTTCTTCTCCGAATTTACGCGCAACTTCCACATCGTCGGTGATTAGAACATTATCGAAAATGGTACCAGATTTAACTTGCCACAGATCAAAGCCGATAGCGCAAATCTCATCGCGCTTGTATAGCTCGGGATCAGGCGTGTATTCAGGGTTATCGATCTCGGGATGAATCCATGGTCCCTTATAATTAGGATTGTCGATTTGTTTCGGTTTCCATTCGCCCTGGAAAAATTAAATATATTAACATAATTTTAGAAAAAATGACAAAATATCAGATAAAATTCTAAATATATGTCAATTTCAATATACCTTGTAGTCAGGATTATCGATCATAGGTGCTTCCCATTCGCCATCCATCTCGTCATCCCAGTCTTCGGGTTTGACAGCTTCAGGATCGGGAATGTGCTCGGGTTTATCCCAATCTTCAGGCTTTTTATCCTCCGGATCGTTGATGGTTACATTATCATCCCAATCCGCAGGCTTTGATTGAGATGGATCCTTGGTCTTCTTGGGAGGCAGGAAGTTCCAGTCTGCCTCCAAATCGCCAGACTCTACTTCCTCGTTATCGATGAGTACCTGAAGGATTACATTGAGGAATCATCGAACCGAATAAATATTCTGGTAATAGTTCTTAAACAAAACTTGGCGATAATATTGACATGTTGGTCTTTGCCGTACGCACACGTCGAATCATATCGTTCGTGTACAATAAACAAAACAAGATAATCTTTGCTCTACGAGATCCTTTAGCACTTGTCCTCCATGGCACTTAGAAAGACATGAGACTCTAGGCTCGATAAGATAATACATGTGTTTATATTATAATATCATATGAATTTTTTAGTAGTGAATATTTACCTTGTATGTATTATCGGGTTTAACAATCAATGTGTACAAATGTGTGTGGATATCGTCCTTGCAGCGAATGTCCTTATTAATCAAAAGGTTCTTGCCTTTATAACTAAAGATGACATGCACTTTTTTAATTCCTGGTCCACAAATGTCAGGTCCTACAGAAAAACAGATATTGCATGGTCAAAGTCGATATATTTTTAATATATTAAAATGCATAAATATTATATGTATATAAATTTAAACAATTTATATACATATATATATTATATATCCATGAGTTACTTTTCTAAATACACTTACTTTACAAAATAAACAAATTACGTTAAATTTTATTTAAGCTAATTAATAAATGTATCTTATCTGGTGCCTGCAATATGCATAATTGCTATACACAGGGCATATCAAAGAATATTGTTCTCCGAGGTCCTATAGCACTCGCCACACACTGGTATGACTAGTGACTCTTAGGCTCGGAATTATTATCAGTAATTACGAGTTAGTTATCAATAATGTAGTTCTGATAAGAAAACTTACCAAACATAATGTGGTATGGACTTTCTCCATGCAAATTTTTCTGGTCGAGCGAGCAATCAAATACCTTGAGATATCCACCACCACAGTCTATGTTTTGTTCATGTTTGACAGTAAATTGGATGACAAGAGTATTATCCTTGTTGTTGAATGGTGAGAATTTTGTACTGAGAGCATAAAACTTTGCATCCTGTGATGTCTGGATACCTGAGAAAAATTTGAAAAAAAAATTATGCCAACGAAGGAAACTTTGTATTTTATAAATTGTCCATGTATTTTTTCAAATACCTTGATCATTTTCTGGATCATTCCAAAACTTTCCATGACTTAAAACAAATTTTCCAAAATCTTTATCTGGATGCTCGGAATAGACCCAATTCTTTTCCCATGAATCTGAAAAGTAAATAGTTACTCTGTGACATAATATACATACATATAAAAAACGTAACATTACAAGATATATATATTGTGATTTTATATATTATTTTTATATATATTTTATATTTATATATTATATATTTTTTGTATTTTATGTATTTTATTATTCATATACATATTGCATATTTTTATGTATTTTATATTTATATATTATACATTTTTATTTTGTATTTTATATATAATATAAATTTTTTATATATAAAAATATATATGTAGTATGAGAAACATTTATATAAATTATTATACGTTACATTTATTGAGTTTAAGATATTAAATTTGAATAAAAAGATAATTTTACCAATTCATCAATTATCAATGAACAAAATAAAAACTTATTAGAAAAATTGTATTTTGAATATTATATTTACATGCAGTATGTATATATTATTTCACACAATCTCAATGATCCTTAATTAATGCGTCTTAAATATATATTATTCGTGATTATCGCGGAATTCTGATTCATCTGAGAAATAATAAATGTAAAGCAACAATATTCGCAATACAAGATAAAAAAATATAATATATAAATAATAAAATACATAAAATTACAAAATAAAAATATATAATATATAAATATAAAATTCTTGTTACGTCCCCGAAGAGGATGAATGAGAGGAGGCAAGAACCGGTTAATAATTAAAAAAGCGACGATATATAACTGTACCAACAGAGAAGAAGAGAGATATAGTATTCTCTCTCTTTCTATCTCGTCGGCAATTTCGGCAAATTTAATTTCTATGTAAAAAATAAAGAAAAATAAAATTAATCATCGCATTCCACTCGAATAAACATAAGAAGTTCTCTGATTTTACAACTCTTTTCTTGCCTCGTTCTCCGAGTATCCCATTTCTTACTCCGTTTTATATACGCGGAGAGTGTGAAAAAAATGTAGCTAAAAAAACCAAGGCTGTCACACGTATGCATTTTACGCTTTATGCATTTCAGGTGAAACAGACGTATACAGTTAAAGAAGGAACGAAGAGAGCTATAAAGATAATTCTCGTCTTGCCGGGGCAGCTTCTGAAATCTGAATTTAACGGGATAACATCCACGTCAGTCGGAAGATCCGTTCGTCGACGTCGAGAACCTTCTACATTTGACATATCCGAAAGGAGTCAGTCTTAGATGAGGATCCCTTAGAAGCTGGATTTCGGGAAGCGAGAGAAGGGAAGAGGAGGATGAGAGCGCAGAATTGGCCGGCCCTGTAGAGGAGTGATTTTCGCCCGGCATCGAAATCTCGTCTCTCTCTTTCTCGACGAGATGAAACTCCTTCTGTCGCGTCCTTCATCGCTTAACCGGAGGGTCCGAGTGTGCAGGATCCACGGATCGATCTGGCGGCGTCATGTCGGCGCTGATGGCGATGGACGAGATGCCGACGATTGCCACGAGAGACTACTTCCGACTGCGTGTCGGTCTTCTCTCTCTCTCTCTCTCTCCCACCCTCGACGCGTCGTGGCGCATATGGCCGATACCGCTTTACAAAGTTACAGAGACGACATATATCTATATATATAACTATATATAAATCCCGAATATACGTTTGTACGTGATGAATGATTCGCTCCGATCGCGTTTGGCTCCGAAGCTGCCTCTCGTCCTGCACGAAAGTGACATACGCAGACCGAGACGACAGAAGAGAGCCACGGAAGGGCGTGCGGTTACCAAGGAGAGGCCGCGTCCTCGTCTCTCCTGCGATACATGACACAGGTTCGCAGGATACTCTCGCCTCTTCGGTTCCCTCGTCCTCTCGTGCCTTCCGGACGAGAGGACGATGACGAACGAGCGAGGGTGTGGTTCGCATCCGCGACACTCGCTTTCCGATCCGCCACGGTCTTCGTGGCAGAGGAGGAAGCGGCCGGGTCGGTATTTTTCTTCTTCTTTCTTTTTTTTTTTTCGCGATGAAAATTCGCCCATCATTTACTCACCATCGTTGAACTTCTCGTCCAGGTAGATGTCCGCCGCAGCGAGGGCGAGCACTAGGAGTACGACGAACGCGCAGGGAGACCGCATATTCGGACGCCGACAGAACGACGTGATCCCGAAGAGACAACAACGAAGTATGCACCTGCCGCCACGACGAACTGGCCGATAATGTTCCCTCGGCGGACGTGGTTGGTAGGTTTAGCGGCCATCAGGCTAGACAGATGGAACGCGCTGATTGGCGGACGCGCGCCGACCAATCAGCGCCGACCACGCTTTGCCGACGTTGCGCCACACTGTGGCAGCAGTTTGCGTCATGCCGCGTCGCACATAACCTCGACGTGTCTTATCGCGCCCGCTTATCTGTCGTCGATACGGTAGCTTTCGGGGAGAAGAGTCTGATTTACATGAGATGCAACGGGAGCAGCTGATTGGCTGGCTGCGTCGCTATCTGGATGCGCCAGTTTCAAAGCGACTTCATGAGAAGTATCCTGTTATAACTTTCGTACATCTCGAATTGCGTGTACAGAAAATTGAAATCGAAGGTAATATTCGTTGTTTTTATCTTAACTTTTTAAATTGGGATTTATTAAGAGCTATCATTATTTCTATGCATTTATCAACATCGAGGTATAATTGTGTACTTTTGTAATATATCTCTGACTAAAGGATAACCTTGAGATAGGGTAGGAGGAGTTCGAGTATTTTCTAAGCTCTTATCAATAAATATATTTTACGTGAAACTTTAATTAGTGACGATTGTTATCGAGATGTCATTAAGAGTCATGTCAAAAACACGTTGATAGCATTCTAATCTATAATACATTCATATCAGTTACAATACGTATATTGTTATGTATGTTGTACAGGCTGCTTCCTTGGCAACGAAAAGGTAAACTCGCTAGAGAACGAGCTGAACGATCTGCCGTGACTCACTTGAAAACAAAACCTCATCTTTTTTCTCGCTCTAATTCGTGAATAATTGAAATTTACAAGTGATACAAAAGTCAGCGAAGAATTCGGCGGCTAAATTTAGCGAATGAATACTCGAAGCTAAAAAAGGAGAGGAAAAATGCTCTCTTCGAAAGCGAATGCCGCGCTGGCACGTTTGAAAGAAATTGAGGAAAAATACAAGATGAAACGTGACGAATGGAATCGTCAAAAAGTAAGTATACATTATTAAAAATAAAGAAGAAAGTAAAAGAATTAAAAAACATTCCGAAAAAGGAATCTACGGGACAAGAATTTCATGAAGTTTTAAAAAATATATGATGAAATATTTTTGATATATATATTTTTTCTATTTTTGTTCATTTTTATTAATTTTTTATTATTTTCTATTATTTATTTCGTATGTAATAATAATAAAGGCTTCATGTATAAAGGAACATAATAATTGCATATTCAAATATTTAATTATGACAATTTTTAGAGATTAGGATTATATATGAGTTTTAGGTTATAACCTCACAAGCAGTATTTCTGAAAACGAAGAAAAGACAGAAAATTAAAAAGAATTATGAAAAAAGAGCTTGTGAAATTGGAATTCCATGATGAAGTTTTATAAATATATTATAGAAAAGATATAAAGAAATACTTTTATGATATATATATTTTCCATTTTCACTCATTTATTTTCTTCGTATGTAAAATAGAGGAAAATTTATTATTTTAATAAATTATTTAATTTAATTTTTATTTTAATAATATATTTGAATATTAAACGAAATTAAGACAATTTTTAGAGATTGGAATTAAGTTTTAGGTTATAAATAAAACTCAGTGTTTCTGAAAATCAGAATGAGATATGATATGTACTAATATATATTTTGCATTTCTTGTGGTTAGGACACGGACTCGATAAGCAGCGTCTCGATAATTCCTTCGGAAAATCTCTCGGCGGAATCGAAGAAATCGTCGAGGAAGCTCAAGCTCGACATAAAGATACCGGATATGCGATTCAAAAGACGCGAGGAGGAAACGAAACTTTTATCGGAGAGTAAGAAATCAACGCTGGACAAGATGAGTCCGGAACTTCTCATCGAAGACGTCGACGAAGCCGACCAAGCCGACCTTGATGTCACGATTCCGTCGAAAGATAAATCGCCGCGTTTCGCAGGAAAGCAAGAAAGTCTCATCTCAGATGTAACGAGTATTCAAGAGAACAGCTCGATCGAAAGCGTGCTCGATGACTCGATGATTTCGTCGAAATCACTCTCGCGCTCTAAAACATCACGTGGAAACTCTTCCACGGCCAGCGATAAATCTTCCAGACGCGAAGAAAAGACAAGAACGACCGCGAAGTTCGAGAAAGGGAGAGAATCCGATAAATCATCGGAAATTTCAAGGGGAAAAGCATCATCTGGCAATTCGTCGATCGCGAAGCAATCGAGATTGCTTGAAAAATCCAATGAAAAGACTTTGAAAGTGCGTTCTGGCCCGAGATCGAGAGAGCGTTCGATCGAAGAAAAAGCGGTCGTTAAAATACCGAAAGCGGCTATTGATCGGAATTCGAATCGCTCGAGGTCTTTGCGCGATGATAGCGTTATCGAGGAATCGATCGGCACAGTGGACAACGGCAGTGAAATTATTTCGGAACTTTCTCGCGTCAAGACAAGTATTACGGCTAAAACCAACGATTCTATCAAAAATTCGGTAGCCGAAAACGCTTCTGAGACAGTTCCGAGTCAGCTGGCAATTGAAAGCGGATACGCGAACGACACCTTCGAGGACGTTTCGAGTTCGACCATGCGATCACAATCGCAGCGCGAAAGCATGATCGATGAGAAGAAAAAAATAGATTCACCAGGATCTAGTGTAAAGAAAATCGGCACAGCATTACTCGAACAATATAAACATCATCAAAATAACAAGAACAACAGGTAATTTAATTAATAGATACATTATTAGGGATATTATTTTTATTTTTATATTTAGTTTTATTACCATTTTTGACAGTATCACATTTTTCCATAAATATATTTTTATCTTAAATAAATAATCATGCATGAAATCTTTTACGTCAATAATAATAGTTATATTAATAATATAAAATAAGAAAAGATAGTTGATCTCTTGCTAATTTCAAAATTTAATTATTTTTTATGAAATTAAAATAAAAAGAATTTAACTTTGAATTTTTTAATCCAGTGTAATTCATGATTATTAATTAATTATTAGAAATTATGAATTAATAATTACATTTTAAATTTGAAGAACAAACATAATAAATATTACTACCTTATTTATCTTAATACCTTAATTATCATTGATGTTATATTGCTTCTCAAAATACATTGTAATATGTAGAGCAGTGTTAACAGTAATGTTTATGACAGGAAAGGTCACAGCTCGTGATATATGTTGCGATCCTTATCAGTGATTTATAATCATAAGCACGAATGTGAAGTGACAAAGTTTCAATACTCTCGAGAAACCATTAAATTTTTATCGGAGTGGAAAGGTTCTGTGCAATATTTTATTCTATTGCAGGGACGTTATTGAACCTATGGCTTCAAAACCAAATGCAACTGAAGTGAATTTAGATCCGTCCAATTATGCCAATGACCTTGAGAGCAAGGAGACTTCAGATAACGTGAACGTACGCTTGATAAAATCGCCAAACTTCCCCAGCTCGAAGAAACGCTATCGACAACATATTATTCATCAACCAGAGTCATTCAGAACAAACGTTTCAAATGGTAAAATAAATAATATGTTCTAAATAAATTGATTTCAGCGTCAATATTAGAGTCAATTCAATTTTACAGAATGCTACTATCAGGAAATCTATTTTGAGATATGTATATTCTTGGGCAAATTGATTTAAACAGAAATAGTAAATATATTTAACAATTTAACTTTTTAATTAATATTTATCTAATTAATTTATCTATTTAATTAATATTTATCTTAATAACATTTACATATTCTTATAATATTTAACAATCTATATAATATTTAAAATTAAAATTTATCTTTTTATCAATATATGCATAATTATTAATTACTTTATCTTTTATCTTATTAATAGAATATTTTTGAAATACTCATAAAGTTCATTTCAATTAAATTTTTAAATAATACACCAATTTGTAATTGTGCCAAACTAGTGACAATTATTTCTCATTAGAAGGCAGCTTTAAAAATTTTTTTTCGACAAAATTCTATCGTCATGTTTTACAAAGATGAGTTTAATGCGATTGATTCGACGAATTTTTCAGCCACAATCTTCCATGAAACCATATCTGACTCGAAGTCGTTGACCGGAGTCGGTGATGTGATGAAGACAGACGAGAAGAAAAACTCACCGGAGATCAGGATGACTTCTGTTCGGCAAGAAAGCGGGCAGGAAGATCGCGGGAAAGCATTGAACAAAATAAGAGAACGCGCAATGATAAATATCACTGGACCGCCTGCGGCAAATGAGGAAGACATAATCAAATCTAATTCATCGGAGGAAATTAAAACAGAAAAAGAAAACATTTTCGAAGAGAGCTCGGGTCAACGCATTTCCCAGGACGCCGAAGAAGTGTTGAGAAAGTTGCACAAAGATGCATTTGATGCGCTGGTCAAGAGATACGCGAGCTCGAGAAACGCGGAAAAAGCGTTGGAAAAATCTTCCGAAAGCAAAACAGAATCTGAGATCAAGGATATAATGAAAACAAGACAAGAAAACGAAAATCGTCGCTCTTCAGAGGAAAATAAAATGGTAAGTATTAGTGTTGTGTATTTTTTTCTTCTGCATAATTATTAGATTAATGGCAAATTTTTTTTAAATTTAAATTTCTCGGAAGTATTTTTCTATTATCTTAATTTTTGTACAAGATTATGCATTTTACAGTTGTAGATGTGTCTAACTTAATCTAGAAATAATAATACACAAAAAAATATTTTCGCGCGCGTTACTTTTAATAATACAATAAAGAGATGATTAGTTAACGCATTTTTTCGATGTGAAAAAATTATTACGCAATAATTATGTGATATATTTTGGCAAAAAAAATGACTATTTTATTACTACTATCTCTAATATTATTTTCTCTTATGTTTTCAGTATGATTGTAATGATCGTAAATCTAGCAGTCAAAAGAAGAAGAAAAGCAAAGTTACAAATTCAAAGTCAGCGCAAGCTCGTAATACCGGAAGTCGTAAGGAAGACAAGACTTTAAGGTTTGATGAGAAACAAATGCGCGGACTTCGGAAACGCATTGTCGAACTGCGACTGCAGCAGGAACGGGAAGACCTCCAAAAATATCTACAGGAACTAAAGAATTCAAGACTAGAATCAGATTCTACTCAAAGTTATTTCAGTCCCCTGGAATTTCCGAGGATCGCGGAATTTAAGCTGCCTGGTAAGTACATATAGATAAAAAGAAAAACTTATATAAATTAATTTTCCTAAACAATTTTATTTCATTGAATATTTATACATTAAAACGGCTCTTATAGGCTATTCTATTTCACATTTTCTCTCGATAAGTAGATCGAATTGTTATATTTTATTATATTGTCGATTTACTTATTCTTCATTTCGTTTTTAATTTTAATTAAAAATCTTTTGCATTGTCTTCTCTCTTTCGCTTTTTCGCGATGTTTATATACATATTTTGTTGAATGCGAAGTGCAGTTAGCTATGCTACGGTGAACGCATTGACAATTGCAATTCTAGCATTGAATAGAAAGAATCTGCATTGTATCGAAACAATGAGAACATAGACCACTAGGATCTAGCAACGTACAGCCACATGAAGAACATATTAAATGTACTTCGCATTTAGATAGATGCGTTATACAAATGTATTTAAATATATTATCAAATATTCTCTGTACATAAATATATCCTTGATTTAGTTATGCATGTTTCGATAAAAATTGATATTCCCTTCCTAGACGCAATCGACTTGGAATCAAAGCTGGACGATCAGCATGTCGTGCTTCGGGAGAGAGTTTCGGCGATCAGGCGATGCTTGAAGGATCAATATATCTTGTATCGTGACTACTGTACTATGGCGCAAGCGATCAATGCCCACTACGTTCCCACGACGTTGCAGGATGCCAAAAAGGTTAATGCCTTTCGATATTATGCATTATATATCAAATTAGAATTTTAGTAAGCAATTATATTCATTGCATAACACAATAAGATCTTCTACAATAAAGTGCAATGGCAAAATGTCAATGTTTTCGTTAATCATATAATACTATAGAAAATTGAGTCTTATTATATATTAAATTATTACATATTAGGAGATATTAAATTATTGTATAATTAAGGATTTCTTGCGCATTTTTTTTATGAGCTTAAATTGAAATTTTGCTATTATACTTCTTTCTATAAGTATAGGCGACTTTTTTTATACACAGAATGATGGTAACGGATGACACGATAAGAAACACGTTATCGAGTTTTATTAAAAATAGTATTATGTCACACACAGACACATCGTAGGATTTTATTAAAACGGTCTCGGCTAAACCTTGAATGGTCATTATATTTGTCTTACGCCTACATCGTAGTAAATATCGATGTTAAAGTAAAAAGTAACGCCTATATATTAACGTAATAAAAGTATTACACATTCTTTGACGTAATAATATATTTAAAATAGCGAATATGATGACGTATACAATGAAGCTACGTCATAATGTTCGCTCAGAGTTTTTCATGCATCGATTTTGCATAATGCGGTCAAAGGAAAAAGGGTTGGAGAATTTCTTTTATGAACCTAGGAAGTATCCAGGTTATAATGCGTACACGTGTGTGCACGTGCTTATCTGCAAATAGGTAGGCGAGAAAGCATGTTACGACAAGGACAATGGGGACGCAATAAGAAACCGAATAAGGAAACGAATGATTAACAATTGCGAATGGATAACTGCAAACTCGTTTTGCCGAGGAAATCTTCGCTCGGATAAGTTTTACGAAAGTCTTTTAAACCTTTTAAATTCTTTTTGCTTGCAGACAATACGCGAGTTGCGGAAAATGACAATTAAAAACAGATGACGTCGGCGCGCCTATGTGAGAGCAGATACATCACACGTGACTCTTCGTTGAAGTTATCTAGCATCTATGGATACTTCGAAATCGTGAGTACCTAAAATGAAAATCTTATTTATTTATTAAATTATCAAAATCTTCATGTACGAAATATCGAGTTTTATTATTGAACAACTGCATTCGCTTCTGCGTTAAGATTGTCTGAAATTTAATGTCAAACGTTGTGATTATTTAAACTAGACTTTTAGTTTGAGACATTAATATATTAAAAATTAAAGTTTAATTTAACACAAAGAATAAAATTCGTAAAGTGACTACTGATTATTGAAAGATGCTCTTTCGTGAGCTTATCTATATATGATTTTATTTTCTATAATTTACTTTTTTGTAATCGAGAATTTAAACACTGAGAATTAAGTATAAAAATTTAATATCCTGAAAAATCGGGATTCCAGATAAGCACGTGCATGAAGTATTAAATTTGCGCTTATAATTATATCGTATAACGCGAAAAAAAATCATATAACGCGCAAAATAATTGCTGCTAATAATTTTCCGATATTGAGGGTGATTGTTAGTTTTTCCGCGTTATACATATTAATCGGAAAATAAATGTTTATTTATAAAATTTATACTCTCTACAATTTTCTAACGTGATTTTACTCGAGAATGGAAATCTAATTTTTTTAATTAGTCTTTTGGCGCGATAGGATCCGTATCAGTAGATAGTGGTTTTCTTAATGAAATCGAAACTGAGATTTCTCCTTTATGCAATTACTAAGCTAACTGTGCAATATATTCGCGCTTCCGGTGTGTGAATATTGCGAAACTTTGTGAAAATCATTCGCACATTGCCTATATTTTTGTGAACTGCAGAATGAAATAAAGTTGCAGTTCAAACAAATAAAACAAGAGATATTGAAAAAGCTTTCACTTCAATTTTTAATCGATTTAATTAAGATACGCGCAATTTTAGCTCGATTTTAATAGGCGAAATTTGTTTGAGAATTTCGTGAAAAATTTCTTAATTCTTTTGGCACTTAGTCTTTGTTTTTATATGCGCGCAAAAAATTTAAAACACAAAAATGATCAAAATTTGTCTTTCCTGAATAAATACTAATATCAATTTTTCTCTCTCTTTTTCAAAATAACATTTTAATTTGTGGTAACAAACATTTTTATTAGAAACTTTTAATATCAATTATAAATGATATTTAAATCAAGTTTCATTATTATCGTAAAGCGCGCGATAAATTTATATCTCTGACATGAAAAGAAAATAACTTTTTCAATTTTTTACGTCCTAACGCGCGTTTCCTATATAAGTGTATTTACGTATATTATATACTTATATATTATTTTCATATTTTATTATATATTTGTTATATATGTATTATCCTCTCATATATTATCTCTCTTTTCTTAAATATTATTGTGCCCCACCAAATAATTTGAGAAAACGCGAAAAATTAAATTAATAATTTAAACGCAAACACACGAGAGACGAGATCATACTCCCGCCGTCGTGTTGTCCCCCTATTGGGGCAAACTTCACGCCGCGCGCGTGTCGCCCGCGCGTGGGAGTTGCTTTCATTGACGCGGCGGCGCGCGCACACGCGGCGTTTCAGTCTCGGGACAACTTCGCGACGCATCGGCACGTAATCCGCGATCCGCGATACTCACTCTCCGTCCGTACCTGAACGAGCTCGCGTCACTACCGGTCTTAGTCTCGGAGCCGAATCCTCGCGCGTTTATCAATCTCACGACCCGGGTGGTTTCTCCGCGGAGGCAGAGAGCACAGCGAGAGATTAGAACCCCAGCCCGCTCTTCTTCCGGTAAGTCGATCGATTTTTATGTACGTCGTTTCGGCGAAATGGTGGGTGGGTGAAATCGCGCGCGGAGGGCGAATCGAATCGACAAGTGCACCGGGGTATTCGTTATATATAGACTGTATCTTGTCTCTAAAAAGCGAAATGATTCTTCCTCCGCTCGCGAATTCGATATATATGTGTAATAATACCGTATCTTTCCGCGACTTTTTGGAAAATTTTGCAGCATTGAATGTGCTGGCTCGAGTTCCGCTTGAAATTGTCCGCGGAGTAAAGTACTCGATTTTGAGCGCCATATTTATTTCGCGGGTTTTATAGAATTTCGGTATGAAATATATGTTTGAGTTAGTCTCTGTTCATTTTAAAAGTTGGCTGAACAATAAGGTATTACTAGACGAAGAATAAGCTATATCCATTTGCATCGTTAACGCAGAATAATTCGCCGAAATGGTCGAATTGCTTTTTAAACCGTTGACGATTGAAAAGCTATTCAGGTATTCATATTCAACGTTTTTCTTTGTTAACTATTACACTTTTCGAAGAATGTCGTTGCATGTTTTAACCACTCTATACGTATAATGATTGCGAGTAAAAGTAATTAGGCGATATGGAGATTTAGATGACTCGAAATATTTAAAAAAGAATTTCTCATTTAAAATTCGATTCGCACGTACACGCCTTTTCAATTGCATTCATTTTGCAATCATAAATATACATTTATTATACATATATATATCAAGTAGTCGCGCTGGGAGGAAGTGAGAGATCTCGTAACTTTCTTTATATACATATATCTTGTAAGGCTTTTTACTAAAATTATACCGATTGTGGTATAAATAAAGAGAGTTCCGTGAATATACAGATCTCGTGGAAATTCGCGACTATTGAATGTTAAAGAGCGACGTCCAATTAGCGTTTGCTAGCCGATGAAATGTTCTATATCGATCGAAGTCAATGAGTGTAATTGCGATTATTAGGGAGAGGGAGGAGGAGGGAAAGGGTAGTTCATTATAATCAACGAGAGTTGCAAATGGCGTGGGCGGTGATGCAGGGTGAATAGCCCGCAATATGTGTGAAAATATTGCTTTGAAAAACAGGGAAGATAATTTGAATTTCTGCTGAAATTATTCTCGCACAAGCGACGTAATATAATTTTATATCTTTAGAATATTGATGATTTGTTTAAGAGTGCCCCTACGATTCTTTGATTAAATTTTATAATTAAATTAAACATTTTCTAATTTTAAATTCATAGCGTAAAAGCTCTTATGAAACTTATGAAAGCGATATAATTTTGTTAAATCAACGTTTTTTTCATAATTTAAATTAGAAATTTATATTTGAAATTTTTCAAATTAAACAAGTATGCTATCTTTATTGTAAAATTTTATTCAATATTGTCAAAATTTAAATCGGTGCACATTAAATGGATAAAAATATAATATATAAATAATTTTATAAGACCGTAAAGAGATTACTTTTATGAATATCGAAATTGTAATGATTTCGATTTTTTATTTAATATAATTGGGGCGATTTTTGTGTGGGCATAATTTTACTCAATTGTCAAAATTAAGATTGTCGATAAGTATATAGAATATTAAGTGGATAAAAATATATAAATTATATTATAAGAGATTATTTTCATGTTTGTGAACATGGATATCGAAATTGTAATGATTTCAAACCCTGATTTAGTAATTCGCGCAATTTTTGTGGCATATTTATTATAAAATTTTGTGGGCATATTTATTATAAAATTTTACTCAATTATCAAAATTGAGATTGTCCATGCATTAAATGGATAAAAATATATAAATTATATTGTAAAAGATTATTTCTGTGTATGTGACTGTGAATATTGAAATTGTAATGATTTCGATCCTTGATGAACAATTCGCGCAATTTTTGGGTGGGCATAAATTTATTATAAAATACTCAATGTCAAAATTGAGTCACATCCTAGTTGTTGTATTTTGGTTATTAAATTTTCAAAATTTCGTCTCTTTGATGCAATCTGTGTGTAGGTTCTACTGCTAAAAAATTAAAAACGAAATTGTATAATAAGGAGAATAGATCTCAACGAGATAAAATATTTTTTTATTTACCTGGATATTAATATCTCCCGTCCTGTTGGCTCTATCAACATCATTCAGGGGTAAATAAAAAAATTATATAAATATTAATATTATCTGATTTTTACATATTTTTTATTTTATTCAATTATCAAAAATGAGATTGTCTTTGCATTAAATAGATAAAAATATATAAATTATATTGTAAGAGATTATTTTCGTGTTTGTGAACGTGGATATCGAAATTGTAATGATTTCAATCCCTGATTTAACAATTCGCGCGATTTTTGGGTGGGCATATTTATTATAAAATTTTACTCAATTATCAAAATTGAGATCGTCGATGCATTGAATGAATAAAAATATATAAATAATATTGTAAGATCGTAATAAGATTATTTTCGTGTTTGTGAACGTGGATATCGAAATTGTAATGATTTCAATCCCTGATTTAACAATTCGCGCGATTTTTGGGTGGGCATATTTATTATAAAATTTTACTCAATTATCAAAATTGAGATCGTCGATGCATTGAATGAATAAAAATATATAAATAATATTGTAAGATCGTAATAAGATTATTTTCGCGCTTGTGAACGTGAATATGGAAATTGTAATGATTTCAGCATCCCTGATTTAGCAATTCGCGCGTGGGCATAAATTTTAGGCGAAAGCGTAGATGTGGATTTATAAAGTCGCAGCAACTCTCATTTAGAGCCGCGAGATTGTCTCCATTGTCAGGACTTGACACACGGGGATATCTATCCTTGGGTGAGCGAATCGAGGTCGCGGAATATACGCGTTATCGATTCACGCGATTTGTCAGCCACGTTCCGTCGAGGCCGGCGTGATCGTAGAGAGGTTTAAGATCATGGTGCATAGAGTCGTTTTCTAATATCCGTTTCTACGGAGGCGACCCTAATGCGAGGCGCCTTTCTCCGCGAGGTTTGAATCGAACGACGGATATGTGATTGCGAATCCAAGCTCCAAGCTCGACGTATATACATATTATTCTGTGTGTATCGTATCGACAAATATAGTATAAATTTTAATTTTTTAATTTTTAAATTAAACAATAATGCTATTTTTATTGTAAAATTTTATTCAATTGTCAAAATTTAAATCGGTATATTAAATAGATAAAAATATATAAATAATTTTGTAAGACTGTGAAGAGATTATTTTTGTGAACGTGAATATCGAAATTGTAATTATTTCGATTCTTCATTTAATAATTTGCACGATTTTTGTGTGGGCATAAAATTGTAAATTGTTTTCGAATATTTCCAATATTAAAACCAAATACTTCGAGTAAAAAAAAAATTCAAACGATTAATTGAACGATTAATTAATATTGGCTTTATTTTTATTTTTAAAATACGATTGCTCTTTCTCTCTTTTTCTCTGGTGCTTTTACAATCTTTAAAATTCGTGATCCATCAGTTCTTCCCTCTTTTAAAAAGCTTCGTTTTCTTTGGGACTTGAAGAGACTACAAGGTGGTACAAAGCTCCTAGCCGTTAAGTTTACTCACGCGTGACCTGTGACCTGAAAGAGTATACATGCTCGACCGATCTCGATGGGTCCCTATTGTTGTCCCGCTGTGCGTTGATTTGATACGAGAGGGTCGAAAATGGTTCCGCCTTGAATGGTTCGGCCTTTCGCTGAAAGATCAACGTTAATCAGCGCTAATCAACGCCAACTCAATTTGTGCCCAACGCAATTAGGTGGCAATAATTTAGCGCTAATTGGGGATAATATATTTGTCAACGTTGATTAAATGACAATATATATATCCAGATTAAGTGTACATTTACTAGTTAAAATATAATAATCGGGAATTAATTTCATATTCTAGTTTTTATATGGTTGCTCTTTATAATTCTATAGTTTTATATTAATTACGCATTAAACAGATTTTTATTTAACATTTTAATTATGATTGCAATCAACTGAAACAAGGAAGGTGTTTAAAAACAACGAGTACACTCTATACCCGATATGCTATTTGCACGGAAACTTGCTTCGGATATGGGATTATTTTTATTTTCTTAAAGTTTTTTTCTCTCCATTTCCCTCTCTCTCTTTATTTCTGAAGCACGTGGCATATAAAATAAGCGATTTGCGACGTAGAGTGAAACGATGCGTCGCTTTCATCGATCCTCGTGAAGCTGGCATGAATTCGTTGACCCCGTAATAATGAATAACCTTTCGAGAGAAAGGTTGGGTCAAAGGTAAAATTCAGCTGCGTACAATATTATTAGCCGCGTCCTCGCGATATCGTTAATTATCGAGAGACGTGTCGCCTCTTTGTCCGGCAAAGATCGATCGTTCGCCAACTCTTGACCTTCAATAAACCTCACCTCGGAGGTAACCCCTATACAAGGGGTTGTCGCGATAGAAACGACATTTTTATCGCGCATCCTCGACCCTTCGTCGCGACACTCGATCGATGCGTGCAACGTATTTATAAACGCGTTTTCTCAATGAATATTGAGAAAATACGCCGTTCGATGATTTATAATGCAAATACCATCCATGTGCCTTCATTCTCTTTAGAACCTCTATTTTTATGGACATAACTTTTATTCGGTAACATTGGTTCACCTGGTTCAGAAGAAAATGGCATCGCATAACTTTTTAAAAATAAAACTTGCGTCGTGAAATATTTTATAAATATATATATTGATTATATGTATACACACATAATATCCAGGTATTACATAATAATTTCCATTACATATAGTGATGTATTATCAAATTATGAACGCTCGTCTTAATTTTAAACGCTTTTTAAATTTATCTGCAGATTAATTTTCAAGTAAAGTTCTTTCATAAAAGAATAAAGAAAATTAAAGAAGGGAAATTTAGCGAATACTACTTAAATCGGTAATTAATAAACAAGTGATACGTCATTGCAAATTTGCGTAATCTTCTCGGAATGAAATTGCATCTCGTTTACGTGACTTCTCTCTTTCTCTCTTCCTCGCGACTTACGATATATCGCGCCTCTCATTTCGTTTCATTATAAAAAATCCTGTTTGCGCGGAGAGGAATCCTGGTCTCGTCCTCGCGTTTTCTTTGCAAGAGCAGAGCCTCTGGTAGAAGCGCTTGTCTCGAAGAACCATTGTCTTCCTACGCTTCCTACGCGCGTGTTTGTCCTTTCGTCTTCTTTCCACTCTCCTTTTTTTCACGTACATTGTACCGAATCGAGACCGCGGAAACAAAGAACGTCGTATTCTCGACCGTGAAAGAGGAAAAAGGCATCGCCGATGGAAAGAGAAGCGGAATTTTGAAATCTAGGCTAGAATTTTCGGTATTTATTTTATATAGGATATTATATTTTAATATATATGTATATAAAATATATAGAAAACCACTGGCGAAATTTCTCTTGATAAATCGAGTTACAAACATTCCTATCCGCGAATAGATGTACTTTTATTTCAACTTCCTCTTGTTCACGTATCAATTAATTATAGTTGAATATCTTATATAATTGTTTAGTTTGAATTAGTTTATATTTATTGTTAATATTATCAAAATGATTTAAATAACGAAATTATAAACTGTTTAATGCTGGATGTACTTTTATATTCGTAATTATTTTTATGTCACAATTTTTATTTAATACATTCTGTTTAATTGCATCTGATTTTTTAACGAATTTTGTTAAACTAATTTGCCGACAATAATACGAACTAGTTCTTTCCGGATATTATTGCGACTATATAGCAATATCGTTTACTATGCAACCGCAGATGTGGCTTCTCTTTTGGCGAGCAAAGCCAGCCGGAAATTGGCACGATCGGGACAGTGAGTCATCGTATTTTGTATAGGGTGCGTTTATAGGGGTGCGAGTAACCCCGACGAAATTAATCAGCCCCCAGAGATCGTGACTATCCCTAATAACAGTGTAAATGATCTCTTGTCATTCGAAACTCGATCAATACTTTCGATCGCGATGAGTCAAGAGTTCTTTTCACGATCTCGTTTTTAATTCGGAGAACAGCTGATAGATGCATAACTACACATAATTATACGGATGTTATTAATTACGTGGCGTTTTTCGCTTTTCACATTTAATTTTTAAAAATTCAAGTTTCCTACTTAAGCCTAAATAATTGATAGAGATGGAATTAAATATTTCTGTGACGTACTGATTAAAATTCGGCATGCCATTATTAATGCAACTCGGATTAAACGTCGCGATTGAAATGGTTTAGTCTCGGCACGTCAAAACGCGAACGAACGGGATGAAACATTTATTTGAAGAAGGCGAAATCGTTTTGTTTTTCCGGCGGACTCGGACCCTTTCTACTTTAGTTAAGAGTTTGCCTAAAAATACGACGGCGGCTCGCCGAGACGAACGAAATTCCCTTCATTCCTCGTTTCCTCCGTTCGCCATTCAGTCTGCTCGGATCATTGAGAGTTCCCCAAATTTTCTCCATACGACATATTCAAATAATTCTGAAAATGTCGAGTGTAAAATTAATTAATATTGGAACTAGAACGATTAAAAGTAGAAGAATGTCGGTATCGATCGGTTCGTACATATTTCGTAAATCGTTTTGTCTTTCTCGCTTGGTTTAATTCTCTTTAAATGTTAAATCGCTTTAAATCTGATTTTCTCGCGCCGCGCAAAACGATGTTCGAGTTCGCGAGGGCGACATTTATCGAGACCTCGGTGTAGAGTCGCTGGAGCGAAACGTGAAGGAGAAAAGAGCAGGGCGAGAGACCGAAAGAGAGAAGCGGGGACGAGGATAAAGAACGAGGAAAAGGAGGAAGGAGCGACACGGGGCCATATACCGAGAGTGACTAAACAGGGATCACGATGGTCGATGACGCCGAGACCGGCAACTCGTGGGAGCGTTTATTCCTTCGTTCTCCAAGCCGCTTCTTCGCCCCTTCCTTCGTTGAACGAGAGATGCAACGCGAAGCGCATCGGAAGTCGCGCGCTTTCTCCCGATTATAGATTCCCCGATGAATTTCGAGCCGATCCTTCCTCGCTGGAAATTTTACGGAAGCAGTAAAATTGCAATAATAAAGGCAGTTAATTAGTTGGAAATTTAGAATCACAAAGTTAATTAATTTGGGAGGTGGATAATTAATTAAGATTTTTTTTTATCTTTGATGACTTGGATCTTGGCATCAGAAAGATGGATGATGCATTTTATTTTCAAGATACAAGATTTAAAATTTTAATTTTTGTTATAATACATGCTCAATCTATGAGTATTATTTTAGTTGTTTTATTCGAGAAAATAAATTATAGGGATGATCTGGTTAGGAGGTCTTAGAAATTTCAAAAATATATTTTTTGAATTTATGTGTATTCTCTAATAAAATATTCTTATTTGATATTTAATTATCATGATACATTTAATGTGTGTTTAAGAGTTAGCTCGAATGAAATTTTCGAAAAAGAAATCGAAACGTTTCATCTCGCCTCTCATTTACCTTTCTTAATGGAATCGGTGGTTTTCATGATGAACGAAAGTAATGGGTCGCGCGAATGAGAACCTTGAAATTAAGACCGCATTTCGCGGCACGTGACCACAATTCCATTTATCGAAAAGACGTAAATTGTTACATGTAATAACATTTGAGAGATGAAAGGAAGTGAAGGTACCAAGTGTGAAAGGCAGAACGAAATTTCCGGAGGAAACGAGTATTTCCTCGATAATTTCATTTTGTAAATCAGCTTTTCTCTAATTACGCACTATTGCGTTGCATCGCGATTTTTATTTGCGCAGCTCTTGCCTTATCTTGATCGAAGTTCGCACATTATTTATCATTTTACGTTTCAGTTCGCGGCGATTCAAACCATATATTCGTTATTTCAAACAACAAAGTCTAATTAAAGGGAATTCCGGTTTAAATTACTTAATATTTAATAAACTCTAGATTTTTCTATTTAATATAATATGTTGAACTTGTCAGTTTTTATTTAATCAATTAAATATTTTAATTGAAAAATACGACTCTAACGCAAGAGAAACGTAAAGGAAAATTTATTTTTATTTTATATTCATTTATCTGTCTGAGAATCTTGACAAATCTTTCTGAATATCTTCTCTTATTCCATAAACGATGAATTCTCACATTAATTCGTATGAAAATTTATACATAAAATATATGCAACTCAATGTATCCCGTTTGAGGTTTCGGTCTCGCGGTCGTGCATTTACCGTCAGTTTTATGCGGGATTCGATATCGTATAGGCAGTAGTTAAGGGTAAAGAGGGGAGGATGGTGCTGGTCCCGCGTGGACCAAGGTAATCCGGTGCGAAAGCGAGAGGCCACACGCACCAGGTGAGGAAGGACAAGGAGAGATAGATATAGAGAGAGAGAGAGAAAGACGCGGAGGAACCGGTGTCTCGGTGCAAGGAACCGGAGGATCACGGACGGATGATTGAGGCTCCACGTCACGAACGAAGTGGATCATTGTCTCTCCGCGTACAAATGTCATCCGACGATATCGGTCGAAGATCGGGATGAAATGAGTGTCCAGGCGATGAATAATAATAATAATTAATGGCAATTGATAGAAAGATTCGCGACGTGATTTGATGAAGAATAGGGGAAAGAAAAAAAATAACGAAGCGGCTAACGAACTACCGCTTGTGTTTCGATAAATACTCGTTAATTTATACCTATACAGAGTGTGTCTCTAAAAATTCGATGAGTCATCTTTCATTTATGGATGAATCATGAAGAATTTTTTTATTAATCTACTCGATCTCACTTTAATACCAAGTTAGCTTGATTGAATCTCAAAGAGATATAAGAGAGTTTTTGAAAAACTTTAAAAAAAATATTCTCTTTGATTAATAAAGAACTTTCACAGAATTATTAATATATTATCAATATTGATTTATATTGTTGGTGCATTTTCTTAACGATATGCATTCGCAATTTTCGATTTGCACGCGTTTTCGCGGTCTTCTTTTCATCGGCGATTTCTCGAAAAGCCTTCGGGCGCGAGTCCGTGACGAGCGGCCGGTCATTGAAAATGGGTGTATACATACCTGTGGGAATGTATTCACGGATCCTCTCTTCGGTTGTTCAGCCAGTGGAACAGGGAGAAACTACCGGACACGACGCGCATCTTGGGTAACCCGGCGTATTATGTCGTAATACTCGCTCCGCGTTCGAATGTAACCGAATGTGTACGAGGTGTATCGAGAGAACGATATATTCTAGCATTTAGATTCTCTCGTGTGATCCCGATGTGATCGTCGTGGACGTGCAAAGTACCGCGAAATCGCGAGCTGGAGGCAAACAAACTGTTCTCCCCTGTTAAAATTAAAATAAAATTGAACTGTCAAAGTTCAGAAGCCGCTAAATTCGACAACGTGTAAGTTGTAACAGATATACCACGAATTTTTATAAGAATATGCGAAAATATATGTAAATTAACCGATGTAATTCGTTAGCGAAGGTTTCGTGATCTCTAAATTACTTGCGAAATAAACGAGTAAATTATTTTGCATTTTGTTAAAGAAAAATGCTACAAGCTTCGAAAGAGTGTCTGCGAAATTAGTCAAAACTAAAAATGATAAATTTTTATTCGGTTTCTTATTTTTTGAATAAAGTTCACTATGTAAATTAAGCAAATAAGATACACGCATAACAGTTATTTTAAGATATTACTGCAAGATATATAGATTCATACTTATTTTCTATGCTGATGCATTTATCATTCGCTCAATCTCGGACAAAGATATATAATAAAAAAAGTTAATAGCAAGATAGGGCACAGGCGATCATTGATAATAAAAGAATATTATTAATTGAGAAAATAAACTCATTTTCATCTTATTTTTCAATATTTTTCAGAAAAAAATATACGCATTTTATACACTAATTATGTATCACATATTATTAAATACAGATTATTTATATGATTGCCGCGGGTATTTTGCAACTCGAAAAGTTTGCGGAAAATGCCCTCGACCGTGTTCCATCGCAATACAGTAAACCAGTAATATAGAATCGATTGCTATTTCCCGTTCGTACCAGCGCGGCAATGCTTTTAACGATTTCGTGTGTGTAATGCCGGCACGTTTACAAGTTTTATAGCTACTATATCTCTCGCACAACCCGTTATAAGATCTGGGAGAGAGGGAGAGAGAGGAGAAAGAGATAAAAACACGTTGAATGATAAAGTTATGAAATTTTATTCGTAAACAGTTGGACCGAGATTATCTCCGTTATTATGTTCTTTTGATTGCATTACGCAAAACCTGCGCCGCACTAACGAGCGCATTACGCACAATTATTTGATCGAGATTACGTTAAATGTGTCGGTGTATTGGTACATTCGAATCGTGTACAGAGATAAAACGTTCAAGGAATTATTAATCCTCGCAGATATTATTCCGTTTTCAAATTAAAGGAACAAAAGATAAAAAAATTTTCAAAATTCGATTCAGATTTATAATTTTTAATTCTCAAAAAATCTTGATATTTACAAATATGATGAATTAATTATAAAAATTAGTAGAGTCACAAAAATTATCAAAGTTGTATAATTTATCTAATCTTTTGATAAAATTTCAATTTTATATATATAATAATTCAATTTTATATAATTTAATATATATAATATAATTTATATAATATAATTATTAATATAATTTTAATATTTACTTTTTTTAAAAGTACAATATTCGCGGTCTTCTTGAATAGCTTGAAAATATTTCAAATAGCCGATAGCTCGCTCGCTATTTCGCGGCCGGCGTTTTCGCAGCGTCCGATGTGTATAGAGGCGCGTATCAGTGTCAGTAGTCGCGAACGACTCGATTTTATAGCTTCTCGTCGTCGTTGTCGATGTCCGGGGTGCTCCTGCCGCAGCAAACAGGATGACACGGGGACAGACCAACGGGAATCTCGGCGCGAGTAAAAGACCGACGAACCGCCCGTTCGCTGCAATGTTTGCTCGCTGCAGGTTGCATAACGGTCCGCGCAGCATCCAGTATGCAGTATTCGAGATGCCGGGAGAAAAAGGGACGCGCGCGGAAAGCGGAACCGACACTCGCATGCACCAGGGTGTCCCACCGGACCGTCAACCGTTATTAATGCTATTGAATCTCGGATGAATTCGCGCGAAAAATATCGAAAAATTCCCGGTTCGAGAGACGAATCTCGTGTTTCGAGTTCAAGTACATTACGGAAAATTAAAACTAAATTGTTTATCGAAAAATAGCACACAGAGAGAATTTTCTCTTAGAATTTACCCTGAAAATTATGGTAATCGTGGGACAATATGGTATGGAAAGAATTTTATGACAATTTCTCTGATTAATATTTATCACAATGAAAAATAATATCTATTACAATAAAATATAAAATATGTTTGATTAATTTTACTAAAAGTATAGTAAAATTTATCAAACATATTTTTAAAATTCTTTCCATATATACCATATTATCCCACGATTACCATGATTTTCAGGGTAAATTCTAAGAGAAAATTCTCTCTGTGCATGAAGAATAAAATTCTGGAAAATTTGGTTCGCGAAAAGTTCTTCACTCTCATATTTTTGACATTTTCTCGGATCTCGTTTTGAAGAGTCTAATTAATAGTTAATAATCTAATTAAGAGTCCATTAATAATTGATCTGATAGAGACGGGACGATCATTTTATAAGGGAACTTGAATTATTTTATGCGGATATATCGCGCGCGAAAATTCTTCATATTTCTATTCTGTATAATTCTTTATAATTCTATTCCCTCCGCGGGATTATTATTATTATAATTGATTCTTTCCGCGAGAGAGTGGAAAAATAATTAATCATAGAATGCGTGAGCGTTTCATCCATTGCGCGAGGTGAAAGTCGGCGTGAAGTCTCTTAGTAGAAAATGTGTCTATACATTATTAATATTCGACTTGACCCAATAAAATCGCAGTGAATAATCATGCGCGTCGCTTCTTTCGCGCGATAATCGACCGGCCATCATTGTACATTCCGTTTTACAATTTTTGTATACGCTGTCGAGCAAGGTAAGAAAATTTACGAAGCTACACGGTTTGTCATCCCGGACTCGCTTACCTTGATGAGCACAAAATCGTGTTTGCGCGCGCATTAATTTAGCAGAGATGATACATAATCATTATCGAATATGAATGATCGGATTATGTATCAATCAAAATACACGTTTTTATTACTTTTGAGTGAATTATCATTTAATATTACACAGTAATATTAAAAAATCTCTTTCTTGATATTATATATAAAATAAAGTAAGTTCACTTCTTTAGTGATTTATTTTTCAATATTACTGTGTGATATGAAAAATTTATATGATATATAAAATAAATGAATTAATATTACTATGTGAATTAAAAAATATAAATCTCTTAACATTATCTAAAATAAACAAGTATTTATAAAATTAAAAACACATCACGCCTCTCGTGTTTACTCAAGCGGTTAATTCTCGCACGGATCTCGTATGATGTTATAGAATTTTCTTACATAGTCAGACAGCCACGCTATCGTGCTCGCTAATATCGGTCATTTGCTTAAGTCAAGGCGAAATTGCACCCCACGTGAGGTAGCCTGATGAATTCATTACAATTCACCGGCTCAGCCGACCAGAACTTTGGCGACAGTGTGTTCAGAACTGTGGGAAAAACGTTCGTTACCTCGTAAGCGTGACCGAACGCGAAGATTGGGGCAGGAGATATATGTATATATTTTTTTTCAAAAGAATCAGCAAAATGACAGCTTTTGCCTGTCCAATTCAGGTCTTACAATCATATACATATGACATTAATTTTCCAATTAATCGAAAAGGTTAATCAAGATCATTGATAACGCGATGCTCCGATCATATGTTCGGTATAAAAACGAAATAGAGGATAAGAGAGCAAGTGTTTGCAGGGGCTCGAGATCTTTTCGCGAGCGATCGAAACTGGAATATGAGAGATATCGATGATGGTTGGGATGAATTCCACCTGAAGCAAGAGAGCTTGTTTGACTCGTGGTCGATGGTCGAACCGCACAAAGACACACAGCGACTTCTCTCTACCTCTCTTTCTCTGCCTTTCCCGATCTTCCCCAGGACGAGTGTGTTACACTCTTTGAACCTTCTTTAAGATCCCGCGTCTGCTCTCTAAGGTGGGCTCTCCAAGGTCCGATTCGTTCGACCGCAAACGACTTCCTTCACGAAAGTAAGCGTCGCTCTGCTGCCTCCTTTTCTTCTTCTTCTTCTTCTTCTTCTTCTTCTTCACGACGTAGCAACGTTGTAGCGACGCGAGGTGTTTGTCTCTACTTTCAATTAATCTCGCCTTGAGGTACGTTGAACCATCCGCGAAGTAGATGCTGCCTGTACTTGGTTGGTTGCGATACGCGGTTGTGTAGCTAATATTCGTCGACGAGATTAACGACACCTTTGGGAAGTGGAAGTCATTTTACGCTCGCGTGATTTATTATCTCGTATATCTCTGTTGAAACTTGAAGATCTCTCGCAATTTTTGTCTCTATATACTTATTCATAATTATATTACAAGGACGATTATATATATATTTCTCAAATTGTATGATAATAAACTATATCTGATATATATTTTTTTATAAAAATATTTGCAGCGCGATAACAAATTGAAATAAAATATCCTATCGGATGTTTTTCCGCAGTATATCATTTCAGCAAGGACGGCTTATTGTGCACGTTCATATTTCAAAATTAATTTATCGACTTTCAAACAGAATGTCCAACACGCACTAACGTAACAACAAACGCGTGCCTTGCATTTCGTATAAAATATCGGTTTCCCTTCGACTTAGAGAGCCGTCACGGACGAATCTCGAAGTCCATTAAACACGGAGAAATGTGTAACAGGAATTTCTGCCGGCATTAAATTTTCATTAGACGTAATTAAATTCGTATCATCCCGTTTCGAAGGAGTTTACAAGGGGACGGAAGGAGGAAGGGGGAAAGAGAAAGGACACGAGTAAAATCACTATGTCTCGACCATGGAGAATATAATCATGAAAAAGTTATACGTGTTATAATACTTGCTGATTGATCGAATACCTTTTATAAAATAAAATAAAATAAGTAATTGAAAAGATTCTTATATATAAATACAAATTTAGAGCTAGTAAGAGCACAGATATTTAGGTGCAATAAAATTAATTTTAAATTTGTCTATATTTATCTTGAACTGTTCAGTCCATCCTGAGGATGGTGCAAAAGAAGGATTGAAACGTTCAAAATAAATATAGAATAATTTAAAAAATTTGTTGCGTCTAATATATGCGTACCTGTGGTTCTTATTAACTCTTTTTACATCTGAATTTGCATTTTATAAAAACTTTGTGACATTTGCGACATGTAGATACTTATATAATCGAGGCAGAACTTAAACGAGGAAACGCGTAAAACTTTTCATCGATCCATTCGCGCGTGAAATGTCGAGGTAAACGTTCTTCGGATATTTTCGATGAGAATTATAAGTGCCTTTTAGTGAGATATAAATCGTGTAATTGCATTCTTCACATTTTAATTTCCGGAAAGATCGTGGAACTTTAAAGGCGACAGAGAGGTCGGATAAGAGAAGAAAAAACTTTTATCATCGTTATATTTAAGTATGTTGGGAATTCTGTTTATTAATATTTATTTTTCTATCGATATGGTTCCTTCTTCTCCCTCATGTGTGAAATTTATATTTCTACAGCTGTTAATAATTATTTCTATTATATTCTGCGCTAAAATTGTAAAGTTAAATGTTATTTCTCGATAATTTTTTTTATAAAATCGATCACAAAATTAGAATATGATGCATAATTTCAAGAAAGAATTATGTCTCTTTACGTGTCAAAAATTGTCCTTTTATAAAGATCTGTGAAACACTTTCAAAATCCACTTATGTGTAATAACGATAACTAATAGATCACCTTCGCGCGCTTCAAAGATTGGCTTTAAAGGCGAGTAAAAGGATCTTGGCTTATAAAAAGGATAAGGAGGGAAAAAAAGCATCGTAACGAATCGAGGATCGAGCGGGATGACGACTCGCGACCTCGATAACACTCGTCGATCTGTTGTGTCCTTGGCTTCGCCAAGTTAATGATATAACAATCAGCACTCTATGCTGCTGCGAAATCTCGATAAATCTCACGTGGCACGTGCGATCACCGCGTTTTATAAAAACTCAAAAGGAAGTCGCGTTCTTTCAACATTCTCAATCAGAAAAAAAACGAAATCGGCATAGAAATTCGATGAGAAATTATAAATCTATCACGGGGATAATATCATGAATCAGGACGATGTAACGAAAATGAGGAGTTCGCAAAGTATATCAAACACCCATTGCTTAAAGAACCTTTTCAAATGTGTAACATAAATATAAGTTACATGTGCAATACAACATAAAAATATATGTCCTATTATTATATAATTTTATATATTCTTTTAAAAAATATTTTTTAACGTATTTTAATTTTATATAATATTATATAAATTTTTTTCCTATTATACTAAAAAGCTTTTAAGCCATACATATAGAAATTTATTATAGTGTTACATCTGTTTTGTAAAAGACTCGTTTTAAAATTGCCTAATGTCGATTTCGTCTGATTGCTGAACGTATTTAGTTTCTTTATTTAAAAAAAAAAAAAAAAAAAAATAACACATGCTGGTGGGAACCGATGGGGACAATGTATGACTTGGAATAATGTACATGCAACATTTATCAATATCAAAAGGAAAGAAAAAGAGAGAAAGAGCATCATTTATTTTCTAAATATCTATTTCGTGGACGGAAGATAATTTATTATTGCCCGCTCGCGCCGATATTCTTACACCGGAAACCCGCAGCTGAGAGATGACGGACGGGCACTTAAAGAAACGCCATTCGTCATCCGGCTTATCGGACTTGTTCTCCGCGAGAAGGAAAATTATAAATGCATTTTCATTGCACGTTGTTTGCCATTGTTGTATCGTAAATCGAGGCCGCATTAAATCACGAGGATTCAGAAAAGAAAGGATGGAAAGTTGCGGCAGGATTCGCGCGTGTTCCTGTGATCGCGGCAGGTCGTTTGTTTTTGTCTCGTTGGTGCAATCGTCATTGCAATGCATTGAGATTGTGTTTAAAAAAAAATGATGCAGTGAAAACAAATGGTTGACAAAAAACTGCGATGACAAATGCACATCTCGGTATGGCCGGGCAGATAAATAGATATAAAAGGATAAAACATTGATAGAAAAAGGACGATAAATGCATGTACAAGATTTTTATATACATATGTACGTATTTATAAAACATGTTAAAGTATTAATGCGGTTGTAAAATGTTTTTACTGACGTATTATGTAATTTTTAATCGTCGTTTCTACGATTGTTTTTGCTTTTCGTTCTTTGAGTCTTTAAACCCGTCTAATGGGGTGAAGTTCAACCTGAGAAAGTTGCCAGACATATTGTCGGACCTCGCGGAATTACAAGAGCGTAAATAATTAGAAAATCACGCACAATTAAACGCTCTCGAATTTTTCACGAATATTTTTTTTAGCAGCCTGAAATCTGACGAGAACGTGAAAGGAGATTGCGCAAAATATAACACGGAAACAATACCTAGGAACAATATCGAGAGAAAATAGGACTTTTAGTCTCACGATCGCTACAAGCAAGTTTATCTCTTTTCGCTTTTTATCAGATTTTTACAATTTTATCGAAACTAGAGTGCGATTTGCGAGCGTAATATTCTCATATTTTTAACAAAAAGAAAAGAAATATTTTCTACCCCTAAGGATGCATCCTTGATACATAAAATACAACACACTTGTCTATACTCATTTTCAAACTAATATGTATGCAACATTTATACTATAAGCTCGATATTTTTATCTTACATTTCCGTAATTCATAATATCATGAAAATATTTGAAAAATAGTCGAGCTCGTCCTTTAGAGAGAGGGAGGGGGAGAGAGGAGAAGACTTAATCGCGTCTATAATTAAATCCGTCTGACTTGATTCAGCTTCACGAGGCTGAAAGAAGTCTCTGCAGCGGCATAACGTGTGTACAACTTTTCTCTTATGTAACGTAGACCGGAGTTTCTGCTCGGTGTAGCGTGCACGCACAGCAGGCCGCCTCCAGGGAACAAAACCGACGAACGGAGGAGGCAATGTCTCTCGAGCGCGTTCGGTAAACTTATCCCCTTTGTTCGCCATAGAGTCAGAGAAGACCGGAATCCGGGACGAATCACCCGAATCTCCTTCTCTTTGAAGCATGTGACACTCTACTAACTTCGATAATGATCGTTAATCTTTCGTTGATGATTGTGGTACAATATTCGTAGTCATTCCAAACAGGGCAATATTCTCTTTCTTATTATTTTGCGCGAATAAATTAATTAATTAATTGAAATTAATGTATTATAAAATATATTTAATTTTTTTATCTTACAATTGGCATAAAAGATTTTAGATATATAATTATAATATATATAATTTTGTTTTAGTTAAAATCTTTTCTTTTGTGTGTATAAAAATAAAAAATATAAATTTTATAATTATAAATATAAATTTTTGTGTAAATATTTGTATAAAGAAATGTAAAGTTGCAGTTTAACATAGCTTATATAATGCGTTTTAATTTGTCAAATGTGTGAAGCGAATTTAATTCACGTTAATTTAATTTCGCTTAGTTTGCACAAGAATACAGAGATAATGACCAGCGTAATGTGCATCCACCTAAAAGTGCAACTGCAACGCTGCGAGAAAATGTGGTACATGACATTTAATCCTCTTTCGAGCAACCTATTTTCCAAACATAAGCGTCAGAGTCTAGTGTTATTTTTTTTTTCTAAAAACATCGTTATTCACACAATATTTATTAACATATTCGTTAATCTAATTTTTTATTTTCTTTATTTTTATATATAATTTTAATTTTCACCTTCAATCTTTATATATATTTTTATAACAATTATAAGCTTTTAGGAGAATTAAAAGAAAGTTATTTTGAGAAAACTAATTTTTTTAAAGTTCAAATGCTATGAGATATGTCTAAAACAGAATCATATTGCCCTTGCTTAGAAAAGTGTCAAGGGAAAATGTAAAAAATTGGAGCTAGGCGATCGCCTTGCAACGTCATAATTCTCGCGTTTGTTATTCATCTCGCGTTTGTTATTCATCTCGCGTATTGTTGCTTGTTCCTTTTTTTTTACGCTGACTCTGAGAATATCGTACAAGCTCGCTCGACGAAAGTGACATCATATTCTTCGGACGTGCCAGTTCTCATTGACTCTAATACCGGTTTCCTCGAGCCGGTCGGAGAACCTTCGTCGGTTCGTTTGGCACAATCGTCGGGTTAGGTCGTAACCTTAACAGAACGGATTCACAGACACACACGTGCCCAATTTCTTTTCTCTCCTCTCTTTCTCTCTCTCCTCTTTTCTTTTTAAATTTTAATTGACGATGAGCGACGCGCGCCTTCTTTCCGAGACACCTAATAGAAAAACGCCACCATGTTCGCGCGGTTCCATAATTAGCCTCCGTAATTATTATGAATTAGTCCCGCAAAAACGCGGATTAAACGCCGAGCAAAATGCGGCCTCGCGTGGTTTTACAGATTCGGGACCAGTTCTTTACAGGATTAATTTACTTTACGACAAGGTAGCATTTTAATCGCATAACTCGGAAATTATGTGTTTTGCGACTAAAGTAGGGATAAGATTTCGCGGTCTCTTTTTCATCAATCATTCTGTAGAAAAAAATATCAGGGAAAAATTTTATTTAGCACAATTTTCTGATCATTAATATATTACATATCTTTGCAAATAAGTTTCAAAATTTTATTAGATTAAATGTTATACGAAATATTAAGTGAAGAATATAATTTTGTTATTTAGATTGACAGTTTCTAATTTTTTAATTTAAATAAAATTACGTAGCGCTATTATAATATTTTTTACCATATATATAATTCTATATATTCAATGGTAAAAAGTGTATTTTACAATAAGAAAAAAATACTATATTAAAGAGATTTGTATTTTTCCGTTGTATTAATTAATAATTAATTATATATTGCGTAGTTTTTGTTGTATCACAAATTATAGAGCTCACTAGTCCTGCCATATATTTAGAATCAAATCTTTTCATAGATATCACGTGGAATGACACGACGCGATGTTATTTAATTGTGTCGCGATTTGCATTCCTAGAGCTCGTCACGAACGATGAGCAAAACCGAGTGAATCCTCGAAGCATATTGTTGATAATTAAAGAAAAACACCGGTAAATTCTCTCTCTTCTCGCCGCAGGAGAAACCTTTCACCCCGAAGTAACTGTACAACTGCGGAAAGTCAGGGAATGGATCACAGCTGCCGTCGTAATCTGCCGCAGCTTGATTACGTATCGGCGGGACTAAACTGCGATAACGCTAATAATCGTAATAAGTACACGGTATGCAATCGAGACGGCGAAAAGTTGCTACGCCCTTGCAATTAATCGGAAAATTAATGAATGATCTCGTCCATTTTTGATATTGTTTTATTTTCGAGAGAGACTTCACTAGCTACCCCATTAATTTTTATCAAATTTCTTTGAAATAATTTTTAATATTTTTTACTTTAAGCGCTCTATTAATACATGCGTGTATATCTCAGTTATTAATTAATCTCTAAATTATTTATTATTTTAAACACATACTATTACATTAGAAGGGGGATTCAATACAGATTTTCTCTCTCTATACTCCATATTATTTTGAATAATACTGACACGTTGTTAGAACTGATAACTTTTCATTAAACGCCATTGTTAATTAACGCGACGGCCCGTTTTATTGGCGATGTAGAAATAGACATCCAACAGTGAGAAAGAAATCGCGGTGCTCACAATGGAAGAGACGCGATGGGAGTTCTAATGAAATTGCCGGAGCGGAAACGCGCAACAGAAAACGTCATTAACGTCGACGAAGCGAACAATTATTGTTGTTTATGAAGTGTAATAAATTATTAATTATTACGATTGTATCTTTGATCGCGCGGGATTATTATTATCTATCTCCGATCAGAAAACGGGATTTTCACACATTGAATACATTAGCAACGACATATCGAGCGACTTTAAAGTATCAAACTTTATTTTCGCAATTTAGGTAAAAAAATTAGATATCTCTCTCTTTATCGAAAATAAATAGACTGAAACTAATATCTTTTGCATTATAAAATGGAAAGCATTTGTCTTTCGCAAATTATATGAGTATTGGATTTAAAAATAAATAATAATAAAATCTTATTCTTTATATAGTATATATCTAAAATTATAATTAAATCTGGTTCTAACAAAATTTTTATTTTGCTGCCTTTTTGCAGCTCAAGACATTAAATATTAATGATTATATAAAGTTGTAAAATTTAGTCAATTTTTGCTAGGGCAAAATTGAAAGTTCCAAAATTAGAGAAAGTACAATTTGCAAAATCTGGCAATCACTCTACATATTACGGGTACAAGATTATTAGCCGCGATATTGTTTTCTCTTGCGAAATCTTATTGTCTATTATAAACGGATCGTTAGTTTCGAACATGAAATCGATGCGTACAAAAAATTCACGAAGGATCAATGTAATAGTATATATCCTTTGGACGGATGTGTGCGTGCAAAGAATGGCGGAAGTTGCGCAGGAAGAGAAAGAAAGGGATTACTTATGTAAGAAATCGGTCGACTGTTTTCGTTCGTTCTTAAACACGCACGCTTAATAGTTATTCATCACAGAAGCAACTCCATCTCGAAATTTAATTTCGATCATTAGCTGAATCGAGAAATCATTGAAGACCAAAAAACTCATCTCGAGAGCGCAGATAAAAGAAACGTCGATAAAGATTCGTGCATGCAATTTATGTAGCCGAAGTTCAAGTTCCACAAATTAGTACTTCAAGTTCCATAAATTAATTTAGATTAATTGAGAAAGTCATTTATTATCGCGGAGTTTAACACAAAAACGATTTATTTCGCTTTATTAAGAATTTGAAAAGAAATGTATAATTTATAAATATATTTACAATTTTAAATTAACTTATATTTTATTAATTTAATAATAATTTATAATATAATAATATAATAACTTCTTATAGTTATAGTTCAAATATAATAATGAAATCTACTATTATAATTTCAAATTAATTCTCTTTTAATTAGAAAAAAAGAATGGGACAACAGACACACATATTTCCAAGTTGAAACTCGTTAGGTTTCCTAACAAAATCTAGCACGCGAATCTCCATAATGTCGCTTTTCATGCTTTTCGCGCTCTTTTCCTCGGCTCGCGTAAGAGATTTTTGCAGACTCCGCGTGAGAAATTTGCAGTGTCGAAGACAACACAATCGAGAGTAAACTTTTTATTATTTTTATTCTCTTTCGACTCGATAACCCAGTGATGCGTGTCCTTTCTCACACGAGGCGCACAATTTAGCCGCCGGTATGCATTTTATACCGCAGACCCTAGCTAGAAACCGCCGCAACCTGCGTCCGGATAAGATCATCGCTGGGTCTGCATGGGTGCATCGGATGCAATTTGCGCATCCCGATGCAGAGAGAGACGCGCGTTTTATTATAATCCGCGCCTCTCTCTCGCGGATTTCGCCCCCCCCCCCCCCCGCGGCTAATCGCGGTAAATATCGAACGTCGTCGTCAAGATGAAAGCCTGTTAACCTGATTAACATAGAAAGGGAGATTTGCATGCGTACAATGTGAGTTACGAGAAGTAGCTCCGACAGATATCATCTTTCGCAACGTTCTCTAACTAGGTCAAGATTTTACTTATTTTCAACCCTTTTCCCCATGGCAGTGCTATACATTTTTCGCAAAAAAAGAAGTACGTGATAATTGATATGCATATACATTTTTAAAAAATTATATTTTATTTTTAACAATTATATACTGTATTTGAATTTGAAACAAGTGATATTTTTGCCAATTTATTTTTATAGCACAATTATCAGTGTTTACGTTATACTTCTTTTTTATTTTTGTATACAAATATAAAAAATTGGAGCACATGGATCCACAACGAATTCGCGAGGAATAAAAATTGTATTTTTAAATATTTTGTTTTTATTGGCCGTATAACTATTTTTCGAATTTAAGTGATAACATTGTCGATTAATTTTTATAGCAGTTATTGCATCACTGTTTACATTATACCTTCTTATTTATTATTTTTATTATTTATTTTCGTGTACAAGATTCGTATAGAAAATCGGAGCATATCGCACAACGAACTTGCGAGGAATAAAAATTGTATTTTTAAATATTTTGTTTTTGTTGACCATATAACTATTTTTCGAATTTAAGTGATAAAATTGCCGATTTATTTTTATAGCAGTTATTGCATCATTGTTTACATCATACCTTCTTATTTATTATTTTTATTATTTATTTTCGTGTACAAGATTCGTATAGAAAATCGGAGCATATCGCACAACGAACTCGCGAGGAATAAAAATTGTATTTTTAAATATTTTTTTGTTGACTATATAACTATTTTTCGAATTTAAGTGATAAAATTGCCGATTTATTTTTATAGCAGTTATTGCATCACTGTTTACATCATACCTTCTTATTTATTATTTTTATTATTTATTTTCGTATACAACTTTCGTATAGAAAATCGCACAACGAACTCGCGAGGAAGTTCGACGTCGAGCATTATGTTGCGATCGAGAGCGTGGGTGCATCGCGCACATAAACGTGACGGGAAGAAGGGGCCTCTTCGGGGATTATCGAAGTGAAAGTCTCTGATCGGCGAGGCGTTCAGTCGCGCCGCAACCAGCCAGCGTTTCGTGCTGTATTTTGTGTTTCTCAGTCAGTTCGCGGTCAGCCTTGAACGGGTTCGGCAACCAGTGTACTTTTTTGCGGAAAACGTGGGTAACGGTGTGCGATGTGTTACGTTTTTGTGATACTTTTGGATTTAAAGCGCTCCGACTTCATCGGACATTCGAAAGGTGCGATCTTGAATCGAATATATCGATGGATTTATTGACAGGTTTGATAGATGTGAATTAAAATTCAAAGTTATATATTTTTGGACCAGTTTGTTAAAATTTTTCCTTCAATAGAAAATATCAAGATACTCATTAAAGTATAAATTTAATCGAGGACAAGACAAAATTTGAAGTAAGGCAAAGATCTTTTGTCAATCAAGCTTTAATTGGATGTATGAGCAGACAAAGATTATATTTTTCGTAAATAATTTTAGATTTTAATATTAAGGGAACAAAATATATCGCGAATTCTGTCTCTTTATAGCAGTCAATTTTCTATAAAAATTTCTCTCTATGAGGAATTATAATAATAATCTTAAACCAGTTTGTCAAAATTTTTCCTTTAATGAAAATATCAAGACACTCATTAAATGATAAATTTCATCGATCATTAAATCGAGAATAAGACAATTTAAAGTAAAGCAAGGATTTTTTGTCAATCACATTTAAATTGGATGTATAAATAGACAAAAAATCGAATTCTGTCTCTTTGTAGGGATCTATTTTTTATAAAAATGTTTCTGTGAGGAATTATATAACAATAATCTTTAACTATATATAATAAAATTTATTTTACTTGAATTATAAATTTCAATGATTAAAAGAAGTTTTAAAAAATTTAAAAAAAGCAAAGATTTTTTAGCGAAATATGAAAAATGAAAATTGTATATATTCTTTATAAAATAACTTTAGATTTATTTCAATATTAAAAAATAGAATGTCTCTCTCTCACAGCAGATTGCACATATATTTCTCTCTATAAAAATCTCCAGAAATCTAAGAATAATCTCTTTCTCTCTCAAACTACACATAACAACATAACTACATAACGATGTATACAAGCGCCACGTTCGGTCAGTCGCTAAAGAATTATAACAGTAATCTCTAACTATATGTAATAACACTTTATCGAGCATGGGGAGTGAAGAAATCGGGCATTACTCGCGACCGAGGTTTTCTTCCGCAAATTATAGATCGTGGACATGGTCGCCGATGGCGAAGGGAATATGAATCGCTCGGTTCGAAAAACAGTTATCCCGCATGCCGGCCATTGATTTCGTCGCGATCCGTCGTTACGAATTCGAAATTACTCGTCGATTGTCGGCGACGTGGGATTTTTCGTGGTCTCGAGAAGCAACCAGAATAGTAAGACAAGTCGCGAATGGTCATCCTCCGTCATCAGGCGATTTAATTACGATCAGTCGCGTTTTTGATTTAATAAAATGCTAGATGTTGCCAGAAATTAGATGAACTCTTGAAGATAAAGCAAGGCTGATGACACAAGTAATATAATTATAAAGGCTCTTCTAATTAGAATCAAATCGAGGTAAAAAATGGCATTAAGAGCCAAACGTAATAAATAAGGCGCATACATATTTTATTGTAAATAAAAACTATTAGAAAATTATTGTAAAAAAAAGAATCGAAATGTACGCTTATATTCACATTAATGATTTTATATTTATAATACATATACAATATATATACACCTTACTTATTGCCTTTGGATCTCATTGCAATTTTTTTCTCGATTTGACACGAATAATGTTGCGATGAATAAATTTAATAATTAAATTAAATAATAAATAATAAATTTAATAATTTAATTTTTTTATACGTGTCTCGCAGATTGCCGGATAAATTGTTGAACGATTCTCTTTTAGAGAATCGCAGTGAAGCTATGATATAATCTTTTCATGCGATAATGGAAATTAATTATAAAATTGTTGAAGGGATGTAAAATATGGCGGTGTAAAAAAAATGAATAAAGAGTTTTAACGGGCTGAATCGAGTTAAGTCTGTAAAAGCCGTTCTGGGATATTACTCCCTCGTGAAAGGCTTAACCTCGGGCTCTCGTGTACACGCGATAACGGAAATATTACCTGGCCAAGCTTGAATACGTACTCGGATAAGTTTGTGGTCGTGTTCGTGTGAATCTATCGAAGTTACTTCGGACAAATGATTAATTAGGCTTCTCTGAGCGGCTGCGTTGATCAAGGCAAGGCATAATATTGAGATATTATCTTCGTAAAGAGTAAGAATCTCGTTCGATAAAGTTCCATAGGTCGAGATAAAGGTAGATATCGAGAAAAAAATATTGAAAAAAATTGATTCCGGATAAAGCAGACTTGTTATTATGTTTCTCTCGTATTATTAAAATTTTGAAAAATTCCTTAAAATGTGAGAGCCTTTTTTCCTTGTTATAAATAATGAATTTGAATTAAAAATTGAAAACAAGCAGGGCTTGGATTAAAAATATATGATTTATATGCACCTTTTTTAAAATATGACACATTCACTTATTATTTATTTAATCATATAAATCGAGGTATTGATTTTTTTTTACAAGGAAGGGTTCGTGAGACTTGTTATTGTGTTCCTCTTGTATTATTAAAAATTTCAAAAAAATTCCTTAAAATGTGAGCCCTTTTTCCTCGTTAACAATGAATTAGAATTAAAAATTGAAAACAACAAGGGGCTTGGATTAAAAATATATTATTTATATGCATCTTTTTTTTAATTGATACATAAATCCAGCAAATCCAGCTTCCGATTTTTTTAAGGAACGGTTCGTGGGATACGGGAAATATTGATGCATTCGGTAGACTACCGCTTCGTAGAGAGAACCAAATCGATACATACACGACGAGGAGACCCGTTCTCCACGTCCTGTATGCGCTTTGGCTCGCTTCGGTCTACCACGCGTGAAGGCTTCGACCGTCTGGCTTACGGTACATTGTAATTATGTTACAACACCATTGCCCAGCCCAGTGGGTGTGCGGGAGATTATTGTACCGAAAAATCTCATCGTCTCGCGAAATAATTTCCCAAAATCTTTTCCCCCTTTGGACGTTTCAATTTTTTTTGCCGAATGTTCCGTTAATTCGGAATAGATTGCAAGATCGAACAGAGTGTAAGAATAACGTTTATATCTCTCGAGTTATTTTCAGTGCGTTTTTTTGTCATCGAAATGAGATTAGATTTAATTACTTTTAGATTGAAATTAAAAAGAAACTAGGTCTTTGAAATATTATTGGATTTACAGTAAATTCTTACTCTCTTTTCTGTAATTTTGTGAATATAAGCAATATATAAAAAACTTATTTTTTTCGTATAGCCTGGAATTTTATTTTTAAATTGAATATTATTGTATGTATTAGAATACAATTATCTTTATAATCTCATTTTTTTTAAACAATGAAGATGATAAAATATGCGAAAATATTTCTTTGAAAACGTCTCACTGTTAATTTTTGTCACTATTATCTTCCAGCATTTGAATTTATACACAGAGAGAATTTTCTCTTAGAATTTATCCTAAAAATCATAGTAATCGTGGGACAATATGATATGAAAAGAATTTGAGAATTTGGAGAATTTCTTTGATTAATATTTATCACAATAAAAATGATATCTATCACAATAAAATATAAAATATGTTTAATTTATTTTACTATGCAGTTTAGTAAAATTAATCAAACATGTTTAATATCTTATTGTGATAGATATTATTATTTTTATTGTGATAAATATTCAGAGAAATTCTCATAAAATTCTTTCCATACCATATATTGTCCCACGATTACCATGATTTTTCGGGTAAATTCTAAAAGAAAATTCTCTCAGTGTATTAGGGCAATTTTTGCATATAAAAGCGGAATTGGACCAAACGTCACGGCGAATCCTTTGATCGTATTTATTAATCGTGCAATCGGTGCCGTATATAGCGGCTAACTGCACATAGCGGCCGGTATACATCGTTAGATAACAGAACCGATGCGAAGGGAACGTGAAAGGTCTCTGGTTCACGGCGTGGCGACCGGTATATCTCGCCGCGGTATCGCTTCGTCGCCGCGAGACTTGGGTTCTGGTTGCCGAGCTGCGGCGGCGAACAACCCAGGTGGAGAGAGAGATCGTTCCTCGTTTCCTCGTTGCTCAACCACCTCGATTGCGGTCGTGTACGGTAATTACAGCGCCCGGTAATACACGCGCGACGCCTTATCCGCACCCGCATATACATATACTTATTGTGCGCGGCGTTCGCCAAGATTATAGGAGCCAAATCAATCGAGAGTATCCCTTTTAGCGACGCCTCTCTTGGAAATTGAGGCGCAAGAATCGAGCTTTAATATATAATAAATTTTCAAGCGGCTTAGTAAATTGATAATTTACGTTACTCATCTTGGATTGTATAATTATATTTTGTAATCTCATCGTGTACCATCTAATTGTTCTCAGTATTATTTCGTTCTAGATTTCACTTATTGTTAGAAATACTTTAAAGAGAAGATCAATTTTAAAAATGAAAAAATTAAACAATCTTTTTAAATCTGAGTTTAATAAAAATTTTTTTTTGTCTTAATTTTCAAGATTATTCTGTTAATTATAGTTAAATATAGTTTATTTATGGTCGCTGAAGTTTGTATTGTTGAAATTAATTAATTATTAATTAAGTAATTCTTTTGAATATTGGTGAAGTCTGTACAAAATCGATTATATTTATTTCTTTATTTATCTTGATGGGGTAGCATAAAATAAAAACTATTTTATGTGTCTGTCTATTCTCGGACGAAAAATTGCGCGAACGTGTGATTAAGCGAACATTACGTAAATACTAAAATACTCGGCATGCACGACACACGATTTCCCAAGATGCAGAGCGAGACTTGATTAAGTGATTCACGTGCAACATTGAAAATTATGGCAGTGACATTGGTCTAATTTATGATGCTCGAATATCAAAGGAAAGACACATATCGCCTGTATCACTGGTGAATCACAACTGACATAATGATGAAATCGAGTTTATTTGTAATTAATATAAATCTTTATTTTCTATCTAACTTTTCCATCTGATTTAATATTTTGACAAGACTTAGCTGTCAGATTATTTTTCAACACAGAAAAAAATTAGCTATCATAGCTAAATTTTAGCTGTCCCTATATCGCAACCTGAAATTTAATTATCATCATGTCTAAATTTTAGTTATGGTAATTAATATTTTTTAGCTATAGTTTTACGGAGAACTCTATAGCTAAAATATATTAGCTATCATAGCTAAAATTTAGGCATGATAACTAAATTTCATGTGTAATATAGGGACAGCTAAAATTTAGTTATGGTAGCTAATTTTTTTTCCGTAAATATGTTCCGAAAATATATTTATATTGCGTTTAAATTTGCAATGCGTTATTTTTAATCACATTTTTTCGAAGTGAAATTACAACGAAAAATATTTTATTGTTCGAAATTTCCATCTCGAGTACCTCGTAACGTTGGCAAGTCGATTACACGTAAACTGGATTTACGGCTGACTGGTAGCTCACAATGCGCGATCGCGGTCGATGACTTTTTTTTTCCCATAAACGAGTTCTCTGTCAAACCGGGAAACGCGTCGGCGGCGACGGAAAACCGGCTGATCGAAGATAAACTGTCGCTCTCACCACCCTGTACGCATATCGCGAAACAATATTTGAAATATGCAAACCGCGTGACACAGCGTCATATGACTTTAATCCCCGCTTGTCTAGATTAAGCTATTGTATATGGTAGAAAGGATCGGTTTTTCGAGCACCTACGCTCTCTGGGCTTGTCAAGCTGTGCAATCTTAATTTGTGCCAATTTTGGAGATCTCATCGCGAGATAAAACAAACGAGTTGTAGCTATTACAGTCTGATTATTTTATGTAAGTTTGATTTCTCGAAATAACGCGAAATGCAAACAATTTCTTTCCTTATGTGTTCTATTCTCTACAAGATATTTAAATTTATATATGATATAATAAAATAATGAAAATATATATAATTTAAAAAATAATGTCATACATCTCTAATTTTTATTTTTATTTAATTTATGCTCAGAGAATTTTCTATTGTCCCAAATAAATTCCCAAAAGAAGTCTGTTCCTCTTCGTTTATTTCGTTTTTTGTTGTAATTTCTATTTTTTAAATTCTTTTTCTATTGTAATTTCTTTTTTTTTATTTGAGAATTTTGAACTATTATTTATACCGTGTTTATTTTAAGCACAGAGGAAGCATGAAAGAAATAGATTCTTAGATAAACGCACGTGTGCAGGATATAAGGATACGGATTAAATATTTGTTGAGTTAAGGCTATATTTGCGATGGAAGGTACGCTCGTGTATAAATGAAACCGAAAGGCATTTCATCAGAAAATACGGCAGAGAAGGAAAAATGCAATATCGAAGAGATGAAACTCGCTGCCAAATTCTTTCTACGATTTTCTCTAGAATATATTTCATACACATTTCGAAATTCTTTTTTTTTCAGGACAAATCTAAAGGAGGGGAACCTCGAGGGCTATTCTTGCCAAGTTCGAAGGACCAACGAAGAGGCATGGCGAGACAACAGACCGTGGACCGAAACATTCCTCATCTGCGGGACATCTTCGGCTTCGGCAGCAAATGGGACGCACGTGGCCACGCCGAGGAGAAGGCGCACGACAGCGCGGTGTCGGTGGGCTCCACGTCGGGCGAGGAGGAGAGTCCGAAGAACAACAAGAAGAAGAAGTCGCGTCGCCGCGACAACAGCAAGACGCTGACGGAGAGTGACGTTAAACACCTGGAGCGGCACCTGTCGATGAAGAAGACCATACGCAAGAAGATCATGCGGGATCTGCAGCAGGCCTTCGTCGAGGACCCGAACGAGTTTCGCGTGGACGACATACCGCCGGAGCAGCTCAAGGCGGAGATCAATATCCAGAGCCTCAGCTTCGGCACGCCGTCCCAGAAGCAGGGACGCACGCGTGGCAACGCCGAGAGCACGTTCCTCGACATGTTGCGCGGTGGCGGTAAGGAATTTGCCCAGTTATTTGAAATTAAACGCATCAGAGACTTTCTGAATTTTGCGATATTTTAGATTGCATTTTTAATGGTAAAACATTCAGGAAGATTATAACAGTTTTATTCTTATTTATTTTTCCTTCAAGGAAATGTATACTGAGAATTTAAATATTATCGAAAAATTCACATATTTCTCTTTTTTATAAAATAAATTTATAAAAATGTTATAAATATCATTTCAATAAATAAAATATAAATAAAATAAAATTTAATATTCTGGAATACATTCTTGTCGAACATTAATTATGTGAATTTATAGAAAAATTATTTATGCTCACATACAAAAAATGTGTTTCAGGTTTGGAAAAGAATGGAACGGACGGGGATCGGGATTCGGGACACGGGGGTTCGCCGACGAGGGAGACGCCCAGTGCCCAGGACACGGACGATGAGTCCAGCTATGGGTACGAGGCGCCGGCCGCGACGCCCACGAAAAAGAGCGGCAACTTCTGGAGACGCTTTACGATGAAAAATCGCAATAAACGATAAATCCCAAGCTTGGGTTTAAATCCCGAGAGCAATCAACGCAAGAGAGCGCGTACCGATACTTTATATTCTCCGTCATCTCGATAATTTTTACCAGCGTAGTTAACGAAGCAGAGCTTGCAACTGTGATATACATAAAAAAAACCAATTCATCTCCCTCGTCCCCCGTCCCGTTCCCGTACCGAGACGATTCTTCTGTCGAATTTTAAGAGGTTCCCGAAATTCAATCGCACAAGACCGAGGACCAATCGATGCTGTACAAATTTCGGATCTAAGCGCATAAGTTTTTATACGAGACATCAAAAGAGCGCGCACACTTTTTGGACCAGCATTTTTATCACGACATATCACGATGAGAGATGTAATCAATGCCGAGGTCGAAGAGAAGAAAGAGACACAGGTACATAATTTATATCTTTTTTAAATTTTAAAATAAGAAAAAGTTATCTAAAAATTCAGAAAATGCAAAAAAGGAGCATATACTTAATCTTAAAAAAAAGATAAAAATTTCCTTGTGTTCAAATCCCTCGATTCCTCATAGCTAAGTATCTTAGCGAAGGTATTAAAAGAAAAAAGCACTCTGCAAATACAAATTTTTTTAGTTGCGTTTTATTTATATTTAAAACGGAATTGACATATTCAAACTTCGAAGAGAAAGAGAGAAAGAAGGAGGAAATAAAGCGTAGAAAAAAATGCAATCGGAACGAACGGCTTTATATATAGAGTCTCCGGACAATTTCGCTGTACATATATACTCTTTTTTCGAAATATATATCGGGGGAACTTCTTAAAACTCTCGAAACGCGTAACGATCGATGTGTCCAGATAACATATATAACTCCCATCTTCTGACACGTACTTAAAGAAAACGTAAGAATAAAAAAAAAAGAACGAAGGCAGCGACACGAAAATAAATACGTGTGTAGTATTTAAGAGTTTAGCTAGTTTTATTTTTTCTTAAAGAATATAAGTAAGAACGCGGAGAAGGCAATTGTAGGTGATCGGTATTTAAGCGTAAAAGAGATACGTACGCGTTCGCGCCGATTAGGTATTAGCTAGTCAACATCGTTAAGATCCGTATACTCGAGAGACCCGGTCGATTTTCTTACTAGCAAAATCGGATTTGATATCGGCTTCTTTTGTAACACACACAAAACTCGAAAGTATATTTTTTAACTATTTTTTACCAGTTCGAAAATTTACAAATCTTAAGATTCAGTCGATAAATTTATACGTATCACCCACACACGTAAGGAATTTGGTGGAATTATATCGATTAAGTATTTTCGTTATACACTTGAACTTTGAACTATATTGGTGTTTATCGAAATGCGCTATTGTTCCTATCGTTTTTCGAGATATCTCTCGCTAGTATTATAGACATTGTCATTCACGATAACGGTTTATACATTCTCACTTGTATCAACTGTTGTATCCCTCCCATTCTTTATTACGATAATAATAATAATAATTATTATTATTCCTTTTATAATATTAATGCAACGCTATATATTATAAGCTTTAAATGTATCATATTCGAAGTCCATGTCGTTATAAGAGCAGCAATATACTCGAATAAAAGTTTCATGGACATTACACATGTTTTTATGACTCACTCGTTTTTTTTTTTTTTTTTTTTTGCAAAAAAGTTTATTAGCATATATCTCGTAACAAATATAACAGTAGGTAATACTTTCAGTTTAACCTTTAACTGACAAGTAATATAAATGTCTTTTAAACACCGCAATCTGATAGATTGTCATGTCAGTTACAAACAACAGAGATAAAAAAAAAGGTATAGTTAGAGGATTATTTTATATATACAAAAGAGTGTGATATAAAAATACTTAAAAAAAATATTCGTATAAACGTTTTCTTTTGCATATAATCACCGAATTTACTCGTTCGTAAATTTCGGTGGACGTTTCTCGAGGAAAGCCGTCATTCCTTCTTTTCTATCCGCCTGAAAAATTCACATTTTAATAAGTTAGTAAATTTGTAAATTTCTTACTTTACGGATGATCATATAAATATATAAGCAAACAAAATTCTTACCAGAGAGAAAGTACTGTGAAACAGTCTATTCTCAAATTGAAGTCCTTGTTGCATTGTTGTTTCGTATGCTAAAATTAAATACGATATGACTAAATAGACACATTCCCGCGACTTTAAATTACGCGAAGCGATTTGTTTAAATACGTTCTTTTAGATAACTTCAAATAACTTTTAATTACCTGCATTAACAGTCTGTTTGGCTAGTAAAACTACGAGTTGCGAATGAGATGCGATTTTTTCACCCAACTTCACCGCTTCTTCGACCAATTTATCAGCCGGGAAAACTTTACTGACCAAACCTAGGCAGATAAAATAAAATAGAATTTTTAAAGTCTTAAATAAAAGTATACATGTCAAATAATTATATAGAATTAGTTTTTTTTTTAATTATTGGAATGATCTTAAAATATAATATACAGAAATACTGATGATATTCTCTGGAATTTATCCACGTGATTTTGTGGATTGCCAGAAATTTTAGAATCATCGAATCAATTATTTTATATAGTATTTTTATTATAATATAGTGTATATATATATATATATATATATATATTTATATATATATATATTTATATACAAATCAATTTTTATATATATACTCTACAAATATAATTTTCACGACAGATAAAAAGATTATATCGCGTAAGAAATATTAATTTAATATTCATCCTTCTGAATTTATTATAATAATCACACAAGCTAAGTAATTTCCTGTAGAATTCTTTATCGTGAAAATTGTTATAAAAATATAATAAGTTCCTTCTTAAAACATATAAACTTACCGCTCCTCTCAGCTTCCTCCGCGGTAATCATATTGCCGGTAAGCACCATTTCCATAGCTTTACTTTTCCCGATAAATCTAGGTAATCTCTGAGTACCACCTGCTCCGGGAATCGTACCGAGTGTAATTTCTGGTTGGCCGAACCTGGCCTTATCGCCGGCATAAATAATGTCGCATATCATCGCCAACTCGTTGCCGCCGCCCAACTGCGATATAAAGCGAACAATGTGTCATCGAACGATTTATCGCATTTATTTTAACAATGTTTTGGGTGAGAAAGCTGCACTACTTACAGCGTAACCATTCACAGCAGCAATTATGGGCTTCTTGCTTTTGGCAATATTATCCCATTCAGCTATGAAGTCGTTCTTCAAATTCGACGCGTATGTTTTATCTTGCATTTCCTTGATATCGGCACCTTTAAAAATAAAATATAAATTTATCTACCGGAATAAAATGTGTGTATATATATAGTGATTAGATAATACATATATATTAGATGTGAATCTATACAAAATATAATTCACGTATAATCTTACCTGCAGCGAATGCCTTTTCGCTTCCGGTAATCACGATGGCACCGATTGACGAATCTGTATTGCAATGATCCACAGCATGACTTAGCTCATTTATCAATTGTTCGCACAAAGCGTTTAGGGCCTTTGGCCTGTTCAAGGTGATAAGAGCCACATTCTTCTTTTCACCCACAGTCTCAGTCTTGATGCATTCATAATTGCTAACTTGACCTGTGAATTTGATTTTAAAATATGCTATTTATTTTAAGAAATTATAAAAGCTAAAATTCGCCATATATTTTTATAACAATTTTCACGACAAGAAATTCTATAGGAAATTACTTAGCTGTGTGATTATTATAATAAATTAAGAAGGGTGAATATTTAATATTTTTTACGCGATAAATCTTTTTATATCTCTGTCGTGAAAAATATATTTGCAGAGTTTTTTTGTATATAAATATTCTTAATTTAAATTAACATAAATATGGTTTGTGCTCACGATTTGTTTTCGAAATAGAAGCATGGGCAAATAAGCAAATAAGATTATTCCCCCCCCCCCCTGCATCAGTATAGATACACTGATAAAAGAAATTGATAAAGAGTTTTAAAGAGTTACGTGCAGTAAATAACTATCTTATGCCGAACTTATCTATCACAATAGAAAATGTTTAATTGTGTAATTGCAAAATTCAGCCAAAAAAACATGCGATGTTATTGAAATGACAAAGCCTAATATTATTAATATAACAAAATAGGTTCGCTTTATATATATAAAAATCGCATATTCTTTGCAGATAATTAGTATGCAATATATAAAAATCATTTAAATTATTTATATTTAAATATTCCAGAGAACAGAAAAATGCGATTTCTCGATATGTGTTATTTTTCGATATGTATTATTTGTAGCTCACTACAAATTGGATTTCATGCTTGGTGCTGCAAAACAATTACTCGAACTTTCTTTTGATTTATCATTTAATAGAATCTTCTAACATTATATTACGTTAGAGGATTTTTTTCATCTAAAAAATAATCGAACATTTAATTATGAAACATCAAGCTACGAGGAAAATAAGGTCAGTACGTGGACTATGTGCTGTTTAAATAAGCAATCATTTGCAAATATATAAATAAATGTTTATAATTGTTTGCATAACCAATTATACGATGTTAAATATAACTTTTCCTTTAAAAAAATTTTTTTGTCTAAATCGAAACATTTTTCTTGCTGAAGAAATATTAAAAATCTTTTTGTATGTTTAAACTAAAAGAGAAATAATGAAACAATATCTTAGTTAATCCTAATTAACTCTGAAGTTTTTTTTTTAGAACATAATAAATATGGATTTAAAATTTTATATTTAAAGTCATCATATGTATTTTCTGATGTAACAAGAATTAATGACATTACGTATGCATATGGCACACATTAGTAGTTAAATTTTCCTCTGAAAATTCATATATATAATATAAAATAAAACAGAAATTAAATAATGTGCAAAAATTTAAATTTAAATGCGTAATTTTATAAAAAGTCATCGCAAGCAGTTTATATTGATGTATAACAGATCGATATGTGTATGTACAAAAAAAAAAGAAAAATATTGCCATCGAAAACAAAAGGCAACGATAAACGAGTGCATAAGCAAATGATTATACCGGGTATTCGCACAGTAAGATCTCGATGTTAATTGGCGATAATTAACGGCCAGCGAGAGAAAAAAAATCTGTACTCACGTGCACTTACAGGAGTAATACCTGATAACAGGCGTGACGAAATGCGGCTTTTGGATTGCGTGTGATACGCGTGAGAAGAGAATCTGCGACACACGACTGGCAGACATGTTGACGGTTCAGGCACTCTTAGATAAGTGTCGGTCGACATCAAAGCTGTTTTCGTGGACAAACAGTATATAGTCACAATCTCTTGCCAACTCTCGCTGCAGAAAGTTACTGATTCTCTTCCAAACGCGCGAACAGCTCCGAGAACTTGGCCGATCAACTTTGACTCTTTTAATTTTTTTGCCAATCATTTTTTTATTTACCTCGACGATTGTATCTTTGTTGAAGTCTATTCTCCTAAAAAAAAGGAAAATAAATTTATCACAATTTCGTTTTTGTAATAATAGAAATTTTGTTTCTTAAACAGAAGTATTGAACAGTTTGACAGTTGTAAAGAAATAATGAAATTACAAGAACAAGTGAAACAATTACAAATAAAAATAGATGAGCTAAAGTAACTGCAAACACCAACAAAAACTATGTTTTTAATTGCAATGTGTTTATAATTTTTGTTTTTGTTGTATGAATGTGTTTATTAGTTCTTGTTGGTGTTTGCAGTTGCTTTAGCTCATCTATTTTTATTTATGTAATTGTTTTACTTGTTCTTGTAATTTTATTATTTTTTTACAACTGTCAAACTGTTTAATATACTTCTGCTAAAAAATTTTATTTCTATTATTACAAAAACGGAATTGTGATAAATTTTATTTCTTTTTCTTTTTAGGAGAATAGACATCAACAAAGATAAAATCGTCCAGGTAAATAAAAAAAATAATTGGTTACAAAAAAAATTAAAAAAGTCAAAATTGACCGGTCAAGTTCTCTGAGCTTGCGCGAATGAAGAAATTAAAATCTGTTATATGTCATTAAATTGTAGGCTATTATTAAATATTAATTAAATGCGAAACGCGACTTTTCTACGTGAAATTATTTATTAATCGGCTATTCGGTTAATTATTCAGTTTACTTATCAGTCAATCGTTCGATTAATCATTGCGTATCATACTTTTAATTGTAAGAATATAGAATTAAATTTATTATATTATATTTATTATGTGTCATATGATCAAATATAAAATTGATGCAGAATTTTTAATTTCTATGATATTAAAATTAAAATTTCGCAATTTTGATTCACAAGAGACACTCTTGACAATTAAAAGATAAATAGAATTTATCTCATACTGCTATTGTAGTGCGCTCTCTATCGCAGAGAAATATTATATATTTGCCTTATACTTTATATATCTAATTAGAAATTTTAATTAAAATAATTTTATAATCATTAGTATACATATAAATATGCATATTGTATACGTGTATTGCATACTTTAGTGCGCGCAACAGTTTTTATGAAACAGGAGATTCAATAATGAATAATTCCGAGAGTTCTTTTTTTTAAAGACAGAAAAAAGAGCTGAGATTTGTATTCTCGCAAATTGATTTAATCGAATTGTGTGACCGATTTGTACAATTTTGCAAGAAACGGCGCGAAGAACTGCATCAGTTACGAATCAGCGATCCGCGACTGTGATCGATGATGCGTGTACATACAATGACTATGAAATGTAAAGAGAGAAAAGAAAAAAAGCGAGAATAAACGCTTTTTTTCTGTCACGTGTCTTTACGTGGTGAAAGTATTCGATTCGGAAGGGGGAGTTTAACTGCGGACAGGTAATAAAACGGCAGACGGCACCTCGGCATTGAACGAACTTGAATTTACCGTCAGTTCACGGTCGTTCGTCCGAGCTTACCGTTTCTATCTGCATCATGCGTGCGATTTTGCTGCTCATCGTCTTGGCACATGCCAAGTTTGACGGATACGCAGGTAAGAAATCCGATTTATTCCGAAATTTTTTTTTTGGAAATTATATTTTGTATTAAAGATATATAATAATTCTATAATACAATATATAATAATTATATAATATATATAATAATTATATATATATTTATATAAAAAGATATATAATATATGTATATAAAGATATATAAATATATAATTATAATATATATAACTATATAGAATTAGATATATATATATATATATTTTATATAAAAAAGATGTTTAATCTGATTTCTGCGTCTGGTTTATTAGCTTTTCCTACCTGAATAATTACATTAATATATAATTACACATAGAAATAAATTATATAATTAAATTAGATATAAATGATATTTTGTATAAAAATTTTACATTGTGGGTTTATTAATTAAAATCGTTTTTTTTTAATTCGTAATATTTTATTGTAAATAGAGTTTTTGTGGTTTTTATTTTCGTTCAAGATACACAATAATAAATATCTTAATTAGAATAATATAGTTTTGATTGTGTATTTTTGAAGGAACTTCTTTTAACCATCTGATTGTGTGATTGTAGAGGAAATTTTGCAGCAAGACTTATCTAAAGATATGCCAATAGATGCATCCGTCGAAGGCTACGATCACGTAGGATTGCGATGCGGCGCCGAAAAAATGACCGTAGAGTTTAAAACGACAGAGGATTTTTCAGGAGTAATTTACACACAGGGTAGTTTTTACTCTCGAGAACCATCCTGCTTCCTCGATCCAGTTCGCGGGAGAAGCTTCACTATGAACATCCCTTTGAACAAATGCGATACCGAAAGGGTAAATAAGTGACAAGTTCATGTTGATTCTGTTAATTTCTTCTCGCAAAGCTATCGTCTAAAATCGTTCATCTTATTAGCAAGAAAATTAATTCAAAATTTACGATAAAGAATTCTTTAAAATAAAATAAAATAAAAATGTCTATTTTTAGAATAAAATTAATTTCATACTGCTTTTTAAACAATTGACGTTCTCTCATTTACCTACTTATTTTTATATGACATAAAATGTATTATAATCTGTAATAAAAAGTCATTTATACATTCGGTGAAAGTAGACACAATAGTAATTCGTACATCACGTTTTTGAACGAATTAATTATATCATTTTATAATTAATTTCTCAGATTTCTCTCATTTTTATTCATGATTTCAAATAAATAATGGAACTGATAAAAACATTAGCGTACAGTATTTTCTAAAAAAACATCGCGATATTAAAATAAATCGAAAATATTTTTGAATCGTGTACATTTACTAAAATTAATCAAATTCGAGCGTTCTCTAATTCTCCTTTTATTCTTAATAATTTCTCGTTTTAATTTTATTTGTGCTTACAGAATGTTTTAGAATGAATAAATATTTAATAAATGCCTATATTTTCGTTTTTCTTAAATTTTATATCAGGACGGAGAGAAATACAGCAACGTCGTGGTTATCCAACACGATAACGAGCTATTGACTCCGGGTGATGCTGCTTTTACATTAGAATGCGACTTTTCGAAACCACGTCAGTTGACGGTATCCGCAGATTTAAATGGAAGCAAGAAAAGGTATAATTGCAGACGCTAATTGTTGTCATTAATGCAACTCACTTTCGAGATATGAGAGTGTTGTAATTATCGCGTGTTTTCAATTATTCATAAGCTTAATAGAGATATAATCGATTTTCTCCATAGTACGCAGAGTGAATTATGTAAAGAATATCACCAATTATCCTAATCTATGAAAAAGATTTCTATTAAATGTTTTAATAATAAACGTGCTTTATGACGCGTAATTTTCTTAGACATGGTATTGTTTTTATTATAATTTTATATATAGAGCGTGTAAAAACTAGCTTGAACAAAGCAACGTGTCTTTTAAGTCATTGATCAATGATTTATCGACGCTTCTTTTTAATTTTTATTTACAATTTTAATATTAAATATCTCAATATATATAATGTTTTAAATTCCAATTTAAAAAAATTGCAGTAGGTATATTTATTAAATTAGATTTGAAATTAGTTAGAAGATGAAATTTTGCCTATTATATTCTATCTGTTTCGCAAATTTATTTTGTCAAGATTATTGATATTCGGTATCCAATATAATCATAATTTCATAATTAAATTATTATTAATATTTTTTTATAAAAATAAAGGTTAATTAAATTTGTCGAGATGACAAAATTTCTCCGAGATGAAAATTGTAAAGTATTTTATCTAATAATAATACACTTTTACTTTAGGTCCACTAGATCGAGTATAGCTCTCGTCGACGCTGATCCAGGAAGGGACAGAAGGAAAAGGGCGGCATATGTGGAAAGCTACGACGACAAAGTTGTTTTCGTGCCGCAGAAAGCACGTAAGGCAAACGACGAATTGTGAGATACCAGTGTGCCATAGCGTTTAATAAAGGATTAAATGTACATTTTGCTCTGTTTTTATTTCGCTGCACTTTGCAAACTTTTTCGATAATTGTCATTCGTAAATTTTCCATTAATTTTCCACTGATAATTTCGTCATTCGTGAGTTTTCCGCTGGCACAATCTGGTGGTCTTCTCGCAAATTCTACAGTTTCTTTGACATTGAGCACGTTCAGCGAACGCAACAGTTACCGCAAGGACAAGAATTACTTTTAATATATCCATATTTCGAGATTTATTAAATTAAATTCTTCTTTTCTCCAAAAATATTGATCGTTTAATTCGCTGAACGTGATCATTGTCACAAAAATAAAAAACACGTGTCCGAATTGATTTCAGGATAAAAACAGCCATTGGATATCGTCTTGCTAGGTCTTGCCACATCTTGCTACGATGACTTGCCGATGACTGAATCGTCATCTATGAGATGATTCAGCATTCTGCTCTCTAGATATCGTCGCTGTTATTTATTACGCTGTTTGTTGTTTCAATAAATTATTTAATCCGTTTGAGTGCGGATATCTTATTTCGTAACACATAATGCAATCACTCATTGATCCTTAATTTGTGTACAATGCAGGAATATGTGTGATGCACATATATATGCAGCATTTTTTATGATCTATTTTTACTTCATAACATACGATATATAACGCGCGATAATTCAATGATAATCCCTAGCCTTTGAGCGAAGATAGCAATGGAAATTTACATCTATTTATCAAATTATATCATAATTAACATTCAGCATTACTCGGTATGTAATGAACTTTATAGTAGCTGCAATTATTGCATGATATTTTAATACAAGTCGCTAAATTCTTCATTTTTAATTCTTCTATAAAGAAGACGTCATTGAACTTTTAAAACCAATGTCAACGGAATCAATAACAGTACGGCTATTTTGGTTGATACGTTCAGTGAGTTATAGGTCGCTGATGATAACTGTGCAAGAAATGAAGCGGTATCGGTGATTGTGCAGAGGAACGCGAAACCACAATTTCATTTCGTAATAATAAGTCATAAATATATGAACCGCATTATATAGTCAAGTCGAGAGACTTGGAGAGACTGTGGAACATGGTCGGACTCAGGCGGAGTAATGAATTTAATGAACTGTCTGGAAACTTTACTTGCAGCCGAGAATATACTATATGCCTCTCTCCAGCAACTAACATGCTAAGATGTTAATAATTAATAAAAAAAATAGTGTACAAAATGTTTAAAAAAAAGCTAATGAAACAGCTGATTCTTTCTATCACTGGCTAAAGTTAAAAATATATTCTAATTTTACTGTAGCCGCAACAAAGTTTTTAGTTTGTCTTTAATGAGCATGTTATTAGTGAAAAAGAATCAAATAAATCATGCTTTACGAGTAAGACTGGAATTGATCTTATAAAAAATATTTTATTTTAAATAATTAAATTCTTTTTAAGAAAGAAATTAATAAATAATAACTCTCTATATCACATCTTTAAAAAATTGAATAAATTAAAACATGTACAAGACGTATTTAAAAACATAATAATCGGCGAACTTACGTAATTATGATTCGATAACTTGTGTTGCAATAGAGAATCATGTTAATTATTTTTTTTAGATTTGTTGAATAGATCGTTTGAAATCTGTATTAAAAACATCGATCGATAAAAATGAAGAATAGAAAGGAATTAAAATCTAGAAAATTCGTCCAATTGTTTATTGGAGTTAACAACAATTCAGAATAATTCGAAATAATTCAGTTTAATAGGGATCTATTCAATAAAATTACTGTTATGCATTACTTATTGAGACACTACGATATTAATCTCAAGAGATTAAAAAATATATATCTTGTTGTTTATTAAAACGCACAATCAGATTATGTTATATAATGTTAGATTTCCGAACAATATATGTCACATTAGCCAGCCCCCACTTCTATTCTTTATATCTCTTCGTATATATATAAGAAGCTAGCCGCAAAGGCAAATCGGTCTTTCAATTGGGAAAGATTGTAGAAGTAATTTGACTTGACGTAGAATAGTATATCGTGACAAAAATGGCAACAGCGAAATTCAAGGAAACATCCCCCTATGTTAAACAAAAACCTTCACCACCTGAAGAGGATTATCTCTATAACATGTGAGCAATCAATTTGATTTATATGTCATTGAATATTTCGAACAAGTTTAATCAACTCAAGATTCTTTCAGCGAGAAAAAACTGTTTAACTCTAAAGACTCTCTAAAGACTTTACCATTATGTTAATTTGTTCAAAATTGATTTATTTTTAATTTAGCAACAAAATTGCAATACTTCTTATCCCATTACAAATTCAAGTATGAAAAAGGCGAATAAGAGCCAGGTACACCGAAAAAAAAATTGAATTTAAATAAATATTTATTTCAATATTAGTCCTTTATACATATCATTTATTTGAAACAAATAAATATTTATTTGTTTTGAAAAGGATTTTCTTACATCAAACAAATATTTTTTCACGTCAAATCAATATTATTAGTTTCAAATAAATGATTTATAAAAGAGTATTGAAATAAATATTTATTTATAAATTTAATAAATTTTTTTTCAACGTATAGATATTAGGTGGAACAAAATTATTTTTAAATTTCTCTATATTTATTTTGAACGTTCCGGTCTTGTCTTTGGATCATCTTCAGCATATCAATTAATAAAAAATCTACATGTATAAATCCTCATCCCTTTTCGTATACCTGTAATTGTATATTTATATATTAGAGGTTTTTCAATTTTTTATCCTATTATTTTGCACAACTTATAGCATGTTCACCTTTAAATATATTCGATAGTATATCTTTGAGACTGTCTTCTTGTTTTCAATAACGCAATAAAAATATCTTTTCAGATACGTGAAAGACATCGCACTGAAGACTGATTCCCGAAACAATCCGGTACTCAAGGTGGCCTTATTCGGTGCAGGTCGTGCTGGAACGATACATTTAATGTCTATAACTTCTAATTCACGCGTCAAACTCTTATATATCGTTGACGATGTCGAGAGCAATTGGCAAAATATGCGTAAATACTGGAATCTAAAGGACGTTACTTTCCTGAATGGCAAGCAATCCGACAAAATATTCAAGGATCCCAAGTGAGTAATTGCATTAAATTAGAAAAAGCTCTATCGATTAAAATTATATATACAATATTGTATATTGATAAAAAAAATTGAATCTATATTTTATATAATATATATTAAACATATATTAAATATACTTTTGATGTATATTTAATATATGCTCAATATATTATATAAAATATAGATTCAATTTTTTATCAATGTACAATATTATATATATAATTTTAATCAATAGAGCTTTTTCTAATTTAATATTAATTAGCTTTAACAATAATTATTAGCTTTAATAATAATAATTAGCTTTATCATATTATAAAATTAGTATAAAAAAACATTGTAAATATTTGCGGATATATATTGTTCTATATGCATATATTGTACAAAGCACATAATTCTTAAATTCTATGATTCGTACAGTGTCGACGCGGTTGTCGTGGCATCGCCGACCTACACGCACGAGGATATCGTTATCAAGGCCCTGAAGGCGAAGAAGGCGGTCTTCTGCGAGAAACCTATAGCGGAAAATCGGTCAGACACTGTCAAGTGTTACGAGATGGCTGAGAAAGAAGGCACGCCGTTGTTTTGCGCGTTTAATCGGCGATTCGATCCCAGCTACTCGGAAGTGCGAGACCGAGTTCGAAGGGGTGAAGTCGGACACGTTCACATGATCAAGACGGTCTCGCGCGACTCTCCCCTGCCTACTATAGAGTATCTGAAACTATCCGGTGGTATCTTCCACGACTGCCTGGTTCACGATATCGACATGGTCACCTGGGTTCTTGGAGAGTATCCCGACAAGGTGCCTTTTCACATACATATACATTTTCAGAAAAGAGAATCTTCAAGTCTTATTTTGCGGAAATATTTTTATTTTTCTTAGTTTTTTAATTTCAAAAAAGAGAAGATAAAAGAAAATATAATAAAATAAAAAATAAATTTGTCAATTTTGCAACATTATTGATGAGACTGATGATGTGCAATTACAGATTTCGTCCTTGGTTGACGCGAACATCCCGGAGATCAAGGCGATCGGGGACTTCGACACGGTCGGGGTACTCATGCACTTTCCATCAGGTACTGTCGGCATGATCGATCTGTCGCGCAACAGCACTTACGGGTACGATCAACGACTAGAAGTGTTCGGTCCGAGGGGCGTCGTAGAGGCCCAGAACGAGCAGCCGAACTCCGTTCGTCGGCAATACGATCTGCAGGGGTCGGTCACCGCCCCGATCTGGTACTCGTTCGCCAGCCGCTTCATGAACGGCTACCGAAGGGAGTTCGATCACTTCGTCGACATAGTTCACGGTAAGGCTAAATCGCTGGTCCAGTCGAAGGAAATCCTGGCGGTGAGTAAGATCGCTACGGCGTGCGAAGAATCCGCTCGTACGGGAAAAGTCGTGGAGCTGAACTGGGCGAAGAGTGAGTTGCCTGATGTTCAATGAGAGACGAATTATTTTTTTCATGTCAAATAAAAGATGTTATATATATATATATATATAAATAAATATATATACAGAGAGGATGCAAAGATATGACATTTCGGATTAATATGTAATAAATGCTATTAAATGTGACTTAAAAATTACATATAATGATATAAAATAAGTATAATATAAAAATGAGAAGTGTCAAGTTTTTTGTCCAATCTCTATTAATAAAAGAACACCGAAACTTTTATCAATGTTTCATATTCGATTAAGTCTTATATTTTACGCAAAATTAAATGTATACGAGAAGGCTAGAAAAGAGTGCGGATGTGTAATAAATATTACACTAAATGCAATTTTATTACAGATGAAAAAGATTTATTTCCGTTGAAAAGTATATTTGTTACTAAATTATAATAATATCTTATAACAAATAGTAACAAATTCTTCCTTTGGTTTTACTAGGACAATGGAGAAAAAAATTGCGTGTCTTTCAAAATATATTAACTCGCAGTTTTGTATAATATTGATTAGGATTTAATTAGAGCTTATGTGCTAAATTAGTGAGTCGTTTAATCGATAACAAACAAATAAATCAAGCCATATAATTCGTCACGTTTTTTATATATAAATGGGAAAAAAATTACACAATAATATGTACCAAATACCATGTCGAAAAAAATAGCAATATAAAATGGATATTGTCTGTAAGATTGATGCGCGCGTCTACGTACTTTTCACTCTCTTTTTCATAACTCCTATTGTAACAATATTTTGTAAAAAAATGGAAAACCTTATTCGCCTGTCATTATTATTTTATGTATGTACAGCCGGCGTTTTTTCAGTAAAGAATGAGGAACTGAGTTTGAGCCGTATCCAACATCAAATACGAGTCTTTGAAACATTACCAAACAGCATAAAGTTCTCACGCGAGGATTCTGTCTATCCCACATTTCATGTTCGAGATATTTATCTAGAAGTCTATTAATACTAGATATATACAGTTTGTCCATATTTACCATTTAAACGGAATATTACAAAGTATACCGCGAAATATATATATATATGTATATACATATCTCGCAATGCGTAGAAAAATCTTATCGCTCATTATATCTATCCAGCAGCTGATATATACATGTCGCGCTTATAAGACCATAATTTTCGAACTGAATCTTAATATCCAACGTATAATCGCATATCGCAGATCTACGTATTGCAATTAATTATATCAATATAAAGTATTAGGTCATAACAATTTGATATCTCTTATGTATATATAAAATCAATTTTACTAATGCTAACTGGAAATAATGCGCAATTTACTTAGATTAGTACGTAAAAGAAAATGTGCAAAGTTGTATGTTTCAGATGTAACGTCATTCAGCTCTCGCGACTTTGAATCATTTAGTTTAGTAGTTTCACACGATTTTATAGCGTATTCGATTTGTCGACTCTATCCGCCTCTGAGTTGAGTCGGGTCGGATCGAAAGTTCGATTTGTAACTAAATTATCATGGCGGAATAAACTCGAATTGGACCCGACTCGACTCAGAGTCGTGGATAGAATCAACAAATTAAATACGCTGTTAGATCCAACGCACACATATTCTTCGCTTGCAATATTCTTCGACTCGTTATCGAGCTATACAAATTTTTCGATACCATTATAATCAGCTGTATATCAAACGGATATTCTTTGTCGACGCTAAACGATATTTAAAAATTGCTTTAAACATTGTGTGGGCCCCCTCCATTTTTTTATTGCGTAATATAATATTCACAATTTCGCTATAGCTGTCTCTAACTAACGATTTGCGTTATATTCGAATTACGTGCGACAATTTTCAATATTCAGAATTTCAAGGATTTTGCAAACAACGCGGCGGTAGCCTGCGTTTTGTCCCCGTTAAATCTCCGCAGTTCCGCAATAACTTGCGCCCTGGTAAAACCCAGAGCCTCTAGTTCCTTGACAGTGGCTTCCGTGAACGGATCGTGTGGATAGACTGTCGTTTCTAAGGCTGCCGGTCTATTTGACGAGCCTTGATTACTACTACCTTGCCCGTCTGAAATGTTAACGATAAAAACATTCATCATTAGTAGATTGCGAAATGGCTCTTCTTCATTAAAAAAATAAAAATACATAAAACTTTGTTTTTAATAACGACCCTCTATATATATATTATATTCTCTTTTATATAAGTTTATATAAATTACATAAGAAAGACACGAGAGAAAATTACATAATTAATTTACTTAAAAGTAAAAATATACTGAAAATAGACCATCGCAGAAGAGAGAAGAAGAAAGGAATGCGTAGATGTTAATTTATTTATATCTTTTTTTAAAATAACGAAGAGAAAGAGAAATAGAAGGAATAAAAGGCTTGATTCTTACCATGTTGCTGCCTCTGCTTCTTCGCGTCTCTCGAACTGTCCTCGAGAGCTCGTTGAAGATCCCTGTCATCCAAGGATTCATCGCTGTTCCCGCTTAATCTTGCACATTCAGGTAAATCACCTATAAAATAATTAACAATATAATGTTAATATTTCTCAATTCAATATTTTTTAGAATCTTAACATCAATTAACATTCAGAATAACTTTTATTAATTGTAGAAAATAAGAAGAAACAAACCTTCTGTCAAAAATGGAGTCTCCGTGCCCGTAGTACCAATCTTCAAGACATTTTTCTTCAGGTCTATGCAACACTGATGTCTCTTGAGCATATCCAAGCCCAGCAGCATGTCCATAGGCTGTTCCTCGAGGACGCTGAACGACGTCGTAAGATGATCGTTGCCAATTTGTATTTGCACCATGTGTATACGACCGATTATGCGTTGAACTCCAACACCCTTGGCGACCCCGGCCCACCTTGTGTCCACCAGACGCATAATGTGGCATCTCTCGGCACAGGCGGCTGACATAATAGTAGTTTGAGCACCTTGAATCACAAAAATGTTTCAATATTATAATCATGCGCAGATTAATCTCTTGAAATGCTTTTTTTGCAAAATGCTTTCATGCGTGCAAACATTTTTAGAAACCATCGGATTATATTTAAATTGAAAACAGAATCTTTTTTTCTCTCGTGCTTCTCTCTTTTCGCAGATGAAGGTCACACGAGTTGTAAGATCTAAAATTAAACCTGTTTTTCTGCATGTCATGCAGAATGCTTTATCAAAATGTGTTGTGCTTAAAAATAAATACGCCGCGGTCGCCGAGATGCAACGAAACAAAGATGTTTAAAAATAATCTCTACATTTTTCGCGCACGTTTCACAATCAGAAATAGATACACGCGAAGAGCATTGACGCATTTGATTCTACTGTAAACAGGTTGCAGGCGATTTACCTGAGTCAATAAATGCTTTAACTGGGAATCCGTTGACTTTGCAATTGATATACAACATAACGACGGTGCCGAAGGTCTCCGGATTATACTCCATTGCCGCTTCCATATTCGCCTCGATATTCTTCTGCCTGATCTCTTCGGCGATCAGCCGTTGGGCTTCCGTGTCGAATGGATCCGCGTTCATCATTCTCAGCCGTTGCACTTGCCGTTCTTCTCGAGCGGCTATCTGCTCTCTGAGTACAGTCGAAAATCTATCTATAATACACGAATATTTAGACCCAAGAGATGCAAGAGATACAACGTTATGCTATGGTGATTGCAGAGCTACTGCTTACCGAGGTTTCCCGACAGCAGAGCGTCGGCTAATCTTGGATTATTCTGCTTCAACAGTGCCAGCTGATCTGGATTAGCCAGGAACATATTCCTTATCAACGCTGGATCATCCTCGCTGCGTGGATTTTGCACTCTGTTATTCGCGATCGGCTGACGCTGTTGAATGTTGCTGATTTCGGGAACTCTGATGGAACTGAAGTCCAGTAATGGAATGGCTAGAGCGACGTTTCTTCGAATTTAGTACGTTCATTTCTTTTTACAAGATGCTACATGTCATATAGTTGCACAAAGTAGCATTATAACAGAATGAAATACGATACAAGGTATAAGATATGAAATAGTAGAAAGAGATGATGAAACAAACTTTATGATGACTTTCAGAAAGAAAGAGCTAAGACTGGATAAACGCATGCATAATTAAGCTAGAGTCAAAGGCCAAGATTTCGACATTCAAGGCTTTTGACCACAAGTAGGTTTACAGTCTCCGTGTCGATGAAAACAAGATAAACGATAGCTGCCAATCAACGATACATGAAAAGAGATGCGGATATCCTTTAGCATTCGTCCAGAGAATTAATTTTCTATAATTACAATTAATATCTAATAATTATTTCTGATAATTTTCAGACAGTGGCATGGATGAAGAAGAAACCCCACCTCTGTTGAAGGGCTGCAGATTCAGGTCGCTGCCGCTCTGATGCATATGCTGCAGGATGACGGCGTCGCCGTCTCGAATTCCATGATCACGCAGGGATTTCTTGTCGTCCATGAGCGGCAACCCGTTGAAGGCGATGACGATCTCGTGGGCCGGCACCCCGCTCTCGATCTCGCAGAACGCCTTGAAGTTCTCCAGCTCCAGCTCCTCGCTCACGTCCAGGACGAAGACGCTGTCGTCGCTGAGCGTCGTCACCGTCACCTTCATACTTGCTGCTCGCGAGCCGATCCCGAGAGAGCGAATACCCAGTCGGCCTCTCTCTCGTCGTCCAAGAAGATACGCGAGCGCGTTGAATCGCGACGAGGACGGGAGAGAGGGAGACGACAAGGGATGGACAGGCGGGGACGGGCGGCTACGCGATTCGCGGATCTTCCGGATGTAAACAAGGGGGGCCCAGCTCAGCAAAAATACTCTCCCCCGACGACGGACGAGGCTCGCGCGTGTGTCGACACGAGACAGGATGGATGACGCGTCGCGAGTCGCGACGTGGTCACGTGGTCGCGTGGGAATCGATGTGCGAGGTATCGATGCGCGAGGTATCGATGTGCGAGGTATCGTGACGTCAGAGAGCGTCGAAGCTCGAGCAGTCGAGCGTAAAAGAAGATGGAGAGGCATCGCGCTTTCTGTACGGTGATAATAAATATATATTTCGTACAAAGATTGATCGCATAACTGGCGGATAGGTGAATGATTATTTTAGTCGTGCATTAGTAATTTGATATAATATATACTCTCGCCGTTTTCCTTTTAATTAATGTTTATATATCAAGAGACATATGAGGTCAATATATCGCGCCAATTAACAACAAGGTAAATATTATATATCATGTTCTATATATATATATATAATAAATACATACATAAAATATATATAATACTAAAAACAATATATAACAAATATATATATATATATATATATTAATATATAAGTAATTTCTTGAAATAAGATGAATGTTATTCTTGAAATTAACCTTGAATAAATTTTGTTGCGACATTTTATATCTCATCAAATTTAATTTGAGATATAAATTACAAAAATATTCTGCCTGATTTTATATTATTAAATGTTTTGTAGCGAAAACAAATTAACTATCGCGGTATTTGGTCTCTTCGGGGTATTATCATGTATTATTGTTATCAGACGTGCTCATCCTGTTATCATTCTTGTGCGAGATTCAAGGTGAAAGACAGCTGCATATCGTCGAATTATTTTTCGAATAAACGCGATTACTTCCTATCTCTATCCCTTTCTAAAAAAAGGCATGTTATTGATATTGTTGTCGCTTTTCTGCGATACTAATTGGCTGTCTCGATTCGCGTTGTGCATTATATTCATAGCATTCGAGCAGCTGTCATCGCGAGAGTTAGCAGTGTGTTTGACAGTTTGTCTAAAATAAAATAAAATAAAATAATTTTTTATGTTTTAAATAATATGTTATAATACTTTAAACTCGATTAATATTTTTGATAGTTAGTTGATTTCTGTCAAAAATATTAATCGCGCGGATAAAGTATTATAACATATTATATTACTTAAAATATATTATTATTTTAATTATAATAATATATTGTAAATAAAATAATGTTATAATATATAGTTATAATATATGTACTTTATCCGCGATTAATATTTTTTGACGCAGAAATCAGCTAATAACTGTCAAAAATATTAATCGAATTTAAAGTATTAAAACATATTATTATTTTATTTTATTTTGGACAAACTGTCAAACTGTTAACCCTCGCAATGACAGCCTCTCGATGTTATGAATATAATTGCAAATTGAGGCAGCTAATCAACATCGCAAAAAAAGCAACTTTTAGGCAGCTTGCGAATATAGAATTATGCGCGATTCCATTTTAAAGTCAGTGGACTATTTTATTTCTTTTCATTGACCTATACTACTTACATTTACTATATTATTTTATATCACCATTTTGCATTTAACTTTTTAATTTATGATGTCAAAGTTAATTAATATTGCTTATTATTTATTGTTATATGTATTGATTGATAGTGTTTTTATTAACTTATGTTACTTTCATTGATCTACACTAATACTTTCATTGACCTATATACCACTTATATTTACTACATCATTATTTTATATCACTGTTTTGCATTTAATCCCTTAATCATGATGTTTCAAATTAATTAATTTTGCTTATTATTTATTATTATAAATATTAACTTTTAATATTTTATTGATTTATACTATACTTTTATTGACCTATACTACTTACATTTACTACATTATTTTATGTCACCGTTTTACATTTAACTTTTTAATTTATGTATACATTTATATACATATACAGTTATGTACACATTTATATATATACGCATATATATATATATATTATATATATATATATATATATATATATATATATACATTTATGTACACATTTATATATATGTATATACATTTATGTACTCATTTATATTTTTATTGCATTTGTATTTAGATTATTTTGAGCATATCAATCATATAATTTCCAAGATCATCTTGTTAAAAACTTTATAATTATATATAGAATGTTCAATAATTTAATTGCACAAACTTTTACTTTTTCGAAAAAAAATTATATAAATAGTCTTTACATTACTTTTAATTATTTTAATTATAATTCTAATTTTTATCTGTTTAAATAATGTATAAAATATATAAAATAATAATAATATAAAAATATATAACATATAATATAAAGTAATAATGTAAAAAAAAAAATATATATATATATATATATATATAACTAAAGAACAGACTGCACTATATCTGCAGTAGTATGTGTCATTTATGTCCGAAAAATCGTCTGAGTTAATAGAAGAATATAATTTGCAAAGAGGTAGTGTTGATAGTGTGGCAATAAATATATGAAAAATCATCTGCGATTAATTTCTTTTGATAGTTATCAGCTGATTTCTGTCAAAAAATATTAATCGAGTTTAAAGTACTTTAACATTTTATTTAAAACATTATTTTATAATTTTTATTACATACTATTATTTTAAAATTTAATTAACAAATTAATAACGCTTTAATCAGTTGATTTCTATCAAAAAATATTAATCAAGTTTAAACAAACTATATAATAATATCATTTTTTTTATATAAAACCAAAGAAGGGCGCGCGTCACGCGCGCTTTTGTTGTTTTAGTTTATTATAATTATCGATTAACAACTTGTAAGTGATTAACTCTATTTTCGTGAGAGATTATATATAATGTCGTATAAGTGCAGTAAAGAAATAAACAATGTATAATAATGCATCGAATGGTGCGTTTTCCGTTTTCAGTTTATCGCAGATAGTTCTTCTGAAGAATTAATTCTATAATGTCTAAATCGCTACATTTTCTGCAATCAAAATTAACTGTCTTAAATTAGCCTTGTAATTAATGGTATTTGACTTTTGTTTTTCGTGGCATATATAGTCTTGTTAACACTTTGTTGCACATACAAATTATTTAATCGTTAATCTTAATAAAAATTTAAGTGATTGATTAAACATTTCACTTAAGAAGGATTAATAAATCTAATGGTTTACATTTAAAATTGAAGGATAAAGTCTTTTTGTTTATATCTGCAAGAAAGTTATATTATTTAATATTATTATATATCTATTTAAAATTTTTATTTTGTTTAAGAAAAATTTGCGATATTTAAAAAAAACAAGAAAAATTACAAGAAAAGTTATCATTTTTTTCGCAATAATCGAAATTCATTGCTGCTTTTTTACTTCTTGATATTTCTTAATATAGTGCTAAAAGTGATATTTCACAATTTATTATCAAAAATAATTAATTACGTAATAATAAAAATGTATATAATTATAAAAAATTATTATGCAATACTAAAGATATATAATAATAAAAAATTCTAATTCTAGATCTTTATAGATTTAGATTTAGACATTTTATACAATGATCATTTATCATTATTATCTAATAGGTTTATTGATAGGTCTATTATTAGTCTATTAAACGCTATTACGCTATATTTTTAAACATTTTTTAAAATTTATAAATAAAATTTTAAAGAATTCTAAGACTATTTATTAGGCGGATTGTGCATTTTATTTTTTTATTAGCAGATCTATGCGCAATTTTATGATATCCTTTTCTATATTTATCGTTACAGTTAAACGTGATCTTAACGAGGGTTAAATGCGATTTGTCATTACGAGCATGACGTGGATGGACAATTAACACATCGTACACGTGTGCAGTGCATCTGTCGATCGAAGATATTACAACGCTTACAACGCGCACGTTATAAATTCACGAGAAAACGAATAAAATCATCAAATCAGGTAAGCGTGAAAAACAGTCGCAAAAATCAAGAATGCGTAGATTACATATCTCATATGCGTGCGAGCTTTGAATAGCGTTTAATGAGATGTTTCCCATGGACAAGCGACGATAAAGCTATCTTGACAATAATCTCGACAGATACATGAATATAACATTTGATTGTCGTATGCACATCTGCATGAGGCGCGAATAAATTTTGTTTTTACTTAATATTCATGAATTTTATTCGCATAACACGATTAACATAAAAATAAAATAACAATCAGACGATAATCGAAAGTATTAAATCGTTCGTCACTGAGAGACTGCATTATTTTAATATCTTTTAATTATTAAAATTTTAAATATTAAAAAATTATATAAAATAATATATTAAATATATTAATAATATATTAAAATTATATATTATATATTTTAATATATTAATAATATATTAAAATTATATATTTAAAAAATTATATATTTCTTCTTTTTTCACGCGTATTCTATTTTTACACTTGATTGGCAAAAAAATGCCAAACTTATCCTAGTCATCGAGCTTTCGTGTACAGAGTCCCAGCCACCTGTCTAATAATGCGCCTCCAGTATCCGGTGCCGCCTAACAGTTTCCGGTATCTAGGGTTGGATGTTACCCCCTGCGGTATCCTCACGCGACCCCCGTGCAAAAGGGGCACGGGACCCCAAAACACTCTACGCTCCAATGCACCGCCTTTCCCAGTTTTTCTGGGGAACGAGCTTCCCTCTGTAGAATATGTGTATATATATGCATGTGTGTCATCCGTGCAATCGATTTGTTATTGCGGCTCGTCATTGTGCTAGCGAGAGGGAACAGCGAGAGCTTTGACAGTTTTGATCGTCGCTATTTTCCTATTTTAGGAATTATGCATTCGCTACACGTAGTGTTGAAAATTTAATGATAATGATGAGAAAAAGTGAAACAAAGTATCTTTTATTTATACATCTACTTCGTCTTATCTACCATAATTTTTTTATCTCAACAAATGCAATAAAAAAATTATTATGTATATATGTTTCTACTACACAACATAATTCTCTATTTTTTATAAAAAATTTATTATTTTCACAAATCTTAATGTTAATTTATCTTTAAACAAAGAAAATTCTAAATTCTTTTACATGTTAAAGTGATTTATATAATAATTTAATAATTTATCTAACTAGTGGAAAATGAACTATTAATAAATTTGTTAATAATTCATTATTATTTTGATATATGTGTAAAAAAATATAATTCGATTATGGTCGATAAGATTAATGATCTCTCGGAAAATTATGGTCCAAAATGTATGTCCCTTGCCACCACAATTCATAAACGTAAATCGATTTCACACTCCCGCTGAGTATAAATTAATAGACACTTACGATTGCGTTTCGATGGACGTAGCGGGATATTCCGTGTACCAGGTGTTAGGTATGGTTTTCTCCTGTCAGGATGCACCGTGAAAAATCGCTTTATCCACGGAATGGTTAATCCGGAGTTTTTCACGATTGAATCGCGAAGGGAGAAAGAGAAAGAGAACGCAGATGCAAATTTTTAATTGCGATTCAATCTTTAATTTCCAAATTATCCGGGTCGAAGATGACGCTCTCCGTGCTTAAGACGCTTCGTCATACCTTTTTATATTACGATCGACGATGGCAGATTTTTTCGACGCAGAGTAGAGATAATATTTATCCGATTGCGAAGCCGCGATCGAGCAAATCCATCCCCCGTCATCGCCGGAATCGCATTTAAGCGCGCACACGTGGCCATAGGCTTTGCCGATTTAAATCCGAGGTCCCTTCAGTTATCTCTCGATCTCGAGGATCAAAAATACTGCGGCACAATGGACTTGTCCCGACGGAGTATTTTCATTTCGGATTATACCGAAACAAGCTGCGGCCCGTTGAAAATTCGATCGAAAGATATAAAACAATTAAAAAATCTGCCTTTTGTTTTTTATTTAAAAAATAACGCGAATGCGCACGATTTAGTAAAATAATATATCATTGAATTTCTCGCAGAGATATGGAAAAATGTATACCAGATATTTTTATAATCTTGCATATTTCAAGAATTCGCTTTTTAAAAGAGTAATTTAAATAAATCTGAATCAATTATTTTTTCAGAAAGATTATTAGATTATCAATGTAATTGCAAATTATATAAATACTTTTATTATATTAATTATATATATTTCGATAAAGGAATTCCTTTTGAAAGAGTAATATAAATACATCCAAGTTAATCATTTTTGCAGAAAGATTATAAGATTATCAATATAATTGCAAAATATATAAATATTTTGATTATATTAATATAAAATGTAATACGTGAAAAACGTTTGAGATGCAATTTTTGACTAGGTGGGATTTTTAATTACAACCGTGGGAAGTATAACGCGTTGTTTTCCTGATTCTTTCCGAAGCATCGCAGATGGACCTATAATTCATCTGGCTCCGACGTACCCTCGTCTCATAATTTAGAGCCGCTAATTATCGAAACATAATGGACAAGACCGGAAAAAGAATATTTGTAACAGGGCTTAGTTTATTAGTTTGTCGGCATTATCAAAGAAAGCATCCCCTGTCAATTTATTTAGGCTTAAATTTAAGCTTCAATTATTAATATATGTTTATCATGAATATCGAATATATTTTAAGAAGGATCTTAGAAAGATGAGTTATTTTATTTTCAAAATTATTAAAAAGAAATTATAAAACATTATTTTCTTAACTCATTGTGGTAATATTCGACAATCTTACATAAGTCAAATGCAAAACAGATGACACTCTCTTCGTGTATGCGCGACATGCAATTTTTTTTTATACGCGTACATCCGGCAAATACAACATATTGCTGGCGTTCTCGTAGAGTGTTATTAAATATAATTATCTTGCGTCTCTAATAACGCGGTGGAGAAATCAGATCAGTACCTGTTACGGCTCGCATAATTACAGGCTTGCCCGAGAGGGCCAAATGTCGCCAAAGCGGTTAACCCCCGGGAGGCCAACCCTTTGCGCGATGTTGCGGTCGCACGTGCAAGTCACGTGCGGCCAATTTCTTTTTTATTACGACTTATCCGTGATTCCTGGCGATGCACTCTTCGCTGTTTGTGCAATTTAGGAGAGATAAGAATTAAAGTGTAAGGACGAAGCATCGCGCGATTAAGCTTCAAGAGCGATATACAGAGATATTTTACATATCTTTACGTTTTTACATTATTAGTGCAATATATAATATACATGTATATTGCAATTATATATAATAATCATAATATAAATTATATATAATAATTATAATATAAATTTTTAAATATATTTCTCAGAACGTATAATATACTTATATACATAAAACATGTTTGTATAATTAATTATATTTTATTATATGTTTTATACATACATTTTTATGTATTTCCATATTAATATATTACGCATTTTGAGGTAAATTTATATATCAAGAACACACAGAAAAATATGGAGAGCTACACATACGAGCAAGAAAAAAATAATAATATTAATATGCTTCGTTATTTTACACCGCAGGTTTTATTTTCTCTCGCCGGTTTATAACCGGTATCTTTACTGCGATGGACTTTCGTTCGCGTCCGTCAAACAATTACGTATTCATGAAGTAGCTATAGACTATACTTGAAAATTCTGTAGGTTCGGCTAAAGCATGCAAAACCTATGATTAGGCAAGTTCGCAAATAACGAACAACATTCGACGACGATGAAAACTTTTTGCGAAAAATGCCAAGCGACTATATTATGTCTAGGTACTGCGTTATTAATTTAATCCAGTTTCGATATACAGTTAAATGTCTGTGAAATACCATTAAAACGAACTGTTACTGTTTGAATAGATATCTTTTTAATAATTTTTACAAGTTTGAAAAGAATGTGATCTCAAATGATGAAAGAAGTGAATTTGCTTTTTCGCGAAATATTTATATATTTACTTAACTCGATTAACTTACTGTCTGAGAAGTTGCGAAAGAACGTAAAGTTTCTCAAGGTTTTTTATACGTTATACAGTTGATTTTACTATGTCTCTCTCTCTCTCTTTCCCTCTCAATGAAATAGATATTTACTTGTGAATATACATAAAAAAATTATACTCGTCATATATTTACAAAGATTCTTCAATTAAATTTCTAAATATTTGATTATACTTACAACATATCTTTATTTTTAGATAATACTTTCTAATGACCAATAAATGAGAAATATAATTTTATCACATATTTAATAAAGTCTTGCGACTTTATTAAGTATTCAATTTTGCACAATTTGGATCTTTGAATATATTTACCCCAAAATAATACTACTTTTATTTAAATAGAGATATGCATGCTCTCTTTTTCGGAGTAGCTTTTCGATACTTTTGACATAAGCAGTGTCTTATTGTTAGCTTCGTGCAAAAAGGACATATCTCTTTATTTTCGAGAAAATTTCGTGCGCTTCGATTGGGTCGCGATTTTTCGCGGCCAATGTTCCATGACGGTATCTAGGAACGAGAACGACAGCGGTTCCTTATCAGATCGATGAAGAGGCGGCGCCGCTACCCCAGCAACCAAGGGGTAGGCAGGCTCTGCCAGCCAAGCGTTCAACGAATGGGGTTGTAGCTGGGCTTTCAACCCCGGCATGGCTTCCGCTTTACCGCTTTTCGATTTTAGTGCATCGAGAGACCACCTGAGCGACCGGAACAGGATAGGTGGTCGGTCGGCTGCAAGAGGCTGCGAGAAGTCTTGACTTCCTCGGCGAAACCCCGAAACAACCTGAAGAGTATTTAAAGACTCTTCAAAGTTGCGCGATACACAGTGTGTTCTCTTTCGGAAGAATATTGTGGACGATAGTTGTGACACTTGAGTAATTCATGCAACGATTCATGGGGAAACGTTTAAGCTGTCAGTGCAAATGCAATTGGGAAAGCTTGGAAAAATAAGTGAGAGGTTTATAAATAATTATCGTGACAGTTTGTCAATCTGCAAATTTAAAACATCGAGTGAAAAGAGTGACATCGGATAAGAAATACATTCTAAAGAATATTTAAAATCTAATATAAGTTTTCTTAGTAGTATATTTTTGTGAAGAAACGATGCACAATCAGAATAATTTGAACAATCCTCGTAATAAATAAATCTAGTCTGAGTAACAATTAGTGCAATTGTGAAGTGCAATCTGGAAACTAAATAATGACATTCTGAACAATATTAGACAATTGGACAAATTTTATAATGAAAAAAATAGTTAAACACGCAATGGTGATACTTAAAGGCTGACGTTTTGAAATTTTAGTTGAAAAAGATTTAAAGATCATAAAAACAGGATATAAAATGATATCATTTTTATTGGATAAATGAAAGAATCCGTTCCTGCATCATAAAATATTTCACGATAATATCTAGAAAATATTGTATAAAAATTTCTCCCCGCAATCTCGCAATATATTAATAAAAAAAAAAAAAAAAAATAGATGAAGCAATCTGTTCAAAGATCTAATAAAATAAATGATGTAATAATTAATAAAAAGTGATGCAAAAAAAATCCTGAACTCGCTAAAACAATACAATTCAATAATTGCTACCAAACTGTGAATAGATGAAATAAGAATTTGTGAAATACAAAAAAATCTGATGAAAATATAAAGAAGCGCAATAAAAAATATTATTTTCAAAGAAACATTGCCGAGAGAGAGAGAGAGAGAGAGTAATCTGCGAAGAAATGTCTGCGATGCACAATCGGCGAAGTGATGAAAGTCCGAATGTCTTTATCTCGATGTAAGTGGCTGGATGCGAGCCAAGGCATTTTGAACAACCGATTAACAAGTGTCACGACAAATCTCGACACGTGCCAGGAGCGATTCGCCAAGGCACGTGCCGTGGTGTTTAGAAATATTACCCTGCACGCGCCCAGACACGTGTCGATCCTATCTCTCGATCCTCGAGACGTGATCGAGTGCTCATAGGCGGGATTCGAAATTCCGGCGATACGATATGTAATTATCAAGGGGATTCAGAATCCAATTATCACAATCGAAAATGCTTAACGCGAAGAATCGAATGACGTGAGGTCATACACTAGGTTCATCTACGTCTAGTCAGCAATCTAGTCATATCTCCTTCATTAATTAGTGATCAGAGATCTGGACTCTCCATGAGTACAACATTGAATTAAAATTGTGTTGTAATTAATACAATCAAGCTTCGCGAGACGAGCATTAAATTTGAGTGATTATCGAACCCCATCATCATCATGTATTCGATGGACAATCTCGAGCGGGACATAATAAACCGCCAGTACATGTACGAGGCGCACAGCTTCCTGGGGAATCCGGCGATCCCGGCGTTGCCGCCACACTGCGGCGTGCCGACGACGGTGACACTTCCGGCTGTCATCCCTTCGCAGCTGCCGTCGTCTCATCATCCTTCCGGTAGCACCGGAAGCACCAGCGGCAGCGAGCACTACCTGTATGACGAGAATAGCAGCGACAACGAGAGCGTCTACAGCAGCGATCAGGAGAATCACACGAGGGAGTAAGTATCCCCCGGAAGTTAATGATGCTCCCTCCAAATTAGTCTCTTGAATTTTTTCCACGAATTTGCAGAAGCGATTCTTGTACCTTCGACATTCAGCTCGCTTGACACTTCTGTCAAATTATTTTTCATCTTTCCAGCAATGAATGGAATATCCAGGTACCAATTTCTTTATTTTAGGTTTTCGAATATACAAAGGCCCTTTATATTTTATTTCAGGAAAGTTCCGATATACTTTTAACATTTAAAATTGCTTTGAGAACCTATAGGTACCTATTCATTGACAGAAGAGTTAAGTTTAGCGATTTCTGATCGTATCGGAATTTTTTGGGGGGAAACGTCAGATAAATAAACTAAACGTTAATTGTAGAATTAGAAATAGAACGCATGTATTATTTTTCGTAGACGAAGTCGAGGTAGCCGACGCAGCGGTGCATCGGGAAAATGTCCAAGACAGGTGCAGGTTCAACAGCGACAAGCGGCGAATATGAGGGAGCGAAGGCGCATGCAAAACATAAACGACGCTTTCGAGGGCCTGAGGGCCCATATACCGACCCTACCGTACGAGAAGAGACTGTCGAAGGTCGACACGCTGAAGCTGGCGATCGGTTACATAAACTTCCTCAACGAGCTCGTCCGGGCGGACAAGGGTAACGATCCGCTGACGGGCAACAGCGGTCTCTCGAGATGCTCCAACCGGGACGATTCTAAGAAGATCATAGTCCGTGGTGAGGCCACACAATTTCGATTACATTCGTACAGATCTCACGATTAAAATCGATCGCCGCAAATTGCTTCGCGTTTATCGATTATAAGGACGTTATTAAAGGGTTGAATAAACCGCATTTCTAGATTTTTAATATATAAAATAATATAAAAGTATTAATAAATAATATTTATCGTGATAGCTGTATTAAACAATTTTTTGATAAAATTGATATCGAAATTTCAAAAAGTCATCGATATTTATGAAAGTTAAAAAAAATTGAGTTGATTTTGATAAGTAATCAAAAAATATATTTCAATATCGAGAACTTTCTGTATTAAATATGCTAGTTTTTTGAAGCATGACATGTAATTTATAATTTAGATTTTACAATCCAACCTTGCTGACACTTTGTCCGTGATTCGATTTTGATTACATTTCCGCGTGAGATTTATTATAGTTTAATGCACGTGTCGCACTTCACGCTATTTCGATATTATATGTGCACAACATATTAACATCGGACCGACTACTTCCGCCTCGACATCACACAGGTCGATTTATCATAATTACCCATCTACCCCTTTATTTTATTCCAAGACAGGTGTCCTCCCCGATAGATACGGGGCGCTTCGGGGTGAATTATTGTTCAGGGAAATTGAGAGATTATCAAAAATTTTGGGAACCGCGCAAACTGTCCATTATTTATGCTTCCTGCTTTTTCGCAAGTTATATCCTCTTCTGATATTTTTAAATTAAATTAAATTAAACAATTAACACAATTTTCAAGCTAGTACTTTTTTTCAAAGTGATAATCAGATGCCTTTCACAAATTAATTAAAATAAAAATTTAATTTAACTAATTATTTTTATAACATAATTTTATAACACATTTTATAACACAATTTTCAAGCTCTCATCTATTCGGAAGTGCTAGAACTTTTTTTCAAAATGATTATCATATATCTTTCACAAATTAATTGAAATAAAAATTTTTTATATCGATTCTGATCGTTCTTTGACAATTTTGATAAAGTTAATTTTTGTCGAACTGCGACTTTTATTTTCAGGATGCGGTGGAAATCCGTTTATCTCGCATTCGCTCTCGTGGTCGAGAAAATCGGATATCTCGCCGAATGGCACGATGTACGCGAAAGTTTGGACCCCGGAGGATCCGCGAGCGTCCAAAAGCGGGACGCCTTTCGAGTAGACGAAGAAACATTGGCGAGAAAAAAGAAAATGTACGACCTTACTCGTAAGACTCTATTTATACAAGAGAAGAGAGGACGCGTTCCTCATCTCGCGTGTTATTTAATGTCTAAGGAAAACATGTTTCTAGTCACTGATCCTCATGTCTCATGTGATTTGTACCTTCTCATCGAACCTTATCTTTAATTCTTTAAGATTTTTTCAAGCAAATATAATCGCTAGTATTTGTTTATTTCTCGCGATTTCATCGAAAATTTGATTTTGTTACAACAAATCGAATTAGCAAAATGCACACAAAAGAAAGAAATGTTTTGCAAGATTGTATTGCATTTTTGTAGATAAATGCAATATAAATATATTTTCAACTAGAGCGAATTTTGAAGTTAAATAATTTTTTTATTAAATAGAGTAATTGATTTCTTCCTGATTTAGATTTTATTTCTAAAAAGAGAGTAAATCGGGTTTATTTTGCAATAGCCAATTCAGTTTTCGTACCTTTTGTCTTTTGCATCGTCAAATCTATTCATCTGAGTAGATATCACGAGATATTTTTACGAGCGTTCGGCAGAGAACGTGGTTTGTAAATAGAAATTATATCAAAATAGGCAAACTAATGGAATAAGAACATCGTTTATACATAATTATCGCGAAATAACAGAGAGGTGATGTATGCAGCGAGCATCATCACCAATTGTGAATAACAAAGCCAAATAAAGGTAGTTCTAAAAATTCGTCGTATTTATCAACCACTTCGTAGATCCTTAAAAAGCAACTGATGTTAAATAAAATAAATGTATATAGATAAACCTTCAGCTAGAACTTCCTGACAGTTCTAAAAAACATTTGAAATTTCATTTTAAAAATTTATGTTCAATAAATAAGATACTATCACCTATTTTTTTTTATAGTCATCAAGTAATTAAAAGTCGAGCAAGACGAATTAAAGGAAGATCTCTACCATCATTTGCAAGATTACAGGTATCTTTTAGACCCATCAAATCTCGTATCTCAAGAACTTTCATTCTCGTGGCAACAGTTTCGCGTTATAAAAGAGGGTAGTGGCAAGATGGCCGAAACCGTCGAAGGGTTGATAACTAAAACACCCTAAAAGTGCTTCTTGCGCTTCGCGTGGGGGTGGATTCGAAGAGAGAGAGAGAGAGAGCGAGATGGGGCAAGGAGAGAAAAAGAGCAGGAAACGGAGGGAGATGCGGTAGGCGGGACGTCGATATTGCGGCGTCGCGACGCCCTGCAACTCAGCAGGGATAATGGCGTCGACGGCTGCGAGTCTTCTCACGATCCTCCGTTTTTCCTCCTCGTCATCGCGACGACACGGGGGCCCAAAATGCGCGTCTCGGGTCCTCCCTCTCGCTCTCTCTCTCTCTTACCCAATTATCCATGACTCGAACGCTTCATTATCGCACGTCATTATCGTCATTAACAACTTCAAAGCCGCAAACGCAGTGCGAGAGATAAGAAACTTCAATCTCTCGTTGCGCTTATTACGCGCTCGCACGCATATCGGGGATCGTCGGTTCGGTTTATCGTAATTTGCAATGATATCGCTCTATAAAAACGCCAGACTTATTATTTTACAGCTTTATATATAAATATAAAATCAAGTGTGTAAATAATCATGTATGTCGCAGACTCTTTGTAAATTTAGCGATTTTGTGAAACATCCCTTTATAAAGCGCTAAATATTTATACGATGGCGTTTTATAAGAATCTAGTCTTTTTTAGAAAGATTAAATTTAGGAAAGAAATTATAAAGGATATCATATATCACATATCATTAAGTATATATATTTAAATAATTATATATACATTATCTGATATTTTAATTGCACCATGCATATAATTTCTACAGTCGCATAAAGAAATTTAGATTTATTTCTTTTAATAAGAATTAAAAATAAGATTAAAAATTAAAAATTAAAAATAAAGAAACGTAGCCGAGTTTTATCCCGAAATTCAGAGTTATCAGTCGATCAGATTCAGATAAAATATAGTACGTGAAATATATTCACTTGGAGAGTGCACGACGACCCGCAGGACGGTGGGCCACTATCAGCTGTGAAAACAGCGTTGTTTATAGACACCGCTGCACAATGAGGTGTAATTGAATCCATATTCTACGGGGTGTGTGCCCGGTGAACCCGAACCCTCCCCATGTCCAAGGGGGCTAGCGAAACACCACTTCTCTCCTCCTTTATCCCGTTCGATTGCTGCCTCCGGGGGTAGCTGTATTTAACGGTTCGGGAAATCGAGGGTGGCTGTCGATTTGTGGACAATTAGGGACGATTTCGTGGCACCGGGGGGGGGGACCATTCGAAGAGAGAAGGGAGCGCGAGTGGCCCCCGATCGATTCGCGACCTCGCGTCTGATAAGAGACGCGTCTTCTGCTCGATAAAATGTCCTGATAGTGCAATGCATGCAATGATCTTTGATTCGATTCGCTAAATTTTTTGAAAGAGAATCTGAAATATTCATTTCTGAATTCGATAAAATTGAAATAATTTTTGATAAACTTATTTTCTCCATTTAACATCTCATTTATAGATCACAAAATTGTGACATTTAATCTATGTATTTTAAATTTGATTTTATAATATATAGTATAATTTTTTAAGCTTCTATGACAAGATTTAATACTCAAAAATAGATGTAATTTAAGAAGTGGATATTATTTTTTTTTTACAAAGATAGAAAATTGACTACAACTTTTTCATAGAATCGAAAGAAAGAACTTGCAATGGCTTTGAGGTATCTTGTTTTTTACAACATATTGATAATAACTATCACACAGATAAACAATGCTAAAAAGATAACGTATCGGCGCGATTCTTATCAGACATATTCTCGGAAGAAAATATGAGTTGATTTATGCAGTGTTCGATTGATCGAGAGTTTATCTTGGATTGACGCAGGTGTGTTGATGCACCTGCCCTTATCGTTTGCATGCTCGATCGGGGCATACAATTTTTTTAACGATTTATCTCAAGCTAATACACGAGTCAAGTAAATAAGAGAGAGAGATATCTAGCTCTAATAAATATACAACATATTAATTCAAGCGACACAATTTACAATCAATTTTTAAATTGTATTAACAATTATTTGTTAGAATAAAAAGATCCATAAAAGAGTGAAGCTAAATTTATAATTTATTCGTGATAGCCGAAATATATCGGTAATTCAACCGGAAAGAAGCGGTTATCGGAGGCGTGAAAGTTCGATGATCTTGCATTGAGCCTAATCTACTCTAACGTCACGGTACGATGATCCCGTGAAAATTAGCAAACCATAGAATCCGGCCCCCCATCCATGGAGAAAGAGAGAGAGAGAGAGGCTGCGCATTAAGAGTACCCTCTTGTCACAAGGGGGGCACTTGTGTTGATCCTCGCAGCTGGAGTGACACACAAATAAAGTATTAATTCTCGATTCTCGTGTCGCAATAATGGTACCCGACATCCGTGCGTTACAATGTGAAGATGTAACAGCGTCCGAATGAAGATATAATACTCACCCCCTCTCTCTATCCGCGATATTCTATCTATGATTACACGTATTCTTTTTTCGAGAGATTTTTTGACTAAATAATTTAAATAATTCTGTTTTTATAAATAATTTTTTTAGAAGATAGTTTATTATAGCAAAAATAGAGTTTTATACTCAATTTTAATTTAATTAAACCGCGATATCGAATAATGACAAAAATGAACAGATTATGATTTTTCTATAGAGAATTAAAAAATAAATTTCTATGTAAATAATGGTTATTTGCAATAAGTGTAAATAATAATTTAGTATCAAATTATATTGTAAAATAATTCTTAAAAATTCAAGATTGCTTTCGACACATAACAGACCTACAAAAATCTTTAGTTTGAAACCAATTGAAAAGCATTAAACAATTTAAATGCAAGTCTGATAAAAATTTAATTTGCATTATTCGAGATCATCTCTTTCAAGTTTGTTTCGATAAATCGCAATTTTGATCTGTGCACATTATCAATTTATACGAAATACAGAACTTGTTAAATACACCCCTCTCCGCGAATAAAGACTAGAGTGATGCAGAGCTAAGTCGAAGAGAGCATTCATCCACCCTGTGGTTCGTTTCACCCTCTGGGGGAGAAGGGGAGGGGGTTAAAATTGGGGCACACAAATACCTAGGCAGCTGCACCCTTCGAGTGTGATTGCTAGATGTCCATCCCGAAATATATCTCCCCCTGAAGTCTCTAGAATTCGCTTTCGCGCTTGCATCGGTTTCAAAGTAACCCCCCTTCTTCCTACTCTCTCTCTCTCTCTATACGAGGTTTATTATATTCCAATTATTTCCCCACGCCTCCGATTTAAGCCCGATCATAAATCCATTCCCGTGCGGTGCCACAATCGTGACGAATGACGTGAAAAAAAAAAATATATATATAATAAGATACATATATTAGAAAAGAATATAAAGTGAATGTTTTTCGAAAAATTAAAATTTTGACATGCCTAAATAAATAAAAATATACAAAAATAAATAACTAGAAAATATATAGAAAATAAGTAGAAAACATATAAGCATTATACTTATAAAATTGTTTTGAAAATAATTACATAATTGCATTAATAATTATAATAAAGATTACGTTGCGTTCGCCTGTTTTTTCTCTTTTATATGTAGTTTGCGACATACATTATTTTTATCGTTAATTTATTAATTAACATTTCCGATAATGGTTCTCGCGATTATTTAGCATTCATAATAATTAGAAAAGAAATTGATCTAATATCCGAATTTTCGATATCCTGAAGGGACGAAAACTTCTCGGTCCTCGGAACCGATAAAATCGCGCGTACCGGGTGCAAATCCAGCTTCATCTCGATAAGAATCTAAAATCTACCGTTAAATCCAGCGTGAAAATTCGCAGTGTATAACTTCCTTCTCGAAAAAATCCTATTAGTTCATATTTTACATAGGTCAACGTTGCGGACGCATCTAATGCTGTAACAATAGATACTCTATCGACTTACTACAAGGGGGACCATGTGCGCAAATATATGTATCAAACCATTGTTAAAGTTCGCCATTTACGGAAACGTTATAAATGCAAAGTTATCAAAAAAGTGAATTAAAATTATTTTTAATTCAAAAAAATAAATCTAGATTTAAATGAGAAGGAAAGACGAGAAAAAATAATTCGCTAATTAATTATATTAAATATAAATGGCAGAGGATTCCGTGTTATTTTAATATAATTTTTTCTTTCTGCGTCAATACTTTTATCCTTTTAATATTTTCAATTAAATTAAAAATTATTTCTCATATATATATCATATAATTTATATATAAAATAATATATAAAATATATATATATATATATATATATAAGAACTAATTTATATATATGTATATATTAATTATTTTTCCTTTATATATACATATATAAAGAGATTATTAAAAGATGAAAAAAGTTTAAATTGCCAAAGTCTATTTGGCTCTTTATGAATGAATATGCTAAGCTGAATCTGCGACGTACAGATTAATATAATTTCTAATTATGTGTGATGTGTATATAATTTTGCTCGCGACTGGGTCGGAAATGACACAATAAGCGATCCTGCGACTTTCTCTCTTCGACAAGAAACTCGTCTTCGGCGTTATCCGCGGTACACAGACTGCTCGCATGCTTTCGTATAATATTGATTTCGCCGGAGACGAGGTCGCAGGTGAGACTTCCCACGATCGTTGGCCGCACCGAGAGCGAGCAAGCAAGAGATAGAGAGAAATTTCCGCGGAATTGTCAGCGTGGACTTCGGATTGCCGTGCTCGTGTGCACGAGGAAGTCGTCAAAGTCTCGTGTTTTCCTCGGCGGAAAAATAATACCCCGTGAAGCGAGGTCATTTTAAAACATAATGAGTAACATCTGATAACTTTCTGATGCGGTATACCTTTTTGTACATTTCACAATCGACCGTATTTCATTCAGAGATATTCTAGCTTGACAAGTTTGTGCATCGTGATGCTGTTGTAAAATCCGCAATACATATATATATAACGTTTGTATAACAATTTCAATATCATGCAAGTTTTGTTTCTCTCTACATAAACTCTAAACAATTTTATATAAAACAGCGGTATTTGTTAAATAATTATTAATTATTAACATTCAATATCTTGCAAATTTTGTTTCTATAAATTTTAAAGAATTTTATATAAAATCGTGATATTTTGTTAGATAATTATTAATTTTTAACAATATACACGCGAAAAAATATATTACATTTTTGCGACAAAAAACAATAAAGAAATGTGACAAAAACAGATTATTATCAGTAATTCTGTAAATAGATGTACAAATAGATTGTACATTAATTGTGCATTGTCAAATTTTGTTGAAAAAAAAAATGATTAGATCGTGCATAAAACAAAGAAATTCGCAGCAGGAAGATTGTCGGAGCGAATCGGGATTATAATCGCATATATGATCATTTACAATTAGTCTTTTTTTATTATATGCGTCGTATGCACAATATTACATTACAAAATCGTATATCGCTCAAATGTTTACATTCTTCGCTCGAATTATACAAGGGGGAACAAGATTTCTGAAACGAGTGAAAACGGCATATTTATAAGTCTATAATTCGTAAAGTTTATTTTATTTGCATAGAAATACTTTACGAATTATGAATTTATTTTTTCGATTCGTCATATCGTTCGTCTATCAGAAAAGTGGTCCTCATTATTGACGACTATTTACATCTTTTGCGTCGCGAGCGCAATAAAAAAAAAAAGAATAAGATTCAGCCTTTTTTTTCGCGTTAGAATATTCTGTTTCTCTTTCTATCTCTCGTCCGGAAACACTTGTGACATTTCACTGAATACGCTGCATTTCTACTTTGCATGAGAAAAAAAAAAAAGATTTCAAGACGATTCACGATCTTCGAAAAGTATTTAATTTGCGACAATCTTCTCTGTTTTCCTCTTTTCACAGTAAAAATAGCAACTAGCAATTAAAAGTACAATGGCATGATCGCTCAAGATCACGTTCTTGTTGCATGTGTAATTATTATACGATACAATAAGAGTTGAAATCGGCAGCGTTTGACATTTATCCATCATTAACTCTTGAATGCATAAAGTGGATTTTTAAGGTTTTCATGTAATATTAAGTATTCATTTTATATAATATAAATAATATCTTGAATTTCCTTCTCCTGTTCTAGATCATTTCTCTAATCAGAATTTTATATTTATCAGAATTATTTTCTATTTAAATTTTCATATTACTTTTCATTAAGAAGCTCTGTGCATCCAAGGATTAATGCTGAAAGAATCGAGATTGACGATATGCCTAGAAAAAATATAATTTTGAGGAATATCGTAGAGATCCTGATTTTTTTAAAAATCGCAAATTTCTATTTTTGCAGTAACAAGAAATTACGGTAAAAAAAATCAATAAATTTGACATAGATCTTTATGAGAACAATTCTTGCAATAGAAAAATGCAAAAAATTCGAGGATGCGTAGTAAGATGCAATTTTTTATCTCGTTTGTATTTTTGACATTTCAATAAGTAGAGACACCCATATCGAATTCTATAATTTTATCCGACAAAATGCAATAAATAATAGTTATCAATTGCAATACCGCTTTACAATAATTTTGTAAAATCTGTGTTCACAGCGCTTCAGATAAATCTGTACAATCAAAAATATATTTTTAATATATAATTCAGTTTTTCCTACAAATATAAATAAAAAAAATTGATGACAGCAATTTTTTTTAAATGTATTATGTGCGACACAAAATCATACTATTATATTTTTTTATTTTCTTTAAATTGAATCCAGGCTAATTAATCCAGTACGATTAGATAAATAATATCAGCAGATGAGCTTGAAAAAGACGTTATTTGTAAAATATTTTTGTTATAAAATTATTTTATATTAATAACGCTTTTTCATTGTTATTTATTGATAATCGTTCGTGATTGATCTAAACCCGATTTTAGAAAGAATCTCAAAATGATATATAAAAAATGAATTTTACATTTAAAAAAATTTTTAATGTTTACAAATTGATGCAAATATTTTACTATAATTTATACATACGCTATATTGCCATATTTATTATTCAATCAATATATATACATATTATATGTATCTTGTCCATAGAACGACAGCGGTGAAAAATCTAGAATGTCTCTCTTGTCTTTGTTTTCTTTCTAATTACAAATCGATTTCGCGATAAGAACCGGTACCTATGTCCCTAAATGCGAATGACATGCGATACAGTTACTCTAAATGCATAAGTAATGCGATCTATATCGATGTATACATAATTATATCCAAAATATGTAAAATCGTTTACGGGGGGATTTTTACGAACGAATAATGGAAAATTAATAGAACAAAAAAAATCTAAAAAAAAATAAAAAATTTAAAAAAATAAAAAAAAAAGGAAATGAGAAAACGTTTCTTTCTTTTTTTTTCACGAGAACACGACGAGACGGAAAATATTAAGGAAAGTATCGTAGGAAAGTGTGACAATTTATTTGATAAAAGTGTCCATTACATGAGATTTTAATCGCATCGCTCTTAAAGAGATAAGATCTTATTTACGAAAGTAAACCTACACGCACGATCGTTAATAATATCGGATGTGACTCCCAATGATTGTGAAATTCTGTAATCACGCGAAATCCTCTCCCACGTCGTTGGAGAAGGCTTTGGATACGAAACGAAAAAAAAAAAAAGAAAAAAAATAATTAATCAATTAATTAATTAATTAACGTTTCTCGGTCACGAGAGCCCCGATTCTCGGATGATTAGGAACACAATTGTTTTCTTTGTACCTCTTGACACCTGGAGAGATTGAACACAGAAATGCAGACAATCGAACTTTCTTCCTTTTTGTTGCCTCTTGCACCTAGCAGAAATGACGCGACATGACGATATAAGTAACTCACCGAGAGAAGTAAATTACAGCCGAAGAGGGAAAGAGAAGCTTCACCGACTCTCTCACACATACGCACATACATACACACACGTGACGACGACGACTCTTATCCGTCTCAATGACTAAATAGATGTGCAAATAGCCTTCTCTTGCGCCGAGTTTTTTTTTCTTCCTACGTTCTACGCTTTAAGCCGTCTAAGGAATCGAGAAGTTCAATGATTCGATTGAAAAAATTTGGCACGATTAGCTGTGAAAAAATATCATCGTACTGTTCTCTCTCTCTGTAACTTCGTTTTTTTCTTCCTTCCTCTTCTTCTTCTCTTTTGTTTCTTTTGCTAGGATATCGTACAACTGTGTTTATTCCACGTTTAATTTTATCTTCCTGTAAAATCGTCTCGCGCGTATTCGCATATAATATCCTATAACAATACAGTCGATATTACTATACTGATAATGCATAAAATACTCTTCGTAGTACAAACGCGATGTCTCCTCTTGCGTGACATTACGCGATATTTTTCTCGTTTTTTTTTCCTTTTTCCTTTTTTTTCTTCTTTCGTTTTTTAGAAATCCTAGCGAACTTTCGACAAGGTCGTCATGAAATTCACCAAATCAGTACGATCTAATACGCAGTTTGGAGTTCGAAACTTTTCATCATACATTCTTGAAAAGCTACGAATAGCCTTTTACGTCAGATTAGATTGTTATCAAGTTTTCTGTCACACAAATTATGAATGACAGAAAACTTAATTCACATATACTCATTAAGTAAGAAATTTAGAAAAGGCGCTTTGTAATCAATTATAAATTTAAAAAATTTTCGTGATCATGAAAACATTTTGCGATAAGCCTGTGTTTAAAAAAAATACCACAGCATTAATTATCGTGGCTCTTAAGAATGCATGATAATTCGACAATTACATCGTATATTACATCATGTCGTACTCCCGCGGCACAATCGACGTCCACAAGGAAAACTCGGCAGAATTTTGCGTAATAAACTGATTCTCCCTGAGTCGTGATAAGCTATTCTGTAGGTTTGGTGTTTTCATGTCTATCTCCCGTATCTCGCTACCCTCCTCTTGCGCCTCTCTCTCTCTTTATCGTCGCGAATATTATACAATATTACTTTTTTTATATCGTACAATGTTTAAGCCTAGATTTCCTTAATTAAGAGTTTTCTCTTTCGCTTAAAAATCCCGTGTCTCTAATCTCTAATCGGACTTACAAATTTAGTATTCGAGAGTATAATCGCGATCTCCCTTATTTTATCTTATTATCCCTTAACCACCCTTTAAAAACGCGTTCGGGCTAATACTTTGACGTAAAATACATACATTGTATACTTAGCGTTGTTATTTTTTCTGTAAAAAGAAAGAGAAAAAATGTGATATCTCGATATCTCTCGGATTTAGAACACATCGGATTTACGATAACGATAAAGAACACAATGCGGTAAAATGTCAGTCGATCCCTAACTCTTGGAAATTTTCTCTCGCGGGCAGTTTTCTTCATCTTTGCCGTTCAACCGGCAAAAAAAAATAAACGAAGACATCGTGAAGGTGGTTTAAGGGAAAAAAGTTTCAGTTTTGTACGATGAATTCGAATATACGTATGCGTATATCATATTTATAGTTCGTTCAACTCCTTTGCGAGGCTGAGAAATCTCGTACTATGCTCGTAAACCACGGTGCAAAAATAAAGTGACAGCATAAAACGTATCATCCTGCGAGTGTCAGTAAACCTCTCTCGCGTTCGCTTGACGTTTCTGCATATACTTATGCCATGTTCCGATTTTTCAGAGCGAATTATCGGGCCAATCGCGGACGATTCTTGATGCCAATACCTTCTTATTTTCTTCCTTCTTTTTCTTCTTTTTCATTTTCCAAACGCGTCGTTTTTACGTCGTTGCATGTCATTTTGTGATTTTTGCATATGTGTATCACATGCAATTTTTTTTTCCTCGTCGACTTATCAAAAAACACGTGCTACTTTATATTTTATATACCGTAGCCCTTGAGCGGAATACCTTATATATTCTCTTACAAAGTCTTATTTTCTAAAAATGTTCTCTATCGTCCAGTTTTGATTTTTTTGTGCGATTTGCACGCACACGGCATTGCTCGCTCTCGGAGAAATTATAAAACGATGAGAAAGTGAATAGAAAAATTTTAAACGCTATCTTCACAAAACGAATTCAACTTCAATTCCGATATACAAGCATATATACTGTTTTTTTTTCTTTTTTTTTTTTAAGCAATCGCAGTTTCGCTCTTATACGATCGTTTTTGTCCCATATTCTACTTATAGGATTACAGCCGAATGTCCGTATAGCGATGCGCCGTATTGTGATCTTGTCTGTTTTATGAATCAACTATATATACACGTAAAATGACGAAAAATGACTCTTCCAGCTCTCCCCGTTCTTTCAATTTACTCACATTTATCGCTGTTGGAGCGAAAAAGTGAACAAAGAACAGAGAGCATAATATTTTTTTTATTCTAATTCCGCGCATATGTTATTACAAGAAAAAAATGCAGATCGAGGGAAGACTTTGTAATAAGAACAGTGTTTGGTCCTGACGATTTCACAATACGGACAGTCGACTGTACTCGCATATCGCGACCTCAATACATACACATATGAATACATATATAAAATGTATATCGCAAGTATTCACAAGTTTTTGCGTTACCAAGATTTGTGCCGTGGTTCGATCTTGTTACTCGTTACACCCTCAAATAATATTTTAACCACAAAATTTCTTGATCCGTTTATCACAAAAGGATAAGAAAATCGTATTTTTTTAATTGTGAAATAAAATTCAAGTTGCAGCATGTATACTATATTTTGGAATATCTCAATTACTATAGAATATTATTTTTATATACAATCTGATTTAATAATTAATTCAAGTCATTTAATATTTTTCAATGATCAGACTTTAATATAAATTTTATTATATAGACAATTGTGAAAACTTAAAATGTATTTTTTGTATGTGTATGTATTTAAAAACACCAATAATATTATTGATCGTAGACTTATATTATTGCCATAAAAATGCAATCAAATAATAATCAAATAATAATAATCAAATTATTAACTAAATAATAAATCATTGGAATATTGTGTTTCTAATCCATAGATCAAACGATGGCACGATTTGTATTTCTTTGAGGATTTACGCAGCGATGCTAATGAGAAGTGATATCGATGAAATTCATCAGATTGAAAAGTTATGAATGAAAATGAGATGAGAAGGCAAATGAGGTGTTTAAACAAAACGATCATGCGTTTGCTAGAGAATGTCGAATTGCGATCAACCTACTTCACAGCTCTTGTTGGCGAAAGGCAGTGCTCGTCTTGTACATTTGAATATTCTCCGTTTTTCTTTATACGTAAGATTAGAATATACATAAAATATTAGCTTTGAAATAGGTTGCACTCAATATCATCATTGTCGTATAATACACGTGCTGCGACATATCTCGATAGTGGTACGCTAAAGAAATATAGGAAAGCTGTCTTAATAAGCACATCGGCTTTCAAGTTATGGCATATTCGTGTGTATAATATCCGAATTATTGGATACAATCGAATTTGTGTTTTTTTTTTGCGTTTAATTCTTTTTTTCTTATAATTTTTGCGGAAAATTCCATATACGTATTCTTTTGTCGCACCACCAGAAATATACGCAGTTTTTACCGTCGATTAGAGAATGTACACCTACTGTATTATTGCTATTTAGCGATAGGTTAACTTACAGTCTAAGATTTGTACATCTGTGGATTTGCTGTTCACATATGATGATGCCTACAAAGAGAGATAAAGAATATGTCTCAAATGTATGCCTAACATGATTAAAGAAATGTATGCCTAACGTGATTAAAGAAAAGAAATTTTTCAATTAAGTAAAATTTCTGTGACAATCTGACTAATAATAATGAATTTTAACAAATGTTATGGAGAATCGTCTTCAGATTTTCAAAGAAATCTGTGAGACTAATCTTCCTAACTGCTGCTTCGTTTTTTGTTACATTACTATAAATTTTAATTGAGCCTCTAAATATATTCCAATAGTTGCAATAATATTAATTAAATTTTTATTATTATGCAATTATTAAATTACATAATAACTCGTATAAAATTGTACAATATAAAAGTACAAGTTAAAACAAAATAATAAAAGAATGATATTAAATATATCTGATTTGAAGATGAATGAACACGTTATTTTCTAATGAGATCCACCATCTCTATCAAATACGTACAAAGATTTTGTACAATGCTTGATTGAATAATATTATATAACAATTTTATCTCGTGGAAAGATATAGAGATATAAATCGTATGTATGTCGTATGTCTGTACATTGTAAAATGCAATCGACATCACTAGAATGACATTTGTCATCAAGTAAGAAAATGATTAAACGTGACATAGAAAATGTATATGATGTACATACACATGAAATGTATATCAGTCAATATCTCGCGAAGAAGCGCAGTTAGGTCTCCCTTGCAATGGAATTGGCTTCTTTGACATTCGACAATATCGGTATATCGCGGCAACGAGAATCTCATTTTATAATAATTAAGATATGCGGCTGCCACATTGTGTTTGTATCTACCTTCAGCTGGGTTTACCCGGCGGCCCGTGGCTGGTCGGCGAGGGTCCGTGCGGATGGAGATTGTGAACACCGCCCACTTGATTGCCGGTGAGACTGGACATGGTGGGTTGATACATCGACGGCATATAATTGCTCGACGATTGCGACGACGACCTAGCCGATTATTAATAATTAATAATTAATTATAATTAATAATAAATAATATTAATTAATAATAAATAATAGATATGTATTAAAAAAGTCTGAAAGATGACTAAAATGAAAATACTATTTTATTCACCTCGGCACTCCGCGTAGCGGATCCGGGGTGACAGACGAATTTCGCACCACGCCGGAAGTATTCGCCGGCGCCGGTGATACTATATTGCTCGGCTGACCTTGAAGGTATCCACCCCCGGCTGGACTGTGCCTATTTCATTGAGAAGTTGAGATTTGAATCTTTCAATTATCTTAATCTCAATTATCTCAATTATCTTTCAATATTAAGGATATTTCGTGAGGAGAACGGACTTGTTACCTGATTGTTGGGCTTGGTTGTGGCGCGACCAATGATCCACGATGCTGATACTGGGAGAGAGAGGCCGCCGCGGGTGGGGAGGGATCCGGCGGCAAACCGTTTTCCAACGTCGGATGAGCACTGGAACTGGAGTGAGGCATATACGTGTTGTTCACTCGCGGTTCGCGACTCGACCTAGGTACCGGGGCCGGAGCGCCAGGCGGCACTTCCGAGTGCGAGACATTAGGATGAGATGGATTAACCGTTGGATGTATATTATTCACTAAAAATAAGATATACGAACATTGCAAATGCGTTATATTTCACGTGAATGAGATACAAAAGATATGATGAAATGACTAATCTAACTAACCTGGATGTGAACTAGGCTGAGTTGTCAACGGAATAGCGAGTCTAGCATTCACAGCCAATAAATGGTCTCTCCTCTGAAGGAGATTATTTACATGTTCCTCTAGCCTAAGATTCTCAGCTCTCAATTGATGTAGGCAGGAAAGCAGGGATGCAACTGCAACAGATTTCAATAATGTTGCTGGTTTATTCTACTTATAAGTGTAGAATATGTTTAACGTCAAAAGACCAAAGCACGCATGTCAGAAATGTTAAATTTAAAAAAATAATTATATATAAAAACAGAAAAGACGATTTCGTTACAAGACAAACTTATAATAAAAAGCGTGTCATGCAGGTTTTTTCAGTAGAAAGTAGTTCTTCGTAAAAAGAGCGCGAATTTCGTTTCTCACTAAACCCATGCAATCGTAAGCGAGTTTTTTCTCGCTGTATACTCACTATCAAAATGTTGAGCTTGTTCCATTAGAAATTGACTTCCCTGCTCCCATTGTCTCTCTAGAAGCTGATCCAGTGTCTGTGGAATTGCTCCACCACCCAGAGCCCCACTAGTACCGGCTGTAGGATTCATACTACTCCCGCTCGTCGAGAAGACCGAAGAAAACGAAGATGGCGGTCCACCCGGTTGGCTAGATCGTATCTATTCATGAAAAAATAACATCAAATATACTGTAGCGTGTAATAAGATACAGGTTTCTGTTTATTTTGATGATAATTTTCGATGACATACGGATGCAATTACTCTACTGTGCAGCTGCGGTCCGACCAAGTTTGTATTGGAGTTACTCGCTTCTGTAAAAATAGAATGGGCTTCGAGTTCCTGCGTAAGTGTATCCGACATCTTTTGCGCCATCGTTGAAGTGGGATTCAACTGATTTCCCAGCATATGCGGTGCACTAACTCCATTTTGAAATCTAAAGCAAAAGGAACAAAATATTCCAGTCATACGGTGCATTTGTTCGATTGAATTCAAGTACTTTGGATTTCTATCAACGAGTCTTACAATTTTATGTTATTCTCTTCCTTTATTGTGGTAAGGGTGGTCGGTGTAGTCGATGCAGATGGAATAGGTGTGGACACAGCAGCTTTCCTCTTTCGTTTACTTGTACTACTGCTCATACTTTCGGATCCAGGACTACTAGGCGGTGACTCCTTGACTGTCGGTCCCATAATGTTTGCGGAGCCTGTGCCAATTATGCTACTGAAGTGTCCGATGGTACCTGATGTGGGGCCCTGAATGATTGATGTTACCGAGGTCACTGGAGGCACTGTGGCGGCAGGTGGAGGGGTTTGATGATTGTTTCTCACCCCCCTCTTGGATGTCGCCACAACTGCAGTGCTGGATACGGAAGTTACGACTGACGAGGCCGTCGTCTGTGATTGCGGCAGTGATGCTTGGCTATTGGACGAGCCACGCTTCGGTTTGCGAGACTTCTCTTGCTTATCCGACGATTGGGAACTGAAAAATAACGCGTTTTAAACAATTAGCACAATTGCAATCAAGTCACAATGCGAGATTAATTATTTTTCCTTAATTAATAGAAACTATTAATCACTTTATACACACATATATATATATTATATACTATGTTATATAATATATTTATTATATAACATGTATATATATATATAATTATATGATACAACAAATTATTGTCTCCAATGACACAATTAAACAGTAAAATAACGCACACTGAGAAATACCGCGAAGAAGTGCCATTTACAGCGTCACGTTACACCTTTTCGTCGCTCGTTGCCTTTGAGGCACCTCGCCGAAGCAAAAACAAACATAACCTTGATATCTCTTATTCGCCACAATTCGAGATTCCGCGTTAACAGAGTCACGAGAGGATCTTTCGGGGTCCCTCCTCGCCTCCTCGTTTCGCCGAAGTCGCGACGCGATTATTGTTGCAACGGCCAACTATTCCGCGATGCAATTATTATGCAGCGCGCGCCGAATGACCTCGAGTGAACTATTGTGCTCAATACATAGGCAGACTACTGTTATAAACACGCTCCATTCTTCACTCAGCACTTGTCTCGTTCGTCGTCGTCGTCGTCGTCGCTTTCGCTTCCATGAATGAAGTTCGAACGTCGCGGCACCTCGAACCCTCGACGAAGCACTTTTTCCCCGAGCGGATCTTTTTTTCGTTCCCCTCTCGGAAAAAATCGAACGCGCTCGATTGGGAAGAGGTTAGAACCAGCCACCTTGTTTACCAGTCGCGCCCGCCATTTTGAAAACGGTCCACGACCACTTCGACTCTGAAGTTGCATACGCCTCCAACTTCCTCGAGTGCACTTGCACTCGATGCACTTCACTTTGCTCTGTGCGATTTGTTTATTTATTTCTTTTATGTATTATCAAAAATAATCAAAAAATCTTCCAGAATACACTACTAATTAGAATAACAATTATAATAAGAATGTTTTTCTTCATAAATATTCCTAATAATTTTCTCATATTATATTAATATATTATATATTAATATATATTATATTATATTAATATATAATTATATTAATAACATTATAATATTTATTTATTAAAGGTGAATTAATTAGATATATCTCCCTGGAAATTTCATACAATAAAATAAAAAAAAAAATACACGTGTATTTACATTTGTAATTACGTATAAAATTGTACGTCTGTTCCAGTTACAGTATTACATCTGTCATAATTCAGAGAGCCAGTTTTCAATGGCGAATCTCTTTCTTAATATTCGAAAACTTACCGAGACCGTTTCGGCAGAATTTCCTCGGTGGCGAACCTCTCGGCGGTCACCATCACGCTGGATCGCGGCTCCGTGTTGGCTGCCGTGGTGATGATGCTCTGCTGCACTTGCTGATATATCGTCGGCGCGCTCGTCACCACGCTCTGGACCGTGTTGGCGAGCGAGGTGGCCGTCAGCGGCACCGAGACGACGATGCTGTTCGACGTGGTGGTCGGCGACTGGGTGACGACCGAGGACGACTGGGACTGTGTCACCGTCATTATCACAGGTGTGGTAGTTGCCTCCGTAGCGACTGGTGTACTCGACGATGATTGAATCGGGCTGTCCACTTTTGTCTGCAATTGAAGATTTCGATAAATAAAAAACTGCATTTATTGGATATATGTATATATGTATGGCTATAGAAATATATGGCTTTTGCCACATATTTATATATTTATATTTCAACTTTTTTAATGAACAAGTTACTTAAGTTCAAGACGCGATTAGAAGAAACTTTCCCATCGACTTAATCGATGATTAATTCAATTGCCTGTGGCAAAAGTTTCAAACTAGTAAATAGAGTTCGCTTCTAATTTGATCTCTCCTTCCATGCGTCAAAAACTAATAAAAATTAGTAACGCTTATTATGAAAATAAATACTATAAATATTACTGATTTCTTGTCGATTAAGTTGATTCAAGTTTGATCTAAAGGACATTAAACACTGAAAATGGACAATGTAATATAACTTATATTCATTACTTGGACTTTGATGAAATGCCTCGGTCTAATTAAAATATTTCTTAAAATACTTCTTCCTCCTCTCGTCATCTCCTGAACATAAACGAATTTTATGTTTATAGATTTGCATGTGCATCTGCAGCACTTGTCAGATTTTTTGATCATTATGATGATTACTTCATACCACGATATGATTAAAATCTTGATTAACACAAGACTAACACTTGTAATCAGAACACAATGTTCTTTATGTATTATTATTGTAAAAAAATTCGACAAAAACATTCAACAGATATCTGTACTATATAGGAAACAAGCAGTAAATGTTTACCTATTTTTAGAACTATTTACGTATTTGATATAATTTCGTCAATAGAGAGTTTCTCTGTTTTTCTACTCACACACACACACACATTACTCTCCCCCCTCCCCTATCAAAATTTCACAATATTATTAACACTTAAAGTTTTAACGTAAAATTTTAACTATGCGTATATGAATATTTTATTAGAGATATGAGATAGTTTAAGAAAATTGAAAAAGATTTATTTTTTTTTACTAGTCAGACTATTTCTTTAAACTCATTGTAAACCTAAGATAATTATCCTAGATAATTATCCACAAGTTGAGAGTGGACTTTACTAAGTGCACATTTAATAATGCACATGATTGACACCAGTTATTAGTATTTTTGAGAATTATAGCTAATATTTTTTATTTATAATGCGTCCCAATTATTAGTTCAACGTCAAAACACTAGTATCCTATCGAAGAGTTTTAAAACATAATTTAAATATTTACACAGTTTATTATTACAAAACAATTTTAACACCAGGATTAAAATAGTCCAATCCTCTCAACGAGTTTAAAGTAATTTAAAAAAGCTTATATATATAATTATATAAACTAACAATAAGGACTTGTATACCTTCTTCGACTTCTCCGGTTCCGTTGTTGTACTTAAACTCGTAGCTTCGGCGATCGTTGGCTGCACATTGTTGCTCGGGACGGTCTGTTGCACGACGGTGCTAACAGCCACCACGACCGATCCGCTCGTCTCCGAGCTGGCCGACTGATTCGAGTTCTCGTTCCCTATGACGGTCGGCGTACGCGCTCCGGTCTTCCTCTTCTTGCTCGTGTGGCTCGACGTCTTGTTGGAGGTCGACGAGTTGGACTTTCCCTGGCCACCGATGCTCTTATGCGCCGCATTCGAGTTGCCACCGCTGCTCATCTTCATCGCGGAAGCGACCGCCGTCGTGGCGAGGGTGGTGACGGTGCTGACGGTGCCGTCGTGTCCAAACACGCTCTCCGACTGCGTCACTATGGTCTCGACAAAGTTGGACGTTGTGAATTTGCTAGAACTCGTGGAATTATCTTTGGGCGTATTACGACCGCTACCGCCGCTCTTGTCGTCCGCGACGCCATTTATCTCTAAACTGGGACTAGCATTGGATTTACTTTTAGAATTCGCGGTGGACTTGGAGCTCAGGCTCTTCCGCTTGCCGCTCGACGATTTTATCGGCGTCTCCGCCTCCTTCTCCGGCGACGAGTCCGACGAACCGTTGTCGGCGGGTATCGGCTTGTACGGCGGTATCGTCTTTACGTTGCCGCCCTTTTTCTGAAAATTTGTTCATTCGTATTAGCTGATAAATTTTCAAGGGAATAATAGTAATTATCAAGTGTATAAATTACTTACCAATTTTGAATAATGATGCTGGCAATATCCACAATATTTAACGTTATCGAGATAGTTGCCAGCTTCCTCGCAAAGTAAGCCCAGAGCTTGTGCGCAAGTGACATGAAATTGTTGCCTGCAGCCTGTCTTATTACACTGCATGCAGGCTCCCACGTTTGCTCTGCTGCCTCTACCTTGTTCCTCACAGATGTAGCATGTCTGAAATCATTCAATTTAATATAAAATATATAATATACATATAATATATATTTTATATATATAATGCAATATCAAGCATAATAAAATATAGGTTTCTTTTCCTTCTGCTACATCTGTGTGACGTCGAAATGAAATATTTACCTTGCTAAATCTTTCCGAAGGGATAAGATGCAATATAATTGGCTCCATTGTAGTCACGTTACCGAAACGAACTTCTGGGATATAAAGAGCACAGACAACATGCGCCCAACCAGCCTGATCCGTTCTCTTAAGGGCTCCATCTCGACTCGGACATAACTCACAGCGCTATAGAAATCATTATTTATAAATATTAATATTCTATCGTAATAAATAATGGAATATCCAGCATCTAATCTGTCGTAAGGAGAACCTATACGTACCACCCTAGCACTGCGTTCTTGTGACTCGCATTTCCTGCAATACCACGGACCCGTTGGTACAGTGACAATGCCGTAGCACGCTGCAAGAAATCATAACATTTTCGTTACGATCAGGACAAAAAGGGGAGTCGCTCCAGGAGCCTCGAGCACACAAGTACCTTGGTGTACAGCAACGGTGCAACCCTGTCCATCGCAGTACACCAGCGGATTCTCTGTCCAACCCCTCTCGTCAGAACACACGCAGCACCCTCCGAGCATCTCCTTCATGCTGTGCCCCAAGCAATTCGGAAGACGAGACTAGCATGAGGAGCTAGGCGTGGGACCGCGAGTACAGGCTACGTGGAGCTGACAAATTCGCGTCGTGCGACTCGCACGATCGCATCTTGGCGACGAGCGCGTCGTCAACCCGGCGACGACACCACTATCTCTCTCTCTCTCTCTCTCTCTTTCTTTGGATCGCTCTTCTTCTGGATGACAGCTCTCGTCACCGGCACCGCGCACCCACCTCCTCGCGCACGACGAGGACTACCGCGAGGCACGATACTCCTGATCGGGTGTGCAAACGACGAGGAAGAGGTGGAGGAAGGAGTTTTCTCTCCCGCGAACGTGGAATCACGCTACCGCGAGCGAACACGCGGAGATGTCGTGCTCGCTCTCTCTCTCTCTCTCTCTCTCTCTCGCGCGCGCGCGCGCCGAAACGGAGCTCGCCGCGTCGTCCGCGAACAAATAGCGAGAGGATTGACGTGTTGAAGACGATGTCGCGGGTGAATTTTACGGGGGCCACGCTCGAAACGTGTTCGGACGGTTTGTGTTATTTACGACGGCGCTCTATTTGTTTCGTTGGGCGGCCATCTTATTTTTTTACTCGTCGCGCGCGAACCGCGCATGCGCAGCGCCGCCGCGGGAGATTCTAAAGGCGCGTTCGCACGAGGCGACGCGTTCCGAGTCCCGATTGGCTGCATCCGACGTCCAATAGGGAGACGCGTTTTCTAGGGACAAAAGTATTCGAATATTAAATAAATCGCGAACAGATGTACTGAAATTTTATTCATTTTTATTACAATTTATTACAATTTTATCTTTATTAAAATTATTCGATATATTATATTAATCTATATTTTTGTACAGAGAGAAGCGCAGGTTGATTTTCGAACACACTCAAGATATTAGATGCAGTTCAGGATGCAGGAACATTTTATATGCAATGTGAATCGAGACGTAATCGAAACCTCGTGGGCTTTGAATTGAGATTGCATCACAAAATCTTGCAAATATTTAAACAAGATAGAAAATTCCCCGATAATAATTAATAAAGAAACAGCGAGACGGCGCAGTTTACACAAAGATATTACAGCGCGCATCTACCATTCTCTTAATAAGTAATTTAAATTCTTGATTAATCATGAATATACATGAATAAATAAAGTCGTAATAATAATACATAAAATGCTAATTTTATTGAGTATTTTTTTCATGATTTTCGGTTTTTTTTATATCTAACTCATTAATATATGAAAATTTTATATTGCATTTTTATATTTCATACGATAAAAATGAAAAAACTGTAAGCATAATTTAAAAAAAATATTTTAATTTCTCTTTTATTCTATTAAGGAGTTCTTGAGCTAGATATCTTGCCTACTTCGTATATGCTCAATATCTTTTTTAACAATCAATGAAATGAAACGATATTATACTGTCACTTTATCAAAACATTTCGTGATTTCGTCCATTTAAAAATCTTTAAATAAATCTCTCATATATATAAATATAAAACATTTTATTGAAAAAAATAGTACTCATTTCTACGAATTTATATATAGGAAGGACACATAATATAGAAAAATGGAAAGAAGTTTTTTTTTATTCCTGATGTCAAATCGCATCGATTCTTGTCTTGTTTTAATAGCTATCACTTTTATAATACTAGAACACTACAAAGCGCGCGCTTCGCGCGCGCCATTTATTTCCTTCAACTATACATATAAGCTGCGGTCGAAAATGTACTACTAATATGGAACAAAGATAGAATGATGTTTCGAATTATTCCTAGCGCATTATCGATCCACAGCTTGTACGTTAATTACATATTATACACCAATTATAATATTTATCTTTTCATCTTTTGGTACCATACAGACACCAGCGTACAAATTTTTTAATACGATAAACATAAAATAAGGATGCGTCGCACAGGGTCAGCGGTAAAAAGTATCGATTTCCAATATTTTAAGACGAGCCAAAAATTCATCGATTATACATTTTAATAGTACATTGATTACAGAATCTTTTGGTACCATGCAGACACCAGCGTACAAACTTTTTCATTTGCTATACAAAAATTAAGGATGCGTCGCATAGGGTCAGCGGCATAAATGTATCGATTTCTAATATTTAAAGACGAGCCAAAAATTCATCGATTATACATTTTAATAGTACATTGATTACAGAATCTTTTGGTACCATGCAGACACCAGCGTACAAATTTATAATCGATGAATTTTTTGCTCGTCTTAAAATATTAGAAATTAATACTTTTTTGACGCGGACCCAGTGCGACGCATCCTTATTTTATGTTTGTCGTATTAAAAAATTTGTACGCTGGTGTCTGCATGGTACCAAAAGATTCTGTAATCAATGTACTATTAAAATGTATAATCGATGAATTTTTGGCTCGTCTCAAAATATTAGAAATCGATACTTTTTTGACGCGGACCCTGTGCGACGCATCCGTAATTTATGTTTATCGCATTAAAAAATTTGTACGCTGGTGTCTGGTTGGTACCAAAAGATTCTGTAATCAATGTACTATTAAAATGTATAATCGATGAATTTTTGGCTCGTCTTAAAATATTAGATATCGATACTTTTTTGACGCGGATCCTGTGCGACGCATGCTTATTTTATGTTTATCGTATTAAAAAATTTGTACGCTGGTGTCTGTTTGGTACCAAATGATTCTGTAATAAATGTACTATCAAAATGTATAATCGATGAATTTTTGGCTCGTCTTTAAATATTAGAAATTGATACATTTATGCCGCTGACTCTATGCGACGCATCCTTAATTTATGTATAGCAAATGAAAAAGTTTGTACGCTGTTGTCTGCTTGGCACCAAAATATTCTGTAATCAATGTACTATTAAAATGTATAATCGATGAATTTTTGGCTCGTCTTAAAATATTAGAAATCGATACTTTTTTACCGCTGACCATATGCGACGCAACATTACTTTATGTATATCAAGTTAAAAAATTTGTACGCTGGTGTCTGTTTGGTACCAAAAGATTCTGTAATCAATGTACTATTAAAATGTATAATCGATGAATTTTTGGCTCGTCTTAAAATATTAGAAATGAATACTTTTTTGACGCGGACCCTGTGCGACGCATACTTATTTTATGTTTATCGTATTAAAAAATTTGTACGCTGGTGTCTGCATGGTACCAAAAGATTCTGTAATCAATGTAATATTAAAATGTATAATCGATGAATTTTTGGCTCGTCTCAAAATATTAGAAATCGATACATTTATGCCGCGGATCCTGTGCGACGCATGCTTATTTTATGTTTATCGTATTAAAAAATTTGTACGCTGGTGTCTGTTTGGTACCAAATGATTCTGTAATAAATGTACTATCAAAATGTATAATCGATGAATTTTTGGCTCGTCTTAAAATATTAGAAATTAATACTTTTTTGACGCGGAACCTGTGCGACACATACTTATTTTATGTTTATCGTATTAAAAAATTTGTACGCTGGTGTCTGTTTGGTACCAAATGATTGTGTAATCAATGTACTATTAAAATGTATAATCGATGAATTTTTGGCTCGTCTTAAAATATTAGAAATTGATACATTTATGCCGCTGACCCTATGCGACGCATCCTTAATTTATGTATAGCAAATGAAAAAGTTTGTACGCTGTTGTCTGCTTGGTACCAAAAGATTCTGTAATCAATGTACTATTAAAATGTATAATCGATGAATTTTTGGCTTGTCTTAAAATATTAGAAATCGATACTTTTTTACCGCTGACCCTATGCGACGCAACATTATTTTATGTATATCAAGTTAAAAAATTTGTACGCTGGTGTCTGTTTGGTACCAAAAGATTCTGTAATCAATGTACTATTAAAATGTATAATCGATGAATTTTTGGCTCGTCTTAAAATATTAGAAATTAATACTTTTTTGACGCGGACCCTGTGCGACGCATGCTTATTTTATGTATAGCAAATGAAAAAGTTTGTACGCTGTTGTCTGCTTGGTACCAAAAGATTCTGTAATTAATGTACTATTAAAATGTATAATCGATGAATTTTTGGCTCGTCTTAAAATATTAGAAATCGATACTTTTTTGACGCGGATCCTGTGCGACGCATCCTTATTTTATGTTTATCAAGTAAAAAAATTTGTACGCTGTTGTCTGGTTGGTACCAAAAGATTCTGTAATCAATGTACTATTAAAATGTATAATCGATGAATTTTTGGCTCGCCTTAAAATATTGGAAATCGATACTTTTTACCGCTGACCCTGTGCGACGCATCCTTATTTTATGTTTATCGTATTAAAAAATTTGTACGCTGGTGTCTGCATGGTACCAAAAGATTCTGTAATCAATGTATTATTAAAATGTATAATCGATGAATTTTTGGCTCGTCTTAAAATATTAGAAATTGATACATTTATGCCGCTGACCCTATGCGACGCATCCTTAATTTATGTATAGCAAATGAAAAAGTTTGTACGCTGTTGTCTGCTTGGTACCAAAATATTCTGTAATCAATGTACTATTAAAATGTATAATCGATGAATTTTTGGCTCGTCTTAAAATATTAGAAATCGATACTTTTTTGACGCGAATCCTGTGCGACGCATGCTTATTTTATGTTTATCGTATTAAAAAATTTGTACGCTGGTGTCTGTTTGGTACCAAATGATTCTGTAATAAATGTACTATCAAAATGTATAATCGATGAATTTTTGGCTCGTCTTAAAATATTAGAAATTAATACTTTTTTGACGCGGACCCTGTGCGACGCATACTTATTTTATGTTTATCGTATTAAAAAATTTGTACGCTGGGGTCTGCATGGTACCAAAAGATTCTGTAATCAATGTACTATTAAAATGTATAATCGATGAATTTTTGGCTCGTCTTAAAATATTAGAAATCGATACTTTTTTGACGCGGACCCTGTGCGACGCATCCTTATTTTATGTTTATCGTATTAAAAAATTTGTACGCTGGTGTCTGTTTGGTACCAAATGATTCTGTAATAAATGTACTATCAAAATGTATAATCGATGAATTTTTGGCTCGTCTTTAAATATTAGAAATTGATACATTTATGCCGCTGACCCTATGCGACGCATCCTTAATTTATGTATAGCAAATGAAAAAGTTTGTACGCTGTTGTCTGCTTGGTACCAAAATATTCTGTAATCAATGTACTATTAAAATGTATAATCGATGAATTTTTGGCTCGTCTTAAAATATTAGAAATTAATACTTTTTTGACGCGGACCCTGTGCGACGCATCCTTATTTTATGTTTATCGTATTAAAAAATTTGTACGCTGGTGTCTGCATGGTACCAAAAGATTCTGTAATCAATGTACTATTAAAATGTATAATCGATGAATTTTTGGCTCGTCTCAAAATATTAGAAATCGATACATTTTTGACGCGGATCCTGTGCGACGCATGCTTATTTTATGTTTATCGTATTAAAAAATTTGTACGCTGGTGTCTGTTTGGTACAAAATGATTCTGTAATAAATGTACTATCAAAATGTATAATCGATGAATGTTTGGCTCGTCTTAAAATATTAGAAATTAATACTTTTTTGACGCGGACCCTGTGCGACGCATACTTATTTTATGTTTATCGTATTAAAAAATTTGTACGCTGGTGTCTGTTTGGTACCAAATGATTGTGTAATCAATGTACTATTAAAATGTATAATCGATGAATTTTTGGCTCGTCTTAAAATATTAGAAATCGATACATTTATGCCGCTGACCCTATGCGACGCATCCTTAATTTATGTATAGCAAATGAAAAAGTTTGTACGCTGTTGTCTGCTTGGTACCAAAAGATTCTGTAATCAATGTACTATTAAAATGTATAATCGATGAATTTTTGGCTCGTCTTAAAATATTAGAAAGCGATACTTTTTTACCGCTGACCCTATGCGACGCAACATTATTTTATGTATATCAAGTTAAAAAATTTGTACGCTGGTGTCTGTTTGGTACCAAAAGATTCTGTAATCAATGTACTATTAAAATGTATAATCGATGAATTTTTGGCTCGTCTTAAAATATTAGAAATTAATACTTTTTTGACGCGGACCCTGTGCGACGCATGCTTATTTTATGTTTATCGTATTAAAAAATTTGTACGCTGGTGTCTGCATGGTACCAAAAGATTCTGTAATCAATGTACTATTAAAATGTATAATCGATGAATTTTTGGCTCGTCTCAAAATATTAGAAATCGATACATTTTTGACGCGGATCCTGTGCGACGCATGCTTATTTTATGTTTATCGTATTAAAAAATTTGTACGCTGGTGTCTGTTTGGTACCAAATGATTCTGTAATAAATGTACTATCAAAATGTATAATCGATGAATTTTTGGCTCGTCTTAAAATATTAGAAATTAATACTTTTTTGACGCGGACCCTGTGCGACGCATACTTATTTTATGTTTATCGTATTAAAAAATTTGTACGCTGGTGTCTGTTTGGTACCAAATGATTGTGTAATCAATGTACTATTAAAATGTATAATCGATGAATTTTTGGCTCGTCTTAAAATATTAGAAATTGATACATTTATGCCGCTGACCCTATGCGACGCATCCTTAATTTATGTATAGCAAATGAAAAAGTTTGTACGCTGTTGTCTGCTTGGTACCAAAAGATTCTGTAATCAATGTACTATTAAAATGTATAATCGATGAATTTTTGGCTCGTCTTAAAATATTAGAAATTAAAACTTTTTTGACGCGGACCCTGTGCGACGCATGCTTATTTTATGTTTATCAAGTAAAAAAATTTGTACGCTGTTGTCTGGTTGGTACCAAAAGATTCTGTAATCAATGTACTATTAAAATGTATAATCGATGAATTTTTGGCTAGCCTTAAAATCTTGGAAATCGATACTTTTTACCGCTGACCCTGTGCGACGCATCCTTATTTTATGTTTATCGTATTAAAAAATTTGTACGCTGGTGTCTGCATGGTACCAAAAGATTCTGTAATCAATGTATTATTAAAATGTATAATCGATGAATTTTTGGCTCGTCTTTAAATATTAGAAATCGATACATTTATGCCGCTGACCCTATGCGACGCATCCTTAATTTATGTATAGCAAATGAAAAAGTTTGTACGCTGTTGTCTGCTTGGTACCAAAATATTCTGTAATCAATGTACTATTAAAATGTATAATCGATGAATTTTTGGCTCGTCTTAAAATATTAGAAATCGATACTTTTTTGACGCGGACCCTGTGCAACGCATCCTTATTTTATGTTTATCGTATTAAAAAATTTGTACGCTGGTGTCTGCATAGTACCAAGAGATTCTGTAATCAATGTACTATTAAAATGTATAATCGATGAATTTTTGGCTCGTTTTAAAATATTAGAAATCGATACTTTTTTACCGCTGACCCCATGCGACGCAACCTTACTTTATGTATATGAAGCTAAAAAATTTGTACGCTGGTGTCTGTTTGGTACCAAATGATTGTGTAATCAATGTACTATTAAAATGTATAATCGAAGAATTTTTGGCTCGTCTTAAAATATTAGAAATCGATACTTTTTTGACGCGGATCCTGTGCGACGCATGCTTATTTTATGTTTATCGTATTAAAAAATTTGTACGCTGGTGTCTGTTTGGTACCAAATGATTCTGTAATAAATGTACTATCAAAATGTATAATCGATGAATTTTTGGCTCGTCTTTAAATATTAGAAATTGATACATTTATGCCGCTGACTCTATGCGACGCAACCTTACTTTATGTATATCAAGATAAAAAATTTGTACGCTGGTGTCTGTTTGGTACCAAATGATTGTGTAATCAATGTACTATTAAAATGTATAATCGATGAATTTTTGGCTCGTCTTAAAATATTGGAAATCGATACTTTTTACCGCTGACCCTGTGCGACGCATCCTTATTTTATGTTTATCGTATTAAAAAATTTGTACGTTGGTGTCTGCATGGTACCAAAAGATTCTGTAATCAATGTACTATTAAAATGTATAATCGATGAATTTTTGGCTCGTCTTAAAATATTAGAAATTGATACATTTATGCCGCTGACCCTATGCGACGCATCCTTAATTTATGTATAGCAAATGAAAAAGTTTGTACGCTGTTGTCTGCTTGGTACCAAAATATTCTGTAATCAATGTACTATTAAAATGTATAATCGATGAATTTTTGGCTCGTCTTAAAATATTAGAAATTAATACTTTTTTGACGCGGACCCTGTGCGACGCATCCTTATTTTATGTTTATCGTATTAAAAAATTTGTACGCTGGTGTCTGCATGGTACCAAAAGATTCTGTAATCAATGTACTATTAAAATGTATAATCGATGAATTTTTGGCTCGTCTCAAAATATTAGAAATCGATACATTTTTGACGCGGATCCTGTGCGACGCATGCTTATTTTATGTTTATCGTATTAAAAAATTTGTACGCTGGTGTCTGTTTGGTACAAAATGATTCTGTAATAAATGTACTATCAAAATGTATAATCGATGAATGTTTGGCTCGTCTTAAAATATTAGAAATTAATACTTTTTTGACGCGGACCCTGTGCGACGCATACTTATTTTATGTTTATCGTATTAAAAAATTTGTACGCTGGTGTCTGTTTGGTACCAAATGATTGTGTAATCAATGTACTATTAAAATGTATAATCGATGAATTTTTGGCTCGTCTTAAAATATTAGAAATCGATACATTTATGCCGCTGACCCTATGCGACGCATCCTTAATTTATGTATAGCAAATGAAAAAGTTTGTACGCTGTTGTCTGCTTGGTACCAAAAGATTCTGTAATCAATGTACTATTAAAATGTATAATCGATGAATTTTTGGCTCGTCTTAAAATATTAGAAAGCGATACTTTTTTACCGCTGACCCTATGCGACGCAACATTATTTTATGTATATCAAGTTAAAAAATTTGTACGCTGGTGTCTGTTTGGTACCAAAAGATTCTGTAATCAATGTACTATTAAAATGTATAATCGATGAATTTTTGGCTCGTCTTAAAATATTAGAAATTAATACTTTTTTGACGCGGACCCTGTGCGACGCATGCTTATTTTATGTTTATCGTATTAAAAAATTTGTACGCTGGTGTCTGCATGGTACCAAAAGATTCTGTAATCAATGTACTATTAAAATGTATAATCGATGAATTTTTGGCTCGTCTCAAAATATTAGAAATCGATACATTTTTGACGCGGATCCTGTGCGACGCATGCTTATTTTATGTTTATCGTATTAAAAAATTTGTACGCTGGTGTCTGTTTGGTACCAAATGATTCTGTAATAAATGTACTATCAAAATGTATAATCGATGAATTTTTGGCTCGTCTTAAAATATTAGAAATTAATACTTTTTTGACGCGGACCCTGTGCGACGCATACTTATTTTATGTTTATCGTATTAAAAAATTTGTACGCTGGTGTCTGTTTGGTACCAAATGATTGTGTAATCAATGTACTATTAAAATGTATAATCGATGAATTTTTGGCTCGTCTTAAAATATTAGAAATTGATACATTTATGCCGCTGACCCTATGCGACGCATCCTTAATTTATGTATAGCAAATGAAAAAGTTTGTACGCTGTTGTCTGCTTGGTACCAAAAGATTCTGTAATCAATGTACTATTAAAATGTATAATCGATGAATTTTTGGCTCGTCTTAAAATATTAGAAATTAAAACTTTTTTGACGCGGACCCTGTGCGACGCATGCTTATTTTATGTTTATCAAGTAAAAAAATTTGTACGCTGTTGTCTGGTTGGTACCAAAAGATTCTGTAATCAATGTACTATTAAAATGTATAATCGATGAATTTTTGGCTCGTCTTAAAATATTGGAAATCGATACTTTTTACCGCTGACCCTGTGCGACGCATCCTTATTTTATGTTTATCGTATTAAAAAATTTGTACGTTGGTGTCTGCATGGTACCAAAAGATTCTGTAATCAATGTACTATTAAAATGTATAATCGATGAATTTTTGGCTCGTCTTAAAATATTAGAAATTGATACATTTATGCCGCTGACCCTATGCGACGCATCCTTAATTTATGTATAGCAAATGAAAAAGTTTGTACGCTGTTGTCTGCTTGGTACCAAAATATTCTGTAATCAATGTACTATTAAAATGTATAATCGATGAATTTTTGGCTCGTCTTAAAATATTAGAAATCGATACTTTTTTGACGCGAATCCTGTGCGACGCATGCTTATTTTATGTTTATCGTATTAAAAAATTTGTACGCTGGTGTCTGTTTGGTACCAAATGATTCTGTAATAAATGTACTATCAAAATGTATAATCGATGAATTTTTGGCTCGTCTTAAAATATTAGAAATTAATACTTTTTTGACGCGGACCCTGTGCGACGCATACTTATTTTATGTTTATCGTATTAAAAAATTTGTACGCTGGGGTCTGCATGGTACCAAAAGATTCTGTAATCAATGTACTATTAAAATGTATAATCGATGAATTTTTGGCTCGTCTTAAAATATTAGAAATCGATACTTTTTTGACGCGGACCCTGTGCGACGCATCCTTATTTTATGTTTATCGTATTAAAAAATTTGTACGCTGGTGTCTGTTTGGTACCAAATGATTCTGTAATAAATGTACTATCAAAATGTATAATCGATGAATTTTTGACTCGTCTTTAAATATTAGAAATTGATACATTTATGCCGCTGACCCTATGCGACGCATCCTTAATTTATGTATAGCAAATGAAAAAGTTTGTACGCTGTTGTCTGCTTGGTACCAAAATATTCTGTAATCAATGTACTATTAAAATGTATAATCGATGAATTTTTGGCTCGTCTTAAAATATTAGAAATTAATACTTTTTTGACGCGGACCCTGTGCGACGCATCCTTATTTTATGTTTATCGTATTAAAAAATTTGTACGCTGGTGTCTGCATGGTACCAAAAGATTCTGTAATCAATGTACTATTAAAATGTATAATCGATGAATTTTTGGCTCGTCTCAAAATATTAGAAATCGATACATTTTTGACGCGGATCCTGTGCGACGCATGCTTATTTTATGTTTATCGTATTAAAAAATTTGTACGCTGGTGTCTGTTTGGTACAAAATGATTCTGTAATAAATGTACTATCAAAATGTATAATCGATGAATGTTTGGCTCGTCTTAAAATATTAGAAATTAATACTTTTTTGACGCGGACCCTGTGCGACGCATACTTATTTTATGTTTATCGTATTAAAAAATTTGTACGCTGGTGTCTGTTTGGTACCAAATGATTGTGTAATCAATGTACTATTAAAATGTATAATCGATGAATTTTTGGCTCGTCTTAAAATATTAGAAATCGATACATTTATGCCGCTGACCCTATGCGACGCATCCTTAATTTATGTATAGCAAATGAAAAAGTTTGTACGCTGTTGTCTGCTTGGTACCAAAAGATTCTGTAATCAATGTACTATTAAAATGTATAATCGATGAATTTTTGGCTCGTCTTAAAATATTAGAAAGCGATACTTTTTTACCGCTGACCATATGCGACGCAACATTACTTTATGTATATCAAGTTAAAAAATTTGTACGCTGGTGTCTGTTTGGTACCAAAAGATTCTGTAATCAATGTACTATTAAAATGTATAATCGATGAATTTTTGGCTCGTCTTAAAATATTAGAAATGAATACTTTTTTGACGCGGACCCTGTGCGACGCATACTTATTTTATGTTTATCGTATTAAAAAATTTGTACGCTGGTGTCTGCATGGTACCAAAAGATTCTGTAATCAATGTAATATTAAAATGTATAATCGATGAATTTTTGGCTCGTCTCAAAATATTAGAAATCGATACATTTATGCCGCGGATCCTGTGCGACGCATGCTTATTTTATGTTTATCGTATTAAAAAATTTGTACGCTGGTGTCTGTTTGGTACCAAATGATTCTGTAATAAATGTACTATCAAAATGTATAATCGATGAATTTTTGGCTAGTCTTAAAATATTAGAAATTAATACTTTTTTGACGCGGAACCTGTGCGACACATACTTATTTTATGTTTATCGTATTAAAAAATTTGTACGCTGGTGTCTGTTTGGTACCAAATGATTGTGTAATCAATGTACTATTAAAATGTATAATCGATGAATTTTTGGCTCGTCTTAAAATATTAGAAATTGATACATTTATGCCGCTGACCCTATGCGACGCATCCTTAATTTATGTATAGCAAATGAAAAAGTTTGTACGCTGTTGTCTGCTTGGTACCAAAAGATTCTGTAATCAATGTACTATTAAAATGTATAATCGATGAATTTTTGGCTTGTCTTAAAATATTAGAAATCGATACTTTTTTACCGCTGACCCTATGCGACGCAACATTATTTTATGTATATCAAGTTAAAAAATTTGTACGCTGGTGTCTGTTTGGTACCAAAAGATTCTGTAATCAATGTACTATTAAAATGTATAATCGATGAATTTTTGGCTCGTCTTAAAATATTAGAAATTAATACTTTTTTGACGCGGACCCTGTGCGACGCATGCTTATTTTATGTATAGCAAATGAAAAAGTTTGTACGCTGTTGTCTGCTTGGTACCAAAAGATTCTGTAATTAATGTACTATTAAAATGTATAATCGATGAATTTTTGGCTCGTCTTAAAATATTAGAAATCGATACTTTTTTGACGCGGATCCTGTGCGACGCATCCTTATTTTATGTTTATCAAGTAAAAAAATTTGTACGCTGTTGTCTGGTTGGTACCAAAAGATTCTGTAATCAATGTACTATTAAAATGTATAATCGATGAATTTTTGGCTCGCCTTAAAATATTGGAAATCGATACTTTTTACCGCTGACCCTGTGCGACGCATCCTTATTTTATGTTTATCGTATTAAAAAATTTGTACGCTGGTGTCTGCATGGTACCAAAAGATTCTGTAATCAATGTATTATTAAAATGTATAATCGATGAATTTTTGGCTCGTCTTAAAATATTAGAAATTGATACATTTATGCCGCTGACCCTATGCGACGCATCCTTAATTTATGTATAGCAAATGAAAAAGTTTGTACGCTGTTGTCTGCTTGGTACCAAAATATTCTGTAATCAATGTACTATTAAAATGTATAATCGATGAATTTTTGGCTCGTCTTAAAATATTAGAAATCGATACTTTTTTGACGCGAATCCTGTGCGACGCATGCTTATTTTATGTTTATCGTATTAAAAAATTTGTACGCTGGTGTCTGTTTGGTACCAAATGATTCTGTAATAAATGTACTATCAAAATGTATAATCGATGAATTTTTGGCTCGTCTTAAAATATTAGAAATTAATACTTTTTTGACGCGGACCCTGTGCGACGCATACTTATTTTATGTTTATCGTATTAAAAAATTTGTACGCTGGGGTCTGCATGGTACCAAAAGATTCTGTAATCAATGTACTATTAAAATGTATAATCGATGAATTTTTGGCTCGTCTTAAAATATTAGAAATCGATACTTTTTTGACGCGGACCCTGTGCGACGCATCCTTATTTTATGTTTATCGTATTAAAAAATTTGTACGCTGGTGTCTGTTTGGTACCAAATGATTCTGTAATAAATGTACTATCAAAATGTATAATCGATGAATTTTTGGCTCGTCTTTAAATATTAGAAATTGATACATTTATGCCGCTGACCCTATGCGACGCATCCTTAATTTATGTATAGCAAATGAAAAAGTTTGTACGCTGTTGTCTGCTTGGTACCAAAATATTCTGTAATCAATGTACTATTAAAATGTATAATCGATGAATTTTTGGCTCGTCTTAAAATATTAGAAATTAATACTTTTTTGACGCGGACCCTGTGCGACGCATCCTTATTTTATGTTTATCGTATTAAAAAATTTGTACGCTGGTGTCTGCATGGTACCAAAAGATTCTGTAATCAATGTACTATTAAAATGTATAATCGATGAATTTTTGGCTCGTCTCAAAATATTAGAAATCGATACATTTTTGACGCGGATCCTGTGCGACGCATGCTTATTTTATGTTTATCGTATTAAAAAATTTGTACGCTGGTGTCTGTTTGGTACAAAATGATTCTGTAATAAATGTACTATCAAAATGTATAATCGATGAATGTTTGGCTCGTCTTAAAATATTAGAAATTAATACTTTTTTGACGCGGACCCTGTGCGACGCATACTTATTTTATGTTTATCGTATTAAAAAATTTGTACGCTGGTGTCTGTTTGGTACCAAATGATTGTGTAATCAATGTACTATTAAAATGTATAATCGATGAATTTTTGGCTCGTCTTAAAATATTAGAAATCGATACATTTATGCCGCTGACCCTATGCGACGCATCCTTAATTTATGTATAGCAAATGAAAAAGTTTGTACGCTGTTGTCTGCTTGGTACCAAAAGATTCTGTAATCAATGTACTATTAAAATGTATAATCGATGAATTTTTGGCTCGTCTTAAAATATTAGAAAGCGATACTTTTTTACCGCTGACCCTATGCGACGCAACATTATTTTATGTATATCAAGTTAAAAAATTTGTACGCTGGTGTCTGTTTGGTACCAAAAGATTCTGTAATCAATGTACTATTAAAATGTATAATCGATGAATTTTTGGCTCGTCTTAAAATATTAGAAATTAATACTTTTTTGACGCGGACCCTGTGCGACGCATGCTTATTTTATGTTTATCGTATTAAAAAATTTGTACGCTGGTGTCTGCATGGTACCAAAAGATTCTGTAATCAATGTACTATTAAAATGTATAATCGATGAATTTTTGGCTCGTCTCAAAATATTAGAAATCGATACATTTTTGACGCGGATCCTGTGCGACGCATGCTTATTTTATGTTTATCGTATTAAAAAATTTGTACGCTGGTGTCTGTTTGGTACCAAATGATTCTGTAATAAATGTACTATCAAAATGTATAATCGATGAATTTTTGGCTCGTCTTAAAATATTAGAAATTAATACTTTTTTGACGCGGACCCTGTGCGACGCATACTTATTTTATGTTTATCGTATTAAAAAATTTGTACGCTGGTGTCTGTTTGGTACCAAATGATTGTGTAATCAATGTACTATTAAAATGTATAATCGATGAATTTTTGGCTCGTCTTAAAATATTAGAAATTGATACATTTATGCCGCTGACCCTATGCGACGCATCCTTAATTTATGTATAGCAAATGAAAAAGTTTGTACGCTGTTGTCTGCTTGGTACCAAAAGATTCTGTAATCAATGTACTATTAAAATGTATAATCGATGAATTTTTGGCTCGTCTTAAAATATTAGAAATTAAAACTTTTTTGACGCGGACCCTGTGCGACGCATGCTTATTTTATGTTTATCAAGTAAAAAAATTTGTACGCTGTTGTCTGGTTGGTACCAAAAGATTCTGTAATCAATGTACTATTAAAATGTATAATCGATGAATTTTTGGCTAGCCTTAAAATCTTGGAAATCGATACTTTTTACCGCTGACCCTGTGCGACGCATCCTTATTTTATGTTTATCGTATTAAAAAATTTGTACGCTGGTGTCTGCATGGTACCAAAAGATTCTGTAATCAATGTATTATTAAAATGTATAATCGATGAATTTTTGGCTCGTCTTTAAATATTAGAAATCGATACATTTATGCCGCTGACCCTATGCGACGCATCCTTAATTTATGTATAGCAAATGAAAAAGTTTGTACGCTGTTGTCTGCTTGGTACCAAAATATTCTGTAATCAATGTACTATTAAAATGTATAATCGATGAATTTTTGGCTCGTCTTAAAATATTAGAAATCGATACTTTTTTGACGCGGACCCTGTGCAACGCATCCTTATTTTATGTTTATCGTATTAAAAAATTTGTACGCTGGTGTCTGCATAGTACCAAGAGATTCTGTAATCAATGTACTATTAAAATGTATAATCGATGAATTTTTGGCTCGTTTTAAAATATTAGAAATCGATACTTTTTTACCGCTGACCCCATGCGACGCAACCTTACTTTATGTATATGAAGCTAAAAAATTTGTACGCTGGTGTCTGTTTGGTACCAAATGATTGTGTAATCAATGTACTATTAAAATGTATAATCGAAGAATTTTTGGCTCGTCTTAAAATATTAGAAATCGATACTTTTTTGACGCGGATCCTGTGCGACGCATGCTTATTTTATGTTTATCGTATTAAAAAATTTGTACGCTGGTGTCTGTTTGGTACCAAATGATTCTGTAATAAATGTACTATCAAAATGTATAATCGATGAATTTTTGGCTCGTCTTTAAATATTAGAAATTGATACATTTATGCCGCTGACTCTATGCGACGCAACCTTACTTTATGTATATCAAGATAAAAAATTTGTACGCTGGTGTCTGTTTGGTACCAAATGATTGTGTAATCAATGTACTATTAAAATGTATAATCGATGAATTTTTGGCTCGTCTTAAAATATTGGAAATCGATACTTTTTACCGCTGACCCTGTGCGACGCATCCTTATTTTATGTTTATCGTATTAAAAAATTTGTACGTTGGTGTCTGCATGGTACCAAAAGATTCTGTAATCAATGTACTATTAAAATGTATAATCGATGAATTTTTGGCTCGTCTTAAAATATTAGAAATTGATACATTTATGCCGCTGACCCTATGCGACGCATCCTTAATTTATGTATAGCAAATGAAAAAGTTTGTACGCTGTTGTCTGCTTGGTACCAAAATATTCTGTAATCAATGTACTATTAAAATGTATAATCGATGAATTTTTGGCTCGTCTTAAAATATTAGAAATTAATACTTTTTTGACGCGGACCCTGTGCGACGCATCCTTATTTTATGTTTATCGTATTAAAAAATTTGTACGCTGGTGTCTGCATGGTACCAAAAGATTCTGTAATCAATGTACTATTAAAATGTATAATCGATGAATTTTTGGCTCGTCTCAAAATATTAGAAATCGATACATTTTTGACGCGGATCCTGTGCGACGCATGCTTATTTTATGTTTATCGTATTAAAAAATTTGTACGCTGGTGTCTGTTTGGTACAAAATGATTCTGTAATAAATGTACTATCAAAATGTATAATCGATGAATGTTTGGCTCGTCTTAAAATATTAGAAATTAATACTTTTTTGACGCGGACCCTGTGCGACGCATACTTATTTTATGTTTATCGTATTAAAAAATTTGTACGCTGGTGTCTGTTTGGTACCAAATGATTGTGTAATCAATGTACTATTAAAATGTATAATCGATGAATTTTTGGCTCGTCTTAAAATATTAGAAATCGATACATTTATGCCGCTGACCCTATGCGACGCATCCTTAATTTATGTATAGCAAATGAAAAAGTTTGTACGCTGTTGTCTGCTTGGTACCAAAAGATTCTGTAATCAATGTACTATTAAAATGTATAATCGATGAATTTTTGGCTCGTCTTAAAATATTAGAAAGCGATACTTTTTTACCGCTGACCCTATGCGACGCAACATTATTTTATGTATATCAAGTTAAAAAATTTGTACGCTGGTGTCTGTTTGGTACCAAAAGATTCTGTAATCAATGTACTATTAAAATGTATAATCGATGAATTTTTGGCTCGTCTTAAAATATTAGAAATTAATACTTTTTTGACGCGGACCCTGTGCGACGCATGCTTATTTTATGTTTATCGTATTAAAAAATTTGTACGCTGGTGTCTGCATGGTACCAAAAGATTCTGTAATCAATGTACTATTAAAATGTATAATCGATGAATTTTTGGCTCGTCTCAAAATATTAGAAATCGATACATTTTTGACGCGGATCCTGTGCGACGCATGCTTATTTTATGTTTATCGTATTAAAAAATTTGTACGCTGGTGTCTGTTTGGTACCAAATGATTCTGTAATAAATGTACTATCAAAATGTATAATCGATGAATTTTTGGCTCGTCTTAAAATATTAGAAATTAATACTTTTTTGACGCGGACCCTGTGCGACGCATACTTATTTTATGTTTATCGTATTAAAAAATTTGTACGCTGGTGTCTGTTTGGTACCAAATGATTGTGTAATCAATGTACTATTAAAATGTATAATCGATGAATTTTTGGCTCGTCTTAAAATATTAGAAATTGATACATTTATGCCGCTGACCCTATGCGACGCATCCTTAATTTATGTATAGCAAATGAAAAAGTTTGTACGCTGTTGTCTGCTTGGTACCAAAAGATTCTGTAATCAATGTACTATTAAAATGTATAATCGATGAATTTTTGGCTCGTCTTAAAATATTAGAAATTAAAACTTTTTTGACGCGGACCCTGTGCGACGCATGCTTATTTTATGTTTATCAAGTAAAAAAATTTGTACGCTGTTGTCTGGTTGGTACCAAAAGATTCTGTAATCAATGTACTATTAAAATGTATAATCGATGAATTTTTGGCTCGTCTTAAAATATTGGAAATCGATACTTTTTACCGCTGACCCTGTGCGACGCATCCTTATTTTATGTTTATCGTATTAAAAAATTTGTACGCTGGTGTCTGTTTGGTACCAAATGATTCTGTAATAAATGTACTATCAAAATGTATAATCGATGAATTTTTGACTCGTCTTTAAATATTAGAAATTGATACATTTATGCCGCTGACCCTATGCGACGCATCCTTAATTTATGTATAGCAAATGAAAAAGTTTGTACGCTGTTGTCTGCTTGGTACCAAAATATTCTGTAATCAATGTACTATTAAAATGTATAATCGATGAATTTTTGGCTCGTCTTAAAATATTAGAAATTAATACTTTTTTGACGCGGACCCTGTGCGACGCATCCTTATTTTATGTTTATCGTATTAAAAAATTTGTACGCTGGTGTCTGCATGGTACCAAAAGATTCTGTAATCAATGTACTATTAAAATGTATAATCGATGAATTTTTGGCTCGTCTCAAAATATTAGAAATCGATACATTTTTGACGCGGATCCTGTGCGACGCATGCTTATTTTATGTTTATCGTATTAAAAAATTTGTACGCTGGTGTCTGTTTGGTACAAAATGATTCTGTAATAAATGTACTATCAAAATGTATAATCGATGAATGTTTGGCTCGTCTTAAAATATTAGAAATTAATACTTTTTTGACGCGGACCCTGTGCGACGCATACTTATTTTATGTTTATCGTATTAAAAAATTTGTACGCTGGTGTCTGTTTGGTACCAAATGATTGTGTAATCAATGTACTATTAAAATGTATAATCGATGAATTTTTGGCTCGTCTTAAAATATTAGAAATCGATACATTTATGCCGCTGACCCTATGCGACGCATCCTTAATTTATGTATAGCAAATGAAAAAGTTTGTACGCTGTTGTCTGCTTGGTACCAAAAGATTCTGTAATCAATGTACTATTAAAATGTATAATCGATGAATTTTTGGCTCGTCTTAAAATATTAGAAAGCGATACTTTTTTACCGCTGACCCTATGCGACGCAACATTATTTTATGTATATCAAGTTAAAAAATTTGTACGCTGGTGTCTGTTTGGTACCAAAAGATTCTGTAATCAATGTACTATTAAAATGTATAATCGATGAATTTTTGGCTCGTCTTAAAATATTAGAAATTAATACTTTTTTGACGCGGACCCTGTGCGACGCATGCTTATTTTATGTTTATCGTATTAAAAAATTTGTACGCTGGTGTCTGCATGGTACCAAAAGATTCTGTAATCAATGTACTATTAAAATGTATAATCGATGAATTTTTGGCTCGTCTCAAAATATTAGAAATCGATACATTTTTGACGCGGATCCTGTGCGACGCATGCTTATTTTATGTTTATCGTATTAAAAAATTTGTACGCTGGTGTCTGTTTGGTACCAAATGATTCTGTAATAAATGTACTATCAAAATGTATAATCGATGAATTTTTGGCTCGTCTTAAAATATTAGAAATTAATACTTTTTTGACGCGGACCCTGTGCGACGCATACTTATTTTATGTTTATCGTATTAAAAAATTTGTACGCTGGTGTCTGTTTGGTACCAAATGATTGTGTAATCAATGTACTATTAAAATGTATAATCGATGAATTTTTGGCTCGTCTTAAAATATTAGAAATTGATACATTTATGCCGCTGACCCTATGCGACGCATCCTTAATTTATGTATAGCAAATGAAAAAGTTTGTACGCTGTTGTCTGCTTGGTACCAAAAGATTCTGTAATCAATGTACTATTAAAATGTATAATCGATGAATTTTTGGCTCGTCTTAAAATATTAGAAATTAAAACTTTTTTGACGCGGACCCTGTGCGACGCATGCTTATTTTATGTTTATCAAGTAAAAAAATTTGTACGCTGTTGTCTGGTTGGTACCAAAAGATTCTGTAATCAATGTACTATTAAAATGTATAATCGATGAATTTTTGGCTAGCCTTAAAATCTTGGAAATCGATACTTTTTACCGCTGACCCTGTGCGACGCATCCTTATTTTATGTTTATCGTATTAAAAAATTTGTACGCTGGTGTCTGCATGGTACCAAAAGATTCTGTAATCAATGTATTATTAAAATGTATAATCGATGAATTTTTGGCTCGTCTTTAAATATTAGAAATCGATACATTTATGCCGCTGACCCTATGCGACGCATCCTTAATTTATGTATAGCAAATGAAAAAGTTTGTACGCTGTTGTCTGCTTGGTACCAAAATATTCTGTAATCAATGTACTATTAAAATGTATAATCGATGAATTTTTGGCTCGTCTTAAAATATTAGAAATCGATACTTTTTTGACGCGGACCCTGTGCAACGCATCCTTATTTTATGTTTATCGTATTAAAAAATTTGTACGCTGGTGTCTGCATAGTACCAAGAGATTCTGTAATCAATGTACTATTAAAATGTATAATCGATGAATTTTTGGCTCGTTTTAAAATATTAGAAATCGATACTTTTTTACCGCTGACCCCATGCGACGCAACCTTACTTTATGTATATGAAGCTAAAAAATTTGTACGCTGGTGTCTGTTTGGTACCAAATGATTGTGTAATCAATGTACTATTAAAATGTATAATCGAAGAATTTTTGGCTCGTCTTAAAATATTAGAAATCGATACTTTTTTGACGCGGATCCTGTGCGACGCATGCTTATTTTATGTTTATCGTATTAAAAAATTTGTACGCTGGTGTCTGTTTGGTACCAAATGATTCTGTAATAAATGTACTATCAAAATGTATAATCGATGAATTTTTGGCTCGTCTTTAAATATTAGAAATTGATACATTTATGCCGCTGACTCTATGCGACGCAACCTTACTTTATGTATATCAAGATAAAAAATTTGTACGCTGGTGTCTGTTTGGTACCAAATGATTGTGTAATCAATGTACTATTAAAATGTATAATCGATGAATTTTTGGCTCGTCTTAAAATATTGGAAATCGATACTTTTTACCGCTGACCCTGTGCGACGCATCCTTATTTTATGTTTATCGTATTAAAAAATTTGTACGTTGGTGTCTGCATGGTACCAAAAGATTCTGTAATCAATGTACTATTAAAATGTATAATCGATGAATTTTTGGCTCGTCTTAAAATATTAGAAATTGATACATTTATGCCGCTGACCCTATGCGACGCATCCTTAATTTATGTATAGCAAATGAAAAAGTTTGTACGCTGTTGTCTGCTTGGTACCAAAATATTCTGTAATCAATGTACTATTAAAATGTATAATCGATGAATTTTTGGCTCGTCTCAAAATATTAGAAATCGATACATTTTTGACGCGGATCCTGTGCGACGCATGCTTATTTTATGTTTATCGTATTAAAAAATTTGTACGCTGGTGTCTGTTTGGTACAAAATGATTCTGTAATAAATGTACTATCAAAATGTATAATCGATGAATGTTTGGCTCGTCTTAAAATATTAGAAATTAATACTTTTTTGACGCGGACCCTGTGCGACGCATACTTATTTTATGTTTATCGTATTAAAAAATTTGTACGCTGGTGTCTGTTTGGTACCAAATGATTGTGTAATCAATGTACTATTAAAATGTATAATCGATGAATTTTTGGCTCGTCTTAAAATATTAGAAATCGATACATTTATGCCGCTGACCCTATGCGACGCATCCTTAATTTATGTATAGCAAATGAAAAAGTTTGTACGCTGTTGTCTGCTTGGTACCAAAAGATTCTGTAATCAATGTACTATTAAAATGTATAATCGATGAATTTTTGGCTCGTCTTAAAATATTAGAAAGCGATACTTTTTTACCGCTGACCCTATGCGACGCAACATTATTTTATGTATATCAAGTTAAAAAATTTGTACGCTGGTGTCTGTTTGGTACCAAAAGATTCTGTAATCAATGTACTATTAAAATGTATAATCGATGAATTTTTGGCTCGTCTTAAAATATTAGAAATTAATACTTTTTTGACGCGGACCCTGTGCGACGCATGCTTATTTTATGTTTATCGTATTAAAAAATTTGTACGCTGGTGTCTGCATGGTACCAAAAGATTCTGTAATCAATGTACTATTAAAATGTATAATCGATGAATTTTTGGCTCGTCTCAAAATATTAGAAATCGATACATTTTTGACGCGGATCCTGTGCGACGCATGCTTATTTTATGTTTATCGTATTAAAAAATTTGTACGCTGGTGTCTGTTTGGTACCAAATGATTCTGTAATAAATGTACTATCAAAATGTATAATCGATGAATTTTTGGCTCGTCTTAAAATATTAGAAATTAATACTTTTTTGACGCGGACCCTGTGCGACGCATACTTATTTTATGTTTATCGTATTAAAAAATTTGTACGCTGGTGTCTGTTTGGTACCAAATGATTGTGTAATCAATGTACTATTAAAATGTATAATCGATGAATTTTTGGCTCGTCTTAAAATATTAGAAATTGATACATTTATGCCGCTGACCCTATGCGACGCATCTTTAATTTATGTATAGCAAATGAAAAAGTTTGTACGCTGTTGTCTGCTTGGTACCAAAAGATTCTGTAATCAATGTACTATTAAAATGTATAATCGATGAATTTTTGGCTCGTCTTAAAATATTAGAAATTAAAACTTTTTTGACGCGGACCCTGTGCGACGCATGCTTATTTTATGTTTATCAAGTAAAAAAATTTGTACGCTGTTGTCTGGTTGGTACCAAAAGATTCTGTAATCAATGTACTATTAAAATGTATAATCGATGAATTTTTGGCTAGCCTTAAAATCTTGGAAATCGATACTTTTTACCGCTGACCCTGTGCGACGCATCCTTATTTTATGTTTATCGTATTAAAAAATTTGTACGCTGGTGTCTGCATGGTACCAAAAGATTCTGTAATCAATGTATTATTAAAATGTATAATCGATGAATTTTTGGCTCGTCTTTAAATATTAGAAATCGATACATTTATGCCGCTGACCCTATGCGACGCATCCTTAATTTATGTATAGCAAATGAAAAAGTTTGTACGCTGTTGTCTGCTTGGTACCAAAATATTCTGTAATCAATGTACTATTAAAATGTATAATCGATGAATTTTTGGCTCGTCTTAAAATATTAGAAATCGATACTTTTTTGACGCGGACCCTGTGCAACGCATCCTTATTTTATGTTTATCGTATTAAAAAATTTGTACGCTGGTGTCTGTTTGGTACCAAATGATTCTGTAATAAATGTACTATCAAAATGTATAATCGATGAATTTTTGGCTCGTCTTTAAATATTAGAAATTGATACATTTATGCCGCTGACTCTATGCGACGCAACCTTACTTTATGTATATCAAGATAAAAAATTTGTACGCTGGTGTCTGTTTGGTACCAAATGATTGTGTAATCAATGTACTATTAAAATGTATAATCGATGAATTTTTGGCTCGTCTTAAAATATTGGAAATCGATACTTTTTACCGCTGACCCTGTGCGACGCATCCTTATTTTATGTTTATCGTATTAAAAAATTTGTACGTTGGTGTCTGCATGGTACCAAAAGATTCTGTAATCAATGTACTATTAAAATGTATAATCGATGAATTTTTGGCTCGTCTTAAAATATTAGAAATTGATACATTTATGCCGCTGACCCTATGCGACGCATCCTTAATTTATGTATAGCAAATGAAAAAGTTTGTACGCTGTTGTCTGCTTGGTACCAAAATATTCTGTAATCAATGTACTATTAAAATGTATAATCGATGAATTTTTGGCTCGTCTTAAAATATTAGAAATTAATACTTTTTTGACGCGGACCCTGTGCGACGCATCCTTATTTTATGTTTATCGTATTAAAAAATTTGTACGCTGGTGTCTGCATGGTACCAAAAGATTCTGTAATCAATGTACTATTAAAATGTATAATCGATGAATTTTTGGCTCGTCTCAAAATATTAGAAATCGATACATTTTTGACGCGGATCCTGTGCGACGCATGCTTATTTTATGTTTATCGTATTAAAAAATTTGTACGCTGGTGTCTGTTTGGTACCAAATGATTCTGTAATAAATGTACTATCAAAATGTATAATCGATGAATTTTTGGCTCGTCTTAAAATATTAGAAATTAATACTTTTTTGACGCGGACCCTGTGCGACGCATACTTATTTTATGTTTATCGTATTAAAAAATTTGTACGCTGGTGTCTGTTTGGTACCAAATGATTGTGTAATCAATGTACTATTAAAATGTATAATCGATGAATTTTTGGCTCGTCTTAAAATATTAGAAATCGATACTTTTTTGACGCGGATCCTGTGCGACGCATGCTTATTTTATGTTTATCGTATTAAAAAATTTGTACGCTGGTGTCTGCATGGTACCAAAAGATTCTGTAATCAATGTACTATTAAAATGTATAATCGATGAATTTTTGGCTCGTCTAAAAATATTAGAAATTGATACTTTTTTACCGCTGACCCTATGCGACGCAACATTACTTTATGTATATCAAGTTAAAAAATTTGTACGCTGGTGTCTGTTTGGTACCAAAAGATTCTGTAATCAATGTACTATTAAAATGTATAATCGATGAATTTTTGGCTCGTCTTAAAATATTAGAAATTAATACTTTTTTGACGCGGACCCTGTGCGACGCATGCTTATTTTATGTATAGCAAATGAAAAAGTTTGTACGCTGTTGTCTGCTTGGTACCAAAAGATTCTGTAATTAATGTACTATTAAAATGTATAATCGATGAATTTTTGGCTCGTCTTAAAATATTAGAAATCGATACTTTTTTGACGCGGATCCTGTGCGACGCATCCTTATTTTATGTTTATCAAGTAAAAAAATTTGTACGCTGTTGTCTGGTTGGTACCAAAAGATTCTGTAATCAATGTACTATTAAAATGTATAATCGATGAATTTTTGGCTCGCCTTAAAATATTGGAAATCGATACTTTTTACCGCTGACCCTGTGCGACGCATCCTTATTTTATGTTTATCGTATTAAAAAATTTGTACGCTGGTGTCTGCATGGTACCAAAAGATTCTGTAATCAATGTACTATTAAAATGTATAATCGATGAATTTTTGGCTCGCCTTAAAATATTGGAAATCGATACTTTTTACCGCTGACCCTGTGCGACGCATCCTTATTTTATGTTTATCGTATTAAAAAATTTGTACGCTGGTGTCTGCATGGTACCAAAAGATTCTGCAATCAATGTATTATTAAAATGTATAATCGATGAATTTTTGGCTCGTCTTTAAATATTAGAAATCGATACATTTATGCCGCTGACCCTATGCGACGCATCCTTAATTTATGTATAGCAAATGAAAAAGTTTGTACGCTGTTGTCTGCTTGGTACCAAAATATTCTGTAATCATTGTACTATTAAAATGTATAATCGATGAATTTTTGGCTCGTCTTAAAATATTAGAAATCGATACTTTTTTGACGCGGATCCTGTGCGACGCATGCTTATTTTATGTTTATCGTATTAAAAAATTTGTACGCTGGTGTCTGTTTGGTACCAAATGATTCTGTAATAAATGTACTATCAAAATGTATAATCGATGAATTTTTGGCTCGTCTTAAAATATTAGAAATTAATACTTTTTTGACGCGGACCCTGTGCGACGCATACTTATTTTATGTTTATCGTATTAAAAAATTTGTACGCTGGGGTCTGCATGGTACCAAAAGATTCTGTAATCAATGTACTATTAAAATGTATAATCGATGAATTTTTGGCTCGTTTAAAAATATTAGAAATCGATACTTTTTTGACGCGGACCCTGTGCGACGCATCCTTATTTTATGTTTATCGTATTAAAAAATTTGTACGCTGGTGTCTGTTTGGTACCAAATGATTCTGTAATAAATGTACTATCAAAATGTATAATCGATGAATTTTTGGCTCGTCTTTAAATATTAGAAATTGATACATTTATGCCGCTGACCCTATGCGACGCATCCTTAATTTATGTATAGCAAATGAAAAAGTTTGTACGCTGGTGTCTGTTTGGTACCAAATGATTGTGTAATCAATGTACTATTAAAATGTATAATCGATGAATTTTTGGCTCGTCTTAAAATATTAGAAATCGATACTTTTTTGACGCGGATCCTGTGCGACGCATGCTTATTTTATGTTTATCGTATTAAAAAATTTGTACGCTGGTGTCTGCATGGTACCAAAAGATTCTGTAATCAATGTACTATTAAAATGTATAATCGATGAATTTTTGGCTCGTCTAAAAATATTAGAAATTGATACATTTATGCCGCTGACCCTATGCGACGCATCCTTAATTTATGTATAGCAAATGAAAAAGTTTGTACGCTGTTGTCTGCTTGGTACCAAAAGATTCTGTAATCAATGTACTATTAAAATGTATAATCGATGAATTTTTGGCTCGTCTTAAAATATTAGAAATCGATACTTTTTTGACGCGGACCCTGTGCGACGCATTCTTATTTTATGTTTATCGTATTAAAAAATTTGTACGCTGGTGTCTGTTTGGTACCAAATGATTCTGTAATAAATGTACTATCAAAATGTATAATCGATGAATTTTTGGCTCGTCTTAAAATATTGGAAATCGATACTTTTTTGACGCGGATCCTGTGCGACGCATGCTTATTTTATGTTTATCGTATTAAAAAATTTGTACGCTGGTGTCTGCATGGTACCAAAAGATTCTGTAATCAATGTACTATTAAAATGTATAATCGATGAATTTTTGGCTCGTTTTAAAATATTAGAAATCGATACTTTTTTACCGCTGACCCCATGCGACGCAACCTTACTTTATGTATATCAAGATAAAAAATTTGTACGCTGGTGTCTGTTTGGTACCAAATGATTGTGTAATCAATGTACTATTAAAATGTATAATCGATGAATTTTTGGCTCGTCTTAAAATATTGGAAATCGATACTTTTTACCGCTGACCCTGTGCGACGCATCCTTATTTTATGTTTATCGTATTAAAAAATTTGTACGTTGGTGTCTGCATGGTACCAAAAGATTCTGTAATCAATGTACTATTAAAATGTATAATCGATGAATTTTTGGCTCGTCTTAAAATATTAGAAATTGATACATTTATGCCGCTGACCCTATGCGACGCATCCTTAATTTATGTATAGCAAATGAAAAAGTTTGTACGCTGTTGTCTGCTTGGTACCAAAATATTCTGTAATCAATGTACTATTAAAATGTATAATCGATGAATTTTTGGCTCGTCTTAAAATATTAGAAATCGATACTTTTTTGACGCGAATCCTGTGCGACGCATGCTTATTTTATGTTTATCGTATTAAAAAATTTGTACGCTGGTGTCTGTTTGGTACCAAATGATTCTGTAATAAATGTACTATCAAAATGTATAATCGATGAATTTTTGGCTCGTCTTAAAATATTAGAAATTAATACTTTTTTGACGCGGACCCTGTGCGACGCATACTTATTTTATGTTTATCGTATTAAAAAATTTGTACGCTGGGGTCTGCATGGTACCAAAAGATTCTGTAATCAATGTACTATTAAAATGTATAATCGATGAATTTTTGGCTCGTCTTAAAATATTAGAAATCGATACTTTTTTGACGCGGACCCTGTGCGACGCATCCTTATTTTATGTTTATCGTATTAAAAAATTTGTACGCTGGTGTCTGTTTGGTACCAAATGATTCTGTAATAAATGTACTATCAAAATGTATAATCGATGAATTTTTGGCTCGTCTTTAAATATTAGAAATTGATACATTTATGCCGCTGACCCTATGCGACGCATCCTTAATTTATGTATAGCAAATGAAAAAGTTTGTACGCTGTTGTCTGCTTGGTACCAAAATATTCTGTAATCAATGTACTATTAAAATGTATAATCGATGAATTTTTGGCTCGTCTTAAAATATTAGAAATTAATACTTTTTTGACGCGGACCCTGTGCGACGCATCCTTATTTTATGTTTATCGTATTAAAAAATTTGTACGCTGGTGTCTGCATGGTACCAAAAGATTCTGTAATCAATGTACTATTAAAATGTATAATCGATGAATTTTTGGCTCGTCTCAAAATATTAGAAATCGATACATTTTTGACGCGGATCCTGTGCGACGCATGCTTATTTTATGTTTATCGTATTAAAAAATTTGTACGCTGGTGTCTGTTTGGTACCAAATGATTCTGTAATAAATGTACTATCAAAATGTATAATCGATGAATTTTTGGCTCGTCTTAAAATATTAGAAATTAATACTTTTTTGACGCGGACCCTGTGCGACGCATACTTATTTTATGTTTATCGTATTAAAAAATTTGTACGCTGGTGTCTGTTTGGTACCAAATGATTGTGTAATCAATGTACTATTAAAATGTATAATCGATGAATTTTTGGCTCGTCTTAAAATATTAGAAATCGATACTTTTTTGACGCGGATCCTGTGCGACGCATGCTTATTTTATGTTTATCGTATTAAAAAATTTGTACGCTGGTGTCTGCATGGTACCAAAAGATTCTGTAATCAATGTACTATTAAAATGTATAATCGATGAATTTTTGGCTCGTCTAAAAATATTAGAAATTGATACTTTTTTACCGCTGACCCTATGCGACGCAACATTACTTTATGTATATCAAGTTAAAAAATTTGTACGCTGGTGTCTGTTTGGTACCAAAAGATTCTGTAATCAATGTACTATTAAAATGTATAATCGATGAATTTTTGGCTCGTCTTAAAATATTAGAAATCGATACTTTTTTGACGCGAATCCTGTGCGACGCATGCTTATTTTATGTTTATCGTATTAAAAAATTTGTACGCTGGTGTCTGTTTGGTACCAAATGATTCTGTAATAAATGTACTATCAAAATGTATAATCGATGAATTTTTGGCTCGTCTTAAAATATTAGAAATTAATACTTTTTTGACGCGGACCCTGTGCGACGCATACTTATTTTATGTTTATCGTATTAAAAAATTTGTACGCTGGGGTCTGCATGGTACCAAAAGATTCTGTAATCAATGTACTATTAAAATGTATAATCGATGAATTTTTGGCTCGTCTTAAAATATTAGAAATCGATACTTTTTTGACGCGGACCCTGTGCGACGCATCCTTATTTTATGTTTATCGTATTAAAAAATTTGTACGCTGGTGTCTGTTTGGTACCAAATGATTCTGTAATAAATGTACTATCAAAATGTATAATCGATGAATTTTTGGCTCGTCTTTAAATATTAGAAATTGATACATTTATGCCGCTGACCCTATGCGACGCATCCTTAATTTATGTATAGCAAATGAAAAAGTTTGTACGCTGTTGTCTGCTTGGTACCAAAATATTCTGTAATCAATGTACTATTAAAATGTATAATCGATGAATTTTTGGCTCGTCTTAAAATATTAGAAATTAATACTTTTTTGACGCGGACCCTGTGCGACGCATCCTTATTTTATGTTTATCGTATTAAAAAATTTGTACGCTGGTGTCTGCATGGTACCAAAAGATTCTGTAATCAATGTACTATTAAAATGTATAATCGATGAATTTTTGGCTCGTCTCAAAATATTAGAAATCGATACATTTTTGACGCGGATCCTGTGCGACGCATGCTTATTTTATGTTTATCGTATTAAAAAATTTGTACGCTGGTGTCTGTTTGGTACAAAATGATTCTGTAATAAATGTACTATCAAAATGTATAATCGATGAATGTTTGGCTCGTCTTAAAATATTAGAAATTAATACTTTTTTGACGCGGACCCTGTGCGACGCATACTTATTTTATGTTTATCGTATTAAAAAATTTGTACGCTGGTGTCTGTTTGGTACCAAATGATTGTGTAATCAATGTACTATTAAAATGTATAATCGATGAATTTTTGGCTCGTCTTAAAATATTAGAAATCGATACATTTATGCCGCTGACCCTATGCGACGCATCCTTAATTTATGTATAGCAAATGAAAAAGTTTGTACGCTGTTGTCTGCTTGGTACCAAAAGATTCTGTAATCAATGTACTATTAAAATGTATAATCGATGAATTTTTGGCTCGTCTTAAAATATTAGAAAGCGATACTTTTTTACCGCTGACCCTATGCGACGCAACATTATTTTATGTATATCAAGTTAAAAAATTTGTACGCTGGTGTCTGTTTGGTACCAAAAGATTCTGTAATCAATGTACTATTAAAATGTATAATCGATGAATTTTTGGCTCGTCTTAAAATATTAGAAATTAATACTTTTTTGACGCGGACCCTGTGCGACGCATGCTTATTTTATGTTTATCGTATTAAAAAATTTGTACGCTGGTGTCTGCATGGTACCAAAAGATTCTGTAATCAATGTACTATTAAAATGTATAATCGATGAATTTTTGGCTCGTCTCAAAATATTAGAAATCGATACATTTTTGACGCGGATCCTGTGCGACGCATGCTTATTTTATGTTTATCGTATTAAAAAATTTGTACGCTGGTGTCTGTTTGGTACCAAATGATTCTGTAATAAATGTACTATCAAAATGTATAATCGATGAATTTTTGGCTCGTCTTAAAATATTAGAAATTAATACTTTTTTGACGCGGACCCTGTGCGACGCATACTTATTTTATGTTTATCGTATTAAAAAATTTGTACGCTGGTGTCTGTTTGGTACCAAATGATTGTGTAATCAATGTACTATTAAAATGTATAATCGATGAATTTTTGGCTCGTCTTAAAATATTAGAAATTGATACATTTATGCCGCTGACCCTATGCGACGCATCCTTAATTTATGTATAGCAAATGAAAAAGTTTGTACGCTGTTGTCTGCTTGGTACCAAAAGATTCTGTAATCAATGTACTATTAAAATGTATAATCGATGAATTTTTGGCTAGCCTTAAAATCTTGGAAATCGATACTTTTTACCGCTGACCCTGTGCGACGCATCCTTATTTTATGTTTATCGTATTAAAAAATTTGTACGCTGGTGTCTGCATGGTACCAAAAGATTCTGTAATCAATGTATTATTAAAATGTATAATCGATGAATTTTTGGCTCGTCTTTAAATATTAGAAATCGATACATTTATGCCGCTGACCCTATGCGACGCATCCTTAATTTATGTATAGCAAATGAAAAAGTTTGTACGCTGTTGTCTGCTTGGTACCAAAATATTCTGTAATCAATGTACTATTAAAATGTATAATCGATGAATTTTTGGCTCGTCTTAAAATATTAGAAATCGATACTTTTTTGACGCGGACCCTGTGCAACGCATCCTTATTTTATGTTTATCGTATTAAAAAATTTGTACGCTGGTGTCTGCATAGTACCAAGAGATTCTGTAATCAATGTACTATTAAAATGTATAATCGATGAATTTTTGGCTCGTTTTAAAATATTAGAAATCGATACTTTTTTACCGCTGACCCCATGCGACGCAACCTTACTTTATGTATATGAAGCTAAAAAATTTGTACGCTGGTGTCTGTTTGGTACCAAATGATTGTGTAATCAATGTACTATTAAAATGTATAATCGAAGAATTTTTGGCTCGTCTTAAAATATTAGAAATCGATACTTTTTTGACGCGGATCCTGTGCGACGCATGCTTATTTTATGTTTATCGTATTAAAAAATTTGTACGCTGGTGTCTGTTTGGTACCAAATGATTCTGTAATAAATGTACTATCAAAATGTATAATCGATGAATTTTTGGCTCGTCTTTAAATATTAGAAATTGATACATTTATGCCGCTGACTCTATGCGACGCAACCTTACTTTATGTATATCAAGATAAAAAATTTGTACGCTGGTGTCTGTTTGGTACCAAATGATTGTGTAATCAATGTACTATTAAAATGTATAATCGATGAATTTTTGGCTCGTCTTAAAATATTGGAAATCGATACTTTTTACCGCTGACCCTGTGCGACGCATCCTTATTTTATGTTTATCGTATTAAAAAATTTGTACGTTGGTGTCTGCATGGTACCAAAAGATTCTGTAATCAATGTACTATTAAAATGTATAATCGATGAATTTTTGGCTCGTCTTAAAATATTAGAAATTGATACATTTATGCCGCTGACCCTATGCGACGCATCCTTAATTTATGTATAGCAAATGAAAAAGTTTGTACGCTGTTGTCTGCTTGGTACCAAAATATTCTGTAATCAATGTACTATTAAAATGTATAATCGATGAATTTTTGGCTCGTCTTAAAATATTAGAAATCGATACTTTTTTGACGCGAATCCTGTGCGACGCATGCTTATTTTATGTTTATCGTATTAAAAAATTTGTACGCTGGTGTCTGTTTGGTACCAAATGATTCTGTAATAAATGTACTATCAAAATGTATAATCGATGAATTTTTGGCTCGTCTTAAAATATTAGAAATTAATACTTTTTTGACGCGGACCCTGTGCGACGCATACTTATTTTATGTTTATCGTATTAAAAAATTTGTACGCTGGGGTCTGCATGGTACCAAAAGATTCTGTAATCAATGTACTATTAAAATGTATAATCGATGAATTTTTGGCTCGTCTTAAAATATTAGAAATCGATACTTTTTTGACGCGGACCCTGTGCGACGCATCCTTATTTTATGTTTATCGTATTAAAAAATTTGTACGCTGGTGTCTGTTTGGTACCAAATGATTCTGTAATAAATGTACTATCAAAATGTATAATCGATGAATTTTTGGCTCGTCTTTAAATATTAGAAATTGATACATTTATGCCGCTGACCCTATGCGACGCATCCTTAATTTATGTATAGCAAATGAAAAAGTTTGTACGCTGTTGTCTGCTTGGTACCAAAATATTCTGTAATCAATGTACTATTAAAATGTATAATCGATGAATTTTTGGCTCGTCTTAAAATATTAGAAATTAATACTTTTTTGACGCGGACCCTGTGCGACGCATCCTTATTTTATGTTTATCGTATTAAAAAATTTGTACGCTGGTGTCTGCATGGTACCAAAAGATTCTGTAATCAATGTACTATTAAAATGTATAATCGATGAATTTTTGGCTCGTCTCAAAATATTAGAAATCGATACATTTTTGACGCGGATCCTGTGCGACGCATGCTTATTTTATGTTTATCGTATTAAAAAATTTGTACGCTGGTGTCTGTTTGGTACAAAATGATTCTGTAATAAATGTACTATCAAAATGTATAATCGATGAATGTTTGGCTCGTCTTAAAATATTAGAAATTAATACTTTTTTGACGCGGACCCTGTGCGACGCATACTTATTTTATGTTTATCGTATTAAAAAATTTGTACGCTGGTGTCTGTTTGGTACCAAATGATTGTGTAATCAATGTACTATTAAAATGTATAATCGATGAATTTTTGGCTCGTCTTAAAATATTAGAAATCGATACATTTATGCCGCTGACCCTATGCGACGCATCCTTAATTTATGTATAGCAAATGAAAAAGTTTGTACGCTGTTGTCTGCTTGGTACCAAAAGATTCTGTAATCAATGTACTATTAAAATGTATAATCGATGAATTTTTGGCTCGTCTTAAAATATTAGAAAGCGATACTTTTTTACCGCTGACCCTATGCGACGCAACATTATTTTATGTATATCAAGTTAAAAAATTTGTACGCTGGTGTCTGTTTGGTACCAAAAGATTCTGTAATCAATGTACTATTAAAATGTATAATCGATGAATTTTTGGCTCGTCTTAAAATATTAGAAATTAATACTTTTTTGACGCGGACCCTGTGCGACGCATGCTTATTTTATGTTTATCGTATTAAAAAATTTGTACGCTGGTGTCTGCATGGTACCAAAAGATTCTGTAATCAATGTACTATTAAAATGTATAATCGATGAATTTTTGGCTCGTCTCAAAATATTAGAAATCGATACATTTTTGACGCGGATCCTGTGCGACGCATGCTTATTTTATGTTTATCGTATTAAAAAATTTGTACGCTGGTGTCTGTTTGGTACCAAATGATTCTGTAATAAATGTACTATCAAAATGTATAATCGATGAATTTTTGGCTCGTCTTAAAATATTAGAAATTAATACTTTTTTGACGCGGACCCTGTGCGACGCATACTTATTTTATGTTTATCGTATTAAAAAATTTGTACGCTGGTGTCTGTTTGGTACCAAATGATTGTGTAATCAATGTACTATTAAAATGTATAATCGATGAATTTTTGGCTCGTCTTAAAATATTAGAAATTGATACATTTATGCCGCTGACCCTATGCGACGCATCCTTAATTTATGTATAGCAAATGAAAAAGTTTGTACGCTGTTGTCTGCTTGGTACCAAAAGATTCTGTAATCAATGTACTATTAAAATGTATAATCGATGAATTTTTGGCTCGTCTTAAAATATTAGAAATTAAAACTTTTTTGACGCGGACCCTGTGCGACGCATGCTTATTTTATGTTTATCAAGTAAAAAAATTTGTACGCTGTTGTCTGGTTGGTACCAAAAGATTCTGTAATCAATGTACTATTAAAATGTATAATCGATGAATTTTTGGCTAGCCTTAAAATCTTGGAAATCGATACTTTTTACCGCTGACCCTGTGCGACGCATCCTTATTTTATGTTTATCGTATTAAAAAATTTGTACGCTGGTGTCTGCATGGTACCAAAAGATTCTGTAATCAATGTATTATTAAAATGTATAATCGATGAATTTTTGGCTCGTCTTTAAATATTAGAAATCGATACATTTATGCCGCTGACCCTATGCGACGCATCCTTAATTTATGTATAGCAAATGAAAAAGTTTGTACGCTGTTGTCTGCTTGGTACCAAAATATTCTGTAATCAATGTACTATTAAAATGTATAATCGATGAATTTTTGGCTCGTCTTAAAATATTAGAAATCGATACTTTTTTGACGCGGACCCTGTGCAACGCATCCTTATTTTATGTTTATCGTATTAAAAAATTTGTACGCTGGTGTCTGCATAGTACCAAGAGATTCTGTAATCAATGTACTATTAAAATGTATAATCGATGAATTTTTGGCTCGTTTTAAAATATTAGAAATCGATACTTTTTTACCGCTGACCCCATGCGACGCAACCTTACTTTATGTATATGAAGCTAAAAAATTTGTACGCTGGTGTCTGTTTGGTACCAAATGATTGTGTAATCAATGTACTATTAAAATGTATAATCGAAGAATTTTTGGCTCGTCTTAAAATATTAGAAATCGATACTTTTTTGACGCGGATCCTGTGCGACGCATGCTTATTTTATGTTTATCGTATTAAAAAATTTGTACGCTGGTGTCTGTTTGGTACCAAATGATTCTGTAATAAATGTACTATCAAAATGTATAATCGATGAATTTTTGGCTCGTCTTTAAATATTAGAAATTGATACATTTATGCCGCTGACTCTATGCGACGCAACCTTACTTTATGTATATCAAGATAAAAAATTTGTACGCTGGTGTCTGTTTGGTACCAAATGATTGTGTAATCAATGTACTATTAAAATGTATAATCGATGAATTTTTGGCTCGTCTTAAAATATTGGAAATCGATACTTTTTACCGCTGACCCTGTGCGACGCATCCTTATTTTATGTTTATCGTATTAAAAAATTTGTACGTTGGTGTCTGCATGGTACCAAAAGATTCTGTAATCAATGTACTATTAAAATGTATAATCGATGAATTTTTGGCTCGTCTTAAAATATTAGAAATTGATACATTTATGCCGCTGACCCTATGCGACGCATCCTTAATTTATGTATAGCAAATGAAAAAGTTTGTACGCTGTTGTCTGCTTGGTACCAAAATATTCTGTAATCAATGTACTATTAAAATGTATAATCGATGAATTTTTGGCTCGTCTTAAAATATTAGAAATTAATACTTTTTTGACGCGGACCCTGTGCGACGCATCCTTATTTTATGTTTATCGTATTAAAAAATTTGTACGCTGGTGTCTGCATGGTACCAAAAGATTCTGTAATCAATGTACTATTAAAATGTATAATCGATGAATTTTTGGCTCGTCTCAAAATATTAGAAATCGATACATTTTTGACGCGGATCCTGTGCGACGCATGCTTATTTTATGTTTATCGTATTAAAAAATTTGTACGCTGGTGTCTGTTTGGTACAAAATGATTCTGTAATAAATGTACTATCAAAATGTATAATCGATGAATGTTTGGCTCGTCTTAAAATATTAGAAATTAATACTTTTTTGACGCGGACCCTGTGCGACGCATACTTATTTTATGTTTATCGTATTAAAAAATTTGTACGCTGGTGTCTGTTTGGTACCAAATGATTGTGTAATCAATGTACTATTAAAATGTATAATCGATGAATTTTTGGCTCGTCTTAAAATATTAGAAATCGATACATTTATGCCGCTGACCCTATGCGACGCATCCTTAATTTATGTATAGCAAATGAAAAAGTTTGTACGCTGTTGTCTGCTTGGTACCAAAAGATTCTGTAATCAATGTACTATTAAAATGTATAATCGATGAATTTTTGGCTCGTCTTAAAATATTAGAAAGCGATACTTTTTTACCGCTGACCCTATGCGACGCAACATTATTTTATGTATATCAAGTTAAAAAATTTGTACGCTGGTGTCTGTTTGGTACCAAAAGATTCTGTAATCAATGTACTATTAAAATGTATAATCGATGAATTTTTGGCTCGTCTTAAAATATTAGAAATTAATACTTTTTTGACGCGGACCCTGTGCGACGCATGCTTATTTTATGTTTATCGTATTAAAAAATTTGTACGCTGGTGTCTGCATGGTACCAAAAGATTCTGTAATCAATGTACTATTAAAATGTATAATCGATGAATTTTTGGCTCGTCTCAAAATATTAGAAATCGATACATTTTTGACGCGGATCCTGTGCGACGCATGCTTATTTTATGTTTATCGTATTAAAAAATTTGTACGCTGGTGTCTGTTTGGTACCAAATGATTCTGTAATAAATGTACTATCAAAATGTATAATCGATGAATTTTTGGCTCGTCTTAAAATATTAGAAATTAATACTTTTTTGACGCGGACCCTGTGCGACGCATACTTATTTTATGTTTATCGTATTAAAAAATTTGTACGCTGGTGTCTGTTTGGTACCAAATGATTGTGTAATCAATGTACTATTAAAATGTATAATCGATGAATTTTTGGCTCGTCTTAAAATATTAGAAATTGATACATTTATGCCGCTGACCCTATGCGACGCATCCTTAATTTATGTATAGCAAATGAAAAAGTTTGTACGCTGTTGTCTGCTTGGTACCAAAAGATTCTGTAATCAATGTACTATTAAAATGTATAATCGATGAATTTTTGGCTCGTCTTAAAATATTAGAAATTAAAACTTTTTTGACGCGGACCCTGTGCGACGCATGCTTATTTTATGTTTATCAAGTAAAAAAATTTGTACGCTGTTGTCTGGTTGGTACCAAAAGATTCTGTAATCAATGTACTATTAAAATGTATAATCGATGAATTTTTGGCTAGCCTTAAAATCTTGGAAATCGATACTTTTTACCGCTGACCCTGTGCGACGCATCCTTATTTTATGTTTATCGTATTAAAAAATTTGTACGCTGGTGTCTGCATGGTACCAAAAGATTCTGTAATCAATGTATTATTAAAATGTATAATCGATGAATTTTTGGCTCGTCTTTAAATATTAGAAATCGATACATTTATGCCGCTGACCCTATGCGACGCATCCTTAATTTATGTATAGCAAATGAAAAAGTTTGTACGCTGTTGTCTGCTTGGTACCAAAATATTCTGTAATCAATGTACTATTAAAATGTATAATCGATGAATTTTTGGCTCGTCTTAAAATATTAGAAATCGATACTTTTTTGACGCGGACCCTGTGCAACGCATCCTTATTTTATGTTTATCGTATTAAAAAATTTGTACGCTGGTGTCTGTTTGGTACCAAATGATTCTGTAATAAATGTACTATCAAAATGTATAATCGATGAATTTTTGGCTCGTCTTTAAATATTAGAAATTGATACATTTATGCCGCTGACTCTATGCGACGCAACCTTACTTTATGTATATCAAGATAAAAAATTTGTACGCTGGTGTCTGTTTGGTACCAAATGATTGTGTAATCAATGTACTATTAAAATGTATAATCGATGAATTTTTGGCTCGTCTTAAAATATTGGAAATCGATACTTTTTACCGCTGACCCTGTGCGACGCATCCTTATTTTATGTTTATCGTATTAAAAAATTTGTACGTTGGTGTCTGCATGGTACCAAAAGATTCTGTAATCAATGTACTATTAAAATGTATAATCGATGAATTTTTGGCTCGTCTTAAAATATTAGAAATTGATACATTTATGCCGCTGACCCTATGCGACGCATCCTTAATTTATGTATAGCAAATGAAAAAGTTTGTACGCTGTTGTCTGCTTGGTACCAAAATATTCTGTAATCAATGTACTATTAAAATGTATAATCGATGAATTTTTGGCTCGTCTTAAAATATTAGAAATTAATACTTTTTTGACGCGGACCCTGTGCGACGCATCCTTATTTTATGTTTATCGTATTAAAAAATTTGTACGCTGGTGTCTGCATGGTACCAAAAGATTCTGTAATCAATGTACTATTAAAATGTATAATCGATGAATTTTTGGCTCGTCTCAAAATATTAGAAATCGATACATTTTTGACGCGGATCCTGTGCGACGCATGCTTATTTTATGTTTATCGTATTAAAAAATTTGTACGCTGGTGTCTGTTTGGTACCAAATGATTCTGTAATAAATGTACTATCAAAATGTATAATCGATGAATTTTTGGCTCGTCTTAAAATATTAGAAATTAATACTTTTTTGACGCGGACCCTGTGCGACGCATACTTATTTTATGTTTATCGTAATAAAAAATTTGTACGCTGGTGTCTGTTTGGTACCAAATGATTGTGTAATCAATGTACTATTAAAATGTATAATCGATGAATTTTTGGCTCGTCTTAAAATATTAGAAATCGATACTTTTTTGACGCGGATCCTGTGCGACGCATGCTTATTTTATGTTTATCGTATTAAAAAATTTGTACGCTGGTGTCTGCATGGTACCAAAAGATTCTGTAATCAATGTACTATTAAAATGTATAATCGATGAATTTTTGGCTCGTCTAAAAATATTAGAAATTGATACTTTTTTACCGCTGACCCTATGCGACGCAACATTACTTTATGTATATCAAGTTAAAAAATTTGTACGCTGGTGTCTGTTTGGTACCAAAAGATTCTGTAATCAATGTACTATTAAAATGTATAATCGATGAATTTTTGGCTCGTCTTAAAATATTAGAAATTAATACTTTTTTGACGCGGACCCTGTGCGACGCATGCTTATTTTATGTATAGCAAATGAAAAAGTTTGTACGCTGTTGTCTGCTTGGTACCAAAAGATTCTGTAATTAATGTACTATTAAAATGTATAATCGATGAATTTTTGGCTCGTCTTAAAATATTAGAAATCGATACTTTTTTGACGCGGATCCTGTGCGACGCATCCTTATTTTATGTTTATCAAGTAAAAAAATTTGTACGCTGTTGTCTGGTTGGTACCAAAAGATTCTGTAATCAATGTACTATTAAAATGTATAATCGATGAATTTTTGGCTCGCCTTAAAATATTGGAAATCGATACTTTTTACCGCTGACCCTGTGCGACGCATCCTTATTTTATGTTTATCGTATTAAAAAATTTGTACGCTGGTGTCTGCATGGTACCAAAAGATTCTGTAATCAATGTACTATTAAAATGTATAATCGATGAATTTTTGGCTCGCCTTAAAATATTGGAAATCGATACTTTTTACCGCTGACCCTGTGCGACGCATCCTTATTTTATGTTTATCGTATTAAAAAATTTGTACGCTGGTGTCTGCATGGTACCAAAAGATTCTGCAATCAATGTATTATTAAAATGTATAATCGATGAATTTTTGGCTCGTCTTTAAATATTAGAAATCGATACATTTATGCCGCTGACCCTATGCGACGCATCCTTAATTTATGTATAGCAAATGAAAAAGTTTGTACGCTGTTGTCTGCTTGGTACCAAAATATTCTGTAATCATTGTACTATTAAAATGTATAATCGATGAATTTTTGGCTCGTCTTAAAATATTAGAAATCGATACTTTTTTGACGCGGATCCTGTGCGACGCATGCTTATTTTATGTTTATCGTATTAAAAAATTTGTACGCTGGTGTCTGTTTGGTACCAAATGATTCTGTAATAAATGTACTATCAAAATGTATAATCGATGAATTTTTGGCTCGTCTTAAAATATTAGAAATTAATACTTTTTTGACGCGGACCCTGTGCGACGCATACTTATTTTATGTTTATCGTATTAAAAAATTTGTACGCTGGGGTCTGCATGGTACCAAAAGATTCTGTAATCAATGTACTATTAAAATGTATAATCGATGAATTTTTGGCTCGTTTAAAAATATTAGAAATCGATACTTTTTTGACGCGGACCCTGTGCGACGCATCCTTATTTTATGTTTATCGTATTAAAAAATTTGTACGCTGGTGTCTGTTTGGTACCAAATGATTCTGTAATAAATGTACTATCAAAATGTATAATCGATGAATTTTTGGCTCGTCTTTAAATATTAGAAATTGATACATTTATGCCGCTGACCCTATGCGACGCATCCTTAATTTATGTATAGCAAATGAAAAAGTTTGTACGCTGGTGTCTGTTTGGTACCAAATGATTGTGTAATCAATGTACTATTAAAATGTATAATCGATGAATTTTTGGCTCGTCTTAAAATATTAGAAATCGATACTTTTTTGACGCGGATCCTGTGCGACGCATGCTTATTTTATGTTTATCGTATTAAAAAATTTGTACGCTGGTGTCTGCATGGTACCAAAAGATTCTGTAATCAATGTACTATTAAAATGTATAATCGATGAATTTTTGGCTCGTCTAAAAATATTAGAAATTGATACATTTATGCCGCTGACCCTATGCGACGCATCCTTAATTTATGTATAGCAAATGAAAAAGTTTGTACGCTGTTGTCTGCTTGGTACCAAAAGATTCTGTAATCAATGTACTATTAAAATGTATAATCGATGAATTTTTGGCTCGTCTTAAAATATTAGAAATCGATACTTTTTTGACGCGGACCCTGTGCGACGCATTCTTATTTTATGTTTATCGTATTAAAAAATTTGTACGCTGGTGTCTGTTTGGTACCAAATGATTCTGTAATAAATGTACTATCAAAATGTATAATCGATGAATTTTTGGCTCGTCTTAAAATATTGGAAATCGATACTTTTTTGACGCGGATCCTGTGCGACGCATGCTTATTTTATGTTTATCGTATTAAAAAATTTGTACGCTGGTGTCTGCATGGTACCAAAAGATTCTGTAATCAATGTACTATTAAAATGTATAATCGATGAATTTTTGGCTCGTTTTAAAATATTAGAAATCGATACTTTTTTACCGCTGACCCCATGCGACGCAACCTTACTTTATGTATATCAAGATAAAAAATTTGTACGCTGGTGTCTGTTTGGTACCAAATGATTGTGTAATCAATGTACTATTAAAATGTATAATCGATGAATTTTTGGCTCGTCTTAAAATATTGGAAATCGATACTTTTTACCGCTGACCCTGTGCGACGCATCCTTATTTTATGTTTATCGTATTAAAAAATTTGTACGTTGGTGTCTGCATGGTACCAAAAGATTCTGTAATCAATGTACTATTAAAATGTATAATCGATGAATTTTTGGCTCGTCTTAAAATATTAGAAATTGATACATTTATGCCGCTGACCCTATGCGACGCATCCTTAATTTATGTATAGCAAATGAAAAAGTTTGTACGCTGTTGTCTGCTTGGTACCAAAAGATTCTGTAATCAATGTACTATTAAAATGTATAATCGATGAATTTTTGGCTCGTCTTAAAATATTAGAAATCGATACTTTTTTACCGCTGACCCTATGCGACGCAACATTATTTTATGTATATCAAGTTAAAAAATTTGTACGCTGGTGTCTGTTTGGTACTAGAAGATTCTGTAATCAATGTACTATTAAAATGTATAATCGATGAATATTTGGCTCGTCTTAAAATATTAGAAATCGATACTTTTTTGACGCGGACCCTGTGCGACGCATCCTTATTTTATGTTTATCGTATTAAAAAGTACATTGATTACAGAATCTTTTAGTACCAAACAGACACCAGCGTACAAATTTTTTAACTTGATATACATAAAATAATGTTGCGTCGCATAGGGTCAGCGGTAAAAAAGTATCGATTTCTAATATTTTAAGACGAGCCAAAAATTCATCGATTATACATTTTAATAGTACATTGATTGCAGAATCTTTTGGTACCATGCAGACATCAGCGTACAAATTTTTTAATATGATATACATAAAATAAGTATGCGTCGCATAGGGTCAGCCGCAAGAAAGTATCAATTTCTAATATTTTAAGACGAGCCAGAAATTCATCGATTATACATTTTAATAGTACATTGATTACAGAATCTTTTGGTACCATGCAGACACCAGCGTACAAATTTTTTAATATGATATACATAAAATAGGGATGCGTCGCATAGGGTCAGCGGCAAAAATGTATCAATTTCTAATATTTTAAGACGAGCCAAAATTTCATCGATTATACATTTTAATAGTACATTGATTACAGAATCATTTGGTACCAAACAGACACCAGCGTACAAATGTTTTAACTTGATATACAAAAAGTTTGTAGGCTCTTGTGCTAATGGTACCATAATTATCTGCTAACTGTGTACTCTTGAAATGTACATACGATTAATTTTTGGCGCGCCATAAATATATTGAAAATCGAAATTTTGTCACCGCGGACCCCATATGTCGCATATTAATTTTACGCATTTTATATCAAAATGTTTGTAGGCTCTTGTACTAATGATGCCATAATTATCTGCTAACTATGTACTCTTGAAATGTATATACGATTAATTTTTGGCGCGCCATAAATATATTGAAAATCGAAATTTTGTCACCGCGGACCCCATACGTCGCATATTAATTATACGCATTTTATATCAAAAAGTTTGTAGGCTCTTGTGCTAATGGTACCATTATTATCTACTAACTATGTACTCTTGAAATGTAGATTAATTTTTGGCGCGCTTTAAATATATTGAAAATCGAAATTTTGTCATCGCGGACCCCATAATCTGTATATAATATACTATTAAAAAAAACACACGATTAATTTTTGGCTCTGTTTAAAATATATAAAATCGATACTTTATTGCCGCGGACGCTATATAACGCAGACTTTTTTTATGTGTATTAAATGAAAAAATTTGTACGCTGTAATCTGTTTGATGCGAAAGTAGTCTGTATAATTGTTGGCTCTGTTTATAATATTTAAAATCGATACTTTATTGCCGCGGACGCTATATAACGCAGTCTTTCATTATGTGTATTAAACAAAAAAATTTGTAGGCTCAAATCTATTAGATGTAAAAATAATCTGTATATAACATATTATTTAAAAAAACACACGATTAATTTTTGGCTTAGTTTAAAGTATTAAAATTCGATACTTTATTTCCGCGGACCCAATATAGCGTAGACTTATATTATGTGTATTAAACGAAAAAATTTGTACGCTGGAATCTGTTATATATGAAAGTAATCTGTATATAACATATTATTTAAAAAAACACACGATTAATTTTTGGCTTAGTTTATAATATTTAAAATCGATACTTTATTGCCGTGGACGCTATATATATAACGCAGACTTTTATTATGTGTATTAAACGAAAAAATTTGTAGGTTCGAATTTGTTTGGTATATAAAAGTAATCTGCATACAATGTAGTATTAAAAAAAAAACGGACGATAAATTTTTAGCTCAGTTACATATATTAAAAATCGATAGTTTGTAGCCGCAAACCCCACACGGCGCAGACTTATATTATGTATATGATATGAAGGAATTTGCAGGCTCATATTTATTTAATATAAAGAACCAATAATTCATCGCTTGTTTTTTTCGATAGTACATTGTTCGCAGATTATTTTAATACCAATCATATACAAGCGTGCAAATATTTTTATTTAATATACATAATAAAAGTCTGCGCCTTTAACGCTTTAATTTGCTGATTTATGACAAAAAATGTTAAACAAACTTTATATAAAAATATCATTCTTTTTATATAAAATCTAGGAAATGGCGCGTGCATATCGCGCACTTGTGTTGTTTTAAATTATATATTTTAATATGTTAAACTCGATTAAAATATCTTTGACAGTTATCAGCTGATATCTGTCAAAAAACATTAATTGCAGATAATGCATTATAACATATTATTTACACCATTTTATTATTATTTTAATTTTTATAACATATATTATTACTTTGAAATTTAATTAGCAAATTAACGCTTTAGTAATATTTTATACAGAAATCAGCTGATTAAAGCGTCAATCTGCTAATTACATTTTTAAATTATAATATATATATATATATATATATATATATATATATGTTATAAAAATTAAAATAATAATATGTTATGCCGAAAAAGTCTTGGCGTGCTGCGCGTTTCGTAACTGGCACAAGCCTGTTTGTTATTAGATGTATTTTCGGTTGTTCGTGATCAACGTTTTAATTTTATTAATGACATTTCATTATTTTTGCAGAATGCAATCAAATGGCGAAAACTATGATAAAACGCTCGAATGATACTTGTATTGAGAAAAATTCTAAATTTATTTAAAAAATAATATTTTAATTTTACCCGCTCTTGAACGGGTAATAAAAAAATAATAAATTAGTAATTTACTCTTATTTATATTTCTCTTTTCTATTTTTTAATATATCGAGATATTTATTATATATTAGAACAACACAACTCGCGCTTGCCATTCTTCGGTTTTATGTTTAAAAAAAATGTTATATTAAAATAATAATTATAAAGTTTATTTAAATACGATTAATATTTTCTCACAAGAAATTAGCTGATTAAAGCGTTAATTTGCTAAATAAATTTTAAAATAATAATATACCGCCGAACGCCGAGCCGAGCCGAGCTCCGAGCGCGCACGCCATTCTTACGCTGGACCCCCACCACTACGATTTGGGACTCGGCCATCTTATCGCACGTGTCACGTGTTGCGCGCCATACTTACGGTGGACCCCCACCACTACGATTTGGGACTCGGCCATCTTGTCGCACGTGTCACGTGTTGCGCGCCATACTTACGGTGGACCCCCACCACTACGATTTGGGACTCGGCCATCTTGTCGCACGTGTCACGTGTTGCGCGCCATACTTACGCTGAACCCCCACCACTACAACTCGGCCATCTTGTCGCAACGTGTGACGTGTGCGCGTTGCGCGTCCCGTAACTGGCAGTGCCAGTCCGGCAGTCCGACACTTGACGTTAGTATTGCTGTTGCTAGGTACACTTTCGATTGTTCGCACGCGCGATCGACCTTTGCGCGCTCATCGCCGATCCGCGACAGTACGAGCGTGAATTTAGTGTTTTTAAGTGCTTAATTATCATATAAATCCGATCGCGTCGCGAAATCGTGTACCAACATCGTGGTCGCGATCGCACGAGCGAGTCTATTACATGGGCGAGTTTACTACACGGGCGGATCGAATTATCAGCTGCGACGCTTTCGACGCGAATTTCCCGAGTTTTTCGGCGTTGGCGATCCGCGATTTCTACGTCGTTGAATTGTGAAATATAAAACTCTTGGAATATCGACGACTCCTGACCTAACCTAACCTAACCTAAGTGCGTCGCGGGGAAGTCGCCGCATCATCGTCGTTCGATGAGGCCCTCCGATAAGTGGGCCTAGAAAAAAGCGGCGACACGAAAACAGAGCATCGGTTCTATTCGCGCGCGAATAAGCTCTCGCGATTCTCGCGTTTTACCGAAACGCGTCGCGAACGAAAAAAATAACGCGAGTCCAAGTGTTTAGAGTGAGTGCCATAAAGGAACGGTGCGGAGAGAGAGAGAGTGTGAGAGAGAGAGAGAGGTGGCCCGGGGAGGCATCGTGCAACTGCGGAGCAACGATAGGGTAAATATAATTTATAATTTATTTAACTTTTCATTTTTTATTTGTGAGATTAAGTATCTATTTATCTTCGCGATAATGATTCAAATTTTACATTGTTGTATAATAATAAATATAAAATATCCTGGATTTTATATTTTGAAATACTTAGAATATTTAATAATAATAATAAATATAATAATTTTTAATAATTTAATAATAATAAATATTTGTATATGTATAAAATACAATTTCTACATTGCATTATATTTAAGAGATATGTAGATATAATTATTTATATGTAATGCGTACCTAGATTCTTTCACTATTAAATATTTTAATTTAAATATTTTTTATAATTATTTCTATCTTTCTTTAAAAAATATTTCTTTGCAAATTAGCAATGTAGTTTTTTAATATCTTAAAGCAAATAACAAAAGTTAACTATGCGCATAATATAATCATTTTTTGAAACATTGAAATTAATATTTAAATTTTCAAATTAATTTTAATATTTCAAAAAATGATTTAAAATATTATAAATAATTTAAATATTTTAATAATTGTTTTATATAATATTTATACGTTTATATTTTACAGATTAACATTGTCTACAACTCCGCACATCAAATTGGTGAGTGTTGAATTATTTAAAAAAATTTTATTATTATTGCGGTTAATATCTATGAATGTTGCCGAGAGTCTCTCTTACTTAGACAAATTTTCAAGCGTATCAAAAGATACAAACATATATATTTTTGATACATTGGTGAACAATATATCTTACATTGTCTATTCCGAGTGCATTTTCTATGCACAATAGCTTACAAATTAAGCGACTGTCAATTAGCTCACAATTATAATTTGTTATTTTTTATAATGTAAAATTATCTTTAAGTTTTAATACTTAAATATTTAAGAAGTCATTTATTAATAATATAAAAAAAAATCTTTATTTTTATAGTAATATCTTATTTTATCAACTGTAGTAATAAATATGTAGGTAGATAATTCCATTAAAAAGTAACTCAATAAGCTTCTTAGAATTATTTTCATGATATAATTTATTCAAATAATTTATTTAAATAATTTATTCAAATAAATTATGTCATGAATATAATTCTAAGAAGCTTATTGAGTTACTTTTTAATGGAATTATCTACCTACATGTTTATTACTACAGTTGATAAAATAAGATATTACTATAAAAATAACGATTTTTTTTATATTGTTAATCTCAATCTTAAATATTCAAGTATTAAAAATTAAAAATAATTTTACATTCTTGAGAATTAAAACAAATTTATATCTAAATATCTATTTAAATACATTTTTTTCTAAAATAAAGGCATGTTCAGTCGATTCTCGAAAGTCTCGAAATATTATTGCCTCTTTTCCGCGATGCTGATCAACTATCTCGATACGTGTTATGCATTATATTCATAATATCAAGAGGCTGTCATCGCTCATCGCGAGGGTTAGCAGTTTAACAGTTAGTCCACAATAAAATTAAATAAAATAATATTAATATGTTTTTAATTTGTTATAATACCTACTTTAAACTTGATTAATATTCTTGACAGTTATCAGCTGATAACTGTCAAAAATTATTAATCGCGGAAAAAGTATATATTATAAGTACATATTATAACATATTATATTATTTATAACATATTATAATTAAAATAATAATATTTTGTAAGTAATATAATGTGTTATAATATTTTATCTGCGATTAATATTTTTGACAAACATCAGCTGATAACTGTCAAAAATATTAATCGAATTTAAAGTATTAAAATATATTTTTTTAAACATATTATTTAATTTAATTTAATTTTGTTTAAACTGTCAAACTGCTAACTCTCCCAATGACAGCTTCTCGATGCTAGGAATATAACGCACAACGCGAATCGAGACAGCCAATCAGCATCGCGGAAAAGAGGCAACAATACTTGCGAGAATCGACTTAACATACCTTTTTTAGAAAGGGATTCTTACAAAACCGTCCTTATATCAAGTCTTTAATCGCTTAAAAATATTTTGTCGTTCGAAATTTAATTATCAGATATAAAATAACACTGAGAATTACATATATATAATAACGCGACTATATATGATTCTTTTACGTGATCTGTCATTTATCGGAAAATGATGCGAGAATGTCGAATGATGACCGAGAGAACTCGTCGAGATTCGTCTCACATCGTATATGATTCTATATATATATATATATATATATATATATATATATATATATATATATATATATATATTATATATCTACTATATATTATCCCGGCCTTGCGCAATCACTAACGCATATTATGACACGAAAGAGATGTGACTCTGCCTTGATTTTGTTTGCTCGATTAACGTATATATTAATAATAAAATGTTTATTATATATACTGATGTATAGTATTGATATTTTCACACATTCTTAATTGCATTTTGTTCGCATGTCAACTGTATCATTACAAAATGTACAATTTATTCCAATTAAGTTTGATAACTTCGAAGGACGATGCTTGGTTTGCGTGTGTCTAATTATTTTTCAAGAGTTGTTCATGTCATTGAAAAAAGCAAATAGTTTTACAAACCAGTCGAGAACAGAAGAATAAATCGTATTCTCGTTGCAATCATAATAATTATGTATATTCAATAAATTGGAGTCAATGTTGGCGCGATGATAATTTAAAAGAGTTGCTAAATAAACATATGTGTCCAGAAAGAGAAAACGCGATATAGCGTGACCTTTTCAAGAGTGACTGCTGTATGATACATTATCTTCACATGTGTTTGCTATCAATGTATGTCTAAAATACGTATTAATCATCAGGGCTGTACTTAACTGCAAGCGCGCATTGAAAGTTCTCCAATAGCATTATTATAAAAGAGAGTCACAACTTTGATACTCGTTAAATACAACATATATTGAATGTACTTATACATATGTTAGAAAAATAAATAAATCCAGAAAGAATAAAAAATCATCTATACAAATTTCAAGAAAGAATAAGAAATCTGATTTAAAATTTTGTCATTAATTGTGTTATAAAATGATATAATTAATTTAACAATATTAAAAACAACGCAGCAATAATTATATATATGTATGTCGTGTATAAATGTTTACTCTTACACGTATAATACATAATCTAAACTAAACAAACTATTTTGTACATTTGTATACTGTTTTATATTGATTATTATATTACTTTCAATAATAAATTTCGTTATAACATGCTCGTTTTTATGTATCTATATAAATTCATATACTTTGGAGAGATCTAATAAAATTTTATATCTAGCATTCCACGATAAGTATATATAGGCTGTATTCAATCGCATTCTACGAGCATGATTATCGTCGATAACTCCCTCAGTATACGAGTGACAGTCATCGTGCTAAGAGATCTCTTCACAAACATGAGGTATTACCCGAATATTCTTGAGAATTTTAAAATGATATTTAACTTGTCATTTTTTTATTATATCAAGTGGTACCAATAAAAATACGTATAAAATCTATAATAAAATAATAAAATAAAAAAGCTCTATATAAATACAAATTTAGACTAATATGGCAGGCGCAGATGTTTATGTAGGAGGATATGTATATTTGTATTTTTTTCACTAATGGATCTGCTGTTTAAAAAAAGAATCTTCAAATTAAATAAAAAAGAATTTAAAAACAAGTTTGTTGTACCTAATTTCTGCGTCTGGCTCTTACTAGCTTATTTATCATCTAAATTTATATTTATAAAAAAAGAATTTTAAATATTTTCTAATTACAATTTGTGTGTTTCCAATTACTTTATCATAATTTTATTTTCTATATATATACTTATATAAAATAATATAAATATGTAAAAATTATATGTAATAATATATGAAAATTAATATACAAATATATGTAAAAATTAAATATAATAATATATGAAATTTATCGAGAAATAAATATGTTTAAATTTTGATTTTTATATAATGATTTATATAAGTATACTTATATAATGATTTATATAAGTATACTTATATAATGATTTATATAAGTATACTTATATAAATTAGAGTCACGAGTATAGCAGGATCAATTAATATTAAATCTATTTGCGAGCACTAATTGTCGTGTAATAAGTATGCACTACTATCTCTTGGATTGCAACAGCAAAACACGTTATTTCATCCTACTTGCTATCCATTAAAAAATATTGATTGTATTTTTTTTAAGTTATGGTATTTCTCATTTGCGTGGTCAATGTTTTTAGCAATTAGTTATTGTGTATATATATCTATGAGTAATTAAGTGAAAATGTAGCATCAAAACTTTGAAAAGCAATTAAGTGCGATAGGCAACTTGAATAACAAATAAGCAATGATATTTCGTAATAATACAACGTGCAATTAATAACAGGATTAGATACTAAATTTTTTAATTTAACACTATGATAATATGGCGTTATACTTTATGAATTTTTTTTTATTTTTACATTAAAAATAGTTTAATTATATTTAATCAATCTTGCTGAATTTCATTTTTCGAAACTCATAGGATGTTGTTTTTCAGCAAAACTCGCGAAAGGATGTGTTATTATCAGCCTTGGGGCTCGATAGAGGATGGTCGGATAAAATTCGAAACTTTAACAGACGAGACCTTGCAGGGTGCTCTCGACGTGATAAGGAAGAGTTTCTGCGTCCACGAGTCCGTGTCTAAAGACATGGACATGATGTCTGAACCTGGGGCATCCGAGGAACTCATAGAACTTTGTTTGGACACTGCTAAGGACGGTGTCAGTATAGTAGCTATCGATATCACTACGAACGAGGTTGTTGGCGTCTGCTTTAACAAAATTCAAGTGAGCGAACGTTCTTGTTTCTTCAAGCTCCTGTAAAACATTAATCTAATTAATTATATTAATAATTAACTAAAAATATTAATCTAAAACATTTAAATTTATGAATACATTTTGTTATAATATTTCACTTTAACAGCAATTTAACTTTGATAAAAACATTTGCTATGTACAATTATTTATGTGTTCTTAGATTAATACATTTTTCGACTTCTCAGGTATTCAATGATAACTCGGAGAAGAGTTACTTCGAGCACTTCAGCGACAACTGCAAATATAAGTCGTCCAAGTGTTTGGTGGATTTTATGATAAACGTAGACTCGCGGCTAAATCTTTTCAAGCATTACAATGTCGATTGTATCCTCGAGCTCACGTTCCTGGCGACTCTTCCCGCCTATGGGAAACGAGGAATAGGTGAGTCGCTAATCAACTCATCATTAGCGCTCGGCAAGGAACTGAGACGCGACAAAATAAAAAAGATACCCATCACGATAAATGGCAACAAAGAGTTGACAAACGCAGACAAGGTGCCGACCTTAGCTTCCGCGATCATGACGTCCAGGTACTCGCAACGGATCGCCGTAAAACTCAACTTCGAGAAGTTGATGGAAGTTTCCTACGACGAATTCGAATTCAGCGGTAAAAAGCTCGGCGAGAAAATAGACCACAAAAAATGCGTCTTAGTGGCCAAGATACTCGCAGTATAAGTTGTTTATCGTGTAATTTTGGCATTTCTGCAAACAAAAATTGCGATTTTATAAAACAACGTCTTTGCATTCTGACTATCTCTGATTTTTACTATCGAATTTTTGTTACCCATTTTAAAAAATTATAAAATAGAATATATATATATATATATCATCATATATAATATTATACATTTATCATGCTTATATGCAGTAATAATTTCGCAAGTATACAGTAAGATTAAATTTTATACAAGATTTCAAAATTATATACGCAAGAGAAAAATTTAAAAAATATACAAGTCATTTATTTGAACCTTTAGAATGCACACAGTCAATAAATGATTTGTTTCCACATTGTTTGTCCAAGAAATATCTTGCAGCAAAATAAACAAACAAATAATATCGGAGCGCAATCGAGAAAGATATACGTTTTTATTAAATACCTAAAACTTAATTAAACGGCTAATTAGATTTTTGTTATCTATTTAATACACTAAAACACATATATAAAATTGCAATATCATCTCGCGTTTATTTTTACACGTCATTTATTTATATTTTCTATCAATCTTTACTTTTAGAGCGCAAGTAATATTCTTTTTAATAATATATTTTTTTATAAAATATTTTAAATTAAAAACTTTTAGATAAAGAATTAAAATATATATAATAATATATTATATAAATTAAATTGAAAGGAATTTTTTTATGCGAGATTATAGTGCACGAATGGATCAAAAGTATTTTATGTGATACTTTAGATAAAAAACAAATTTTGATATTTTGTATAGAATTTCGCGAAAAACTTGCAATAAGATAGAATTTTCCAAAATATATATAATAATAAGATTAATTGTGTTAGTTAAAACAAACAAAAATCTTTATAAATAATTTCTTTTTTTTTCTCTATCTATAGCGATTGAAAAATATGTTGCTTTTTATAAAATATATCCAACATGTTTAATAATAATAAAAGTATGCTATAAAATATTACATTTGCATGTAAATTCATGCAACTACATCACAGCGGATGGACAAATTGATTGCGCATTGATGTTACTTGAATAGGTCGCTACTGTCACTAGTAATAACGATAATGCCGTAATAGAATTAGGATAATGTTCAAAAGAGCTATATTCCCTGACATCTCAGAAACACACTACAAATCAAATGTAAAGAGGAAAAACTTGTCAAACACGAACATCTCGATCGCATGCGATAGCAAAATACGTTAAAATTAGCTACACATTTTATAAGATTACATAATATTTTTATAAATTATTGTTATAAAAAGGCAATTTTATCGTTATTTATCAAAATCAAAACAACGTCAGTTTTATAAAGTGCTTAGAAAAAACTTAGAAAAATGTTTTTTTTCTTTTTTTTTTCGATAATTCTGCATTTTCTTTTTCTCGTGTGTCTCTCCTTTAATTGTTTCATTACTAAATATTAGACAAATGAATTATACAATTCATATTTTATTCCTTGTGTAAATCATATATCAACATCAATATTATATGAAATATTGTTTTATCGAGAAATAAGTAAATACCTTCGGTAGAATATTATATATTACATTATATATTATATATGTATGTTAATTATTAAGTAAAATACAAATTATAGAGTATGTAAAAAATTTAATAAATCAGAATCTCGCTTCCGACTTTAAACTTTAAATTCGTGAGGTAAGACACTTCTCCACTATGATAAAATAATTAAAATGACGATAACAAGGCAATACGCCAGTGACTCGCTACTCACACATGAGAGCGGTTATCAAATGTTGCTACGATATAGTATCTGTAATCAAACGGAACTGTACTATAATGGGGAGTTTGCGATGCAATTTTTATCCCCATTATTCTGCACACACAAAGAGCATGCCCACACTCTGCCGGCAGAGAAGACACGCTCGCGAATTAACTAGGTAAGACGACGAGATATGGATAGACTAGACATATCTCGTTTGGTGCTTAAAAGTGAAGGCTCGCTCGCTCCTCTCTTTGCCAATTAACTATAATAATAATAATAATAATAATAGTAATAATAATAAAAATAAACCTTTTCTATAAATTATAAATATGTAAATAGTATAGTTATAATTTATGTGACAAAATATCTGTGTGTGTTCTGAGAATTATAAATTTCGTATCGTGAGTCGAAATAGTGGCACTTACTTTTCTTTTTATTAATAAAAATCAGTTTTTAAATAAAATATTTTTAAAAATACTCTCTCTATTCTTTATATAGTGACCGTCGTATTCTGCTAATATATAAACGCTCGTAGTACAAAAATTTACGCTCCATTAAGTCCATGTTGTTGTCGGATTCGATACGATACGAAATCTTGTGATAAAAACCGGAACGGGATGCGCAAGACAAGTGTAAACCCGGGCGTTCGTATCGATCAGCCTTAGCGATGCCGTATAGTCTTTCTTCCAGACGAAGCTCACAATCAGATCAGCTATGCCAGTCTGTCTCGGCACCGATTGCACCGGCGCCATCGAATTCAGGATCCTCAGCAAGGACCGGATCGAGGATGCTATGATCGTGCAACGGAAATCGATGCGCCAGGAGTGCATCGCGATCGGTATGGGAATGTACGAGGATCCCGGTGCACCTGAGGAGATGCAACTGGTCTTCAGGGAGGTCATCAAGGATGGGTGCACCGTAATCGCGGTCGATCGATCGGACCGCGTTGTCGCTGTAGCATTCAACAAGTTACATGTAAAGTATAAGCGTTACATCGTAGATCAGTTTTGATTAAATTCGCGCATATTTCGATGTTGTCGAAATAATCAATCATTTTGATATTTTTGATGTTTTATACATATATTTTATATATATATCTTCAATATATCGATTATCTTGATTATCTTTGATATTTTGTACATTTTATCTTCAGTATGTTGATATTAATAAACACTCTGTGCTTGGAAGCTCTAATTATTATTATTATTAATATTGATAGCGATATTATAAAATATAAAAATCATCAAAAAATATAAAATAAAATATACAAATTATCAAAATTTTCAAGAGTTATTTTACTAACATTACAACATTGAGTCTTATTACTAGCTTATTATATATTTCAGCTGATATATCGGATGATGCTACGCACGTATTAAAGTACAGATAAAGCTGAGGAGAATTATTATAGCTTGTACACAAAGTGTTATATTTCTTTTTATTTTTAGGAGCCACCTAAGCCGGGAGAAATAGATTCCTTCGCTCTTTTTGTAGAAAATAACATCAAATATCGCTCGTGCCGGGATCTGATTGAGTTCCTCGACGACGTGAGTTTGTTACCTAAATCACTTTATACACGCTGCAATCAACTGTGTCAATACAAGTGTTCTTTAAATTTCCTTGATATCTTAAAATTCTTTCGTAAATAACGATAAGCTTAGCTGCTATCGCGACTTTTTTCGCGTGATAATAATTAATCTTCACAAGCTACCTGCATACATCATCTCGTTTAAAGAGATTTTACGTTTGTCTCAAGTAAAATAAAATAATTCTTGTGCAAAGTGACTATCTTGTCGCATCATTAATTGCATTTATACCTTAAAGTTTAAAAAATATTCATTATTTAAAAATCCTAATAAATATAAAAAGACTCCACAAATAATTCTTCATCAAATATAAAATTTAAAAGAAAATCGTAAAAAAGTTTTCATAAAATGTATAATTTAAAAAATTATATGCATCTATATTAATCGTTTAATTAAATTATTAACAAGAAGTCGCGCGTCTTTTGTCTTATTACATAAATCAAATAATACAACAGGCTATTATAATCTACAAAATATTTATAGCAATTTCAACAAGCTTATCGTTTATCAAGAATCGTGTTATCAGGTGGAATCGCGAGTAGACATCTTCGAAAAGTACAACGCGCGCGGTGCCATGGAAATTTTCTACATAGGGACAGATCCGGAATATCAGACACGCGGAATTGGCCGACAAATCACGGACAAGAGCCTCGAAGTCGCCCGCGGGTTGCGCACCGGGAAGCTGAAGCAGATCTGCGTGGCCGACGAAATCGTCAACGAGCACGTGCGACCGGAAGTGGCATTCGCCGTCGCCGCTTCGGTATACAGTCAACGAATCATGGAAATACTGGACTTCGAGACTCTCGCCGAAATGCGATACGAAGATTACATACGCGGTGGCAAAAAAATGTCGGACAGGGTAGGTGACGTACACAGAACGATCAAATTTGTCGCCCGCAAACTTTGACGCTATCGATTTCTGCTTAAATTTCGAATAAACGGAGTCATTCGCCTTTATATCAAAATTAAATCAATTTTTTAAATTTTTATTGAAAGGGAAAATAATAGAATTTGATTTAAAAATATTATGTATCATCAGAAAAGTTTGCAACATGATAATGTAATAAAATAACGTGATATTATATGAAATTATCTAAATAATAATATATCAATCAGTTTAGTAAGAGCTAAGAACATAAAGTTAATAATAACGTTAAGAATATTTGTGCAAACCAAAAAAGATGAAAACACAACTAGTTAACTGGCTGCTTGTTTACACTGCTCTTTAAATTATTAACAAAATATTGAAGACATTTCATTAAGGTCAGTATTAGCTTTAATCGTAGTTTCAAGAATATCTATTCTTTCGCAAATCAATCTTACTGCCTGCAACAAATAGAAAAGGATTTAGTTGATTAAGAATTGTCGTTTGACTTTGAACTGATTTATAAATGAGACATATTTCGTATAGGAGATAAAAGATATAACAATGCTTTTTTATATAAGTATATATATGTATAGATGTATATATTAATACATTTATAATATATCATATTAATGACACCGAAAACGCTCAAAGCTATGATGCGTGGAAACAGCATTATAATTTTGAGCGAAACTGCATTTTCATTCGTAAATAATTTCCCGCAAAATTATACGATGCGACCTGACATCTGTAATTAATTTAATCAGGGAAATATTAGACAATAATAATGTATATTATTCTCTTTCACAATTCGCAACGTATTGACTTGATCGCAATTGCGTCTAAAGGTACTTCGACAAAGCCACGAAATATGATTACAATCGTACGCGAATTATGTAACGTAGTTTCCGCGATTTTGGCGGATATTGACGACGGAATCATTGACGACGGAAATAATTAATCTATTGCTTATGATATTTGTCTCTGTGTTCGAGAAACTCTCAATAATTACTATCATCACGCATAATATTTGTTCTCTCTAAAGGCGCCACAATTGGAATTCTGCGCAATGCGTTATCAGGAAGACACTCAGTGTATAATAAATATTCAGTAAAGCGAGATATCTATAAAGAAACGCGAAATGGACAGAAATTTGCGATGAAATATCTCAATATTGAAAGTGCAATTTAATGCAAAAAAAAAAGTGCGAAAGAAGTTAACATCTGTTTCTATTATTGCATTTTGGTATTTGATTACACATGTGGAGGAAATGCGCGACGAATTAAATATTATTTTGACTAAAGTTCTCGTCGGTTTAATTTTAATCCATTAAGAACGAACATGGGGAAGGACGCACTGAGTCTAACAATTCTTCAAATTGCACTTCAATTCCTTCATCTGATCATTCTTGGCTTTATGCTATATAAGTGCGACGTATACATTGGCGTCTATAAATAAATTATCGTATATCTCTATTACACTACCCGCCGCACACACATATTTATGTATTTAATAGAGATTAACAAATATGTAGAATATTATATAACATATACGTGTATATATTTAGAAAGTGTATGCGGAAGAAATTTGTCCTTGTACACGTTTGAAATTGAGAGCTCTGGCGCAATATAAGAAGTTAAATTCAAATTTTATGAAAGCTACATCTTTTCTACAACTAAAAAAAAAGCGAAGAATAACGTGAAGAGTAACCGTGTATATTAAAAATTAAAAAATAACAAACAATAAATTATTTACGCCGATTTTATGTTGAAGTAAAAAAATGTCAGAAGCTCGGTTATTTTCTAGAAAAGAAAAAAAATTGATAAAATAGACGCCGCTTTTTTTCTTGCGCCAAAGCCTTCAATTAGTTTAGTTATTTTTATGCTAAACAACGCGCAAGAGTATAATCAACTTTATTACGAAGGCTACTACTACTGTGAACATTCAGCGATAGTCGATTTATAATAGACGAAGCTACTGAGACTGCAAGAGACGGAGAGAGTGGCGCACCTAATTTTATTATCGTTGCACTCAGTCAACCGTTAATTAGTTACTTTCTCTTAAAACGCCTCGCTATTACTGCTATTGTAAAAAATGTGGACGTATAATTGTTTTCCTTTCAATATACATATATATTATATATAGAATACGATATTGACACACTTCCAACAAAGTTAATATTTTCCTTTTTGACTTACGGTCTAATTAACTTACAGCCTGAATTCAGTAATCGCCAACGAACTACGCCACGTGTCTTATCTTACGTCTTATCGACACATAACAAATATATTGTATAACGACACTTATGTATTATTATTATTATTACTGTTATTATCATTATTATTCTTTCGAAATAGTAACGCAACCACTATGTGCAAACAGTAGACTGCAAAGAGTCCTTCAAGACTCGTCGATTTTCTTTTTGGCACGAATAATCTTTTTTTTTTTTTCCTCGTTCATTCTGAGATCACTCTGAGCCGCTTTTGAACTTTTGATTTTTCTTTTTGTTCTTTCAGAAAAGTTTGATTACTTATTGTTAGATTTCATTCCGGGGATAAAGAGGAGTATAAAGTCGGAATAAAAAGTTTAACACAAGTTTGCGACAAGTGAGAACAGATGTTCTGCGGTCTACAAAGAACAATAAAAAACATACAATACGTTAAGAAAAAAATTTCAAGAGATCATAAAAAAATTTAATCATAAAGGATCTTTTTCATAGATATATTGATTGTTCTCGTACACATCTAATCACAATTAAAATTATGTATTTATGTTACACTCAAGAATTTTTTATGGATTCTGTTATCATAAAAATAATATAGGATAAAATAAAATTTAGTTTTACAGTCATAAAAATATATAAATAAAACATTTCTGTATTGTTAACATTTTGCATTTATAACCATCTTGTAAGAGAAATATAGAAGTGATAGAAAATCTAAAATGAAATACGGAGGAATCTCACAAAATAAAAAATAATTCGTAAAAATTCTTAAACGTAACAAATATATAATTTTAATAATAATAATTTTAATTGTGTATATACAAGCAAGCAATATATTTATGAAAAAGCTACTCTTCGTAGGGGGAAGACTTAAAGATACACGGATAAAAAATGTAATTGGCACTCTGATTGACGAGAGGAAGACATGCTTTACTGGGAATTCTTGTAAACGGGGCGGTTAACGCGATTTGGAAACTTTCATCCGTGATCAAGTTATAGGGCGGATGTGGGAAAACTATTGCTACAATTTCCAAGAGATCAATTGCGGAAGATGACTCTTCGGAAGAAGAGGAGGTACAATACAATGAGTTAGATGAAGTTATAATAGAAGAAAATTTACGAAAAGACGTCTAGGGGATATAACAAGGAAAGAATTCTTTAATAAGAATAACATTCCCAAAGACATGAAGTGAAGGAAGATGATGATGAAAAAACTCTTAAGAGATTATATAAGAAAACTAAATACACGTTTACATCGTACGTTCATTAATATTGATAAAGTCTTTAAAAAAATATGAGGCTCCTGAGAATAAACGCATTTATTGCAATAATTGTAATTATTTTGTTGCTGAGAATTTTGGAATGTAAAACGAAACATTGTGGGACAATAAACACAACGAAGAAAATATTGAAAAAGGGAAACGTGTAACACAAGAAAAATATAATGAAGAGAATAAAAAATATGAAAGTCAAGATAAAGAGAAATAAAATTGATTTTATTGAAGATTTTTGGCCAGGATCGAGCTACAAATCTTGACCAGATATCTTCAGTAAAATTCGTTTTTAAATGATGAGAATTATAAATAATATAGTTGAATATTAATGTTGTTAACCACGCGCGGCCAGGACACATAATTAGTTTTCGTAACAGTTTGTGCGCTAAAGTTAGTGATAGAGTAATGTCTATCGTGTTAGTGGAACGTCGTAGAGAGATATCACACACATATCTCACTCGCTCTTACCACCTTGATATTTCCACAACTGCGGAGGAGATATCAAAGCGGTAGCTGCAAATTCGTGCAACAGATACAGCGTTGTCTTCTCACAAGTTTGGACGAAATTCGCTACGCTATCGCGCGCACAGGAACTGCGAATGTTGCCGGAAGCAACTGGCTCGAGTGTGAAACAACACATCGTCGTGAATCGCCAGAAGCTCGAAGCTGTCGATGATTCGATTGTCCAAGACCCTACCTTTCTCATCGCGGAATTTTCTTCCGTTCCCATAATACTCGTATTTTACATCGACTTAACGATACTGTATTTAATAAACTGCAGATTTAATTCAACAGAGATCAATTACTCGACTTGTGTCGATTTCAAATTAAAATTGATAAACTTTTTGCAATTTAGAACCAGTCGAAAAATTGCAATAGATTCATATCAATTCATTTTCAACTTTTAAAATATTTAAAGAAAAAAAAAAAACGCTCGTTAATATTTATATCGCTAAAATATATCATATAAATATATATCTCTAACTTTTATCTCTAACTTTGTTTTTACGATAATGAATACGCTCGAGTTCGAAAACTAAGTCGAGAGTACAATAATATAATCTTATTAGCTGAAGGAGCTCCTGTGCACGCAGCTAAAAAAAGTACTTTCCGCTTATACTTTGCTCTTTTTTACCTTTCTATATCCAATTTTCAATTACACGTGTAATCTGAAATTGTTCAAAAAAATATATAAAACATCTCGTTATATCAAAATAAAATATAAATCGGCTATAACGATGTCGCGTTTGGCAAATACATAGGAAGCATTTCGTCGTTCTGTCTCCTTCTTTTTCCTACGCATTATTTCTTATTCTTTCTCGCAAAAAGGGAATTTATCGATATATATTGGCGCTATTCCTTATCACAAAACACGCGCGCATTTCGCAATTTCATTCTCCACCTTTAAAAAAGTGAATTTTGCGAATGCACAAGCGCGCAGAAGTTGCATTTAACACAATATAGAAGTTCAAACATCTTCGACTATTTTTTCACCAATGTCAGTTGATCCTAGTTAAATTCTTATTGTAAATTTATTACACCATTATAATTATTATTTAATTAAACAAAATTTATGATATATATTTAGTAATAGAAAGTTTAATATTTTTACCTTGTTTTATTTTCTCTCCAATCTTATCTCTAGAGGAAAAAAAAAGAAACTGACATTGGTGGAATTTATAATCTTGTATGATGTAGATTGGCGAAATGTAAATGCGAATTAAAATTTTACCTTCTTGATCTCGCGATCGAAGGAATAACGAGTCGATTTTTTGTAGTTCTGAAAACAGTCGACAAAATATATCTGTCAAGTGTACAACAATAACATTATTCGGACTCGGTGAACTTTCGGATTCGGTGAATTCCAATCGATACGACGCGAGAGCAACGATTCATTTAACATTTCATCGTTTCGTCGAATCGATCAGAATTCATTTGCGTGGATCACCGTTAATATGGAGGTCATGATGCCAGACCAAACGCTACAGAGAGATTCATCTGTGACAAGGCTCGTGCGGCTGAATATCGGGCGGCTGAATTGTCTGGTAAGGAAGCTGAGTGTCTCTGAAGTGCGATCTGACGAGCAAACCGAGACCCAGCAGCACAACCGGAAGACCGAGCAAGGCGCAGATCAGCTCGCCCGTCACTCCTGGAGACCAGGAGACGGAACCTATTTCAAGGTTCTCTTCAGAAACGGCTTGTAATCGAATTATGCTCAAGCGTACTTAATTTTCAAGCGTTATAGCGAAGCTCGAGATATTTACATGCAATCATCGTGTTGAGACAGTAATGAATGTATATGACTTTGTAATAGTCCGTAAGAATTAAAGGAGGGAAAATATTCGCATTAAAATTACAAAGAAAAATCAAGTCTTTCGATAAAGTAAAATATTTCTGTATAAATAATAAATAGAAAATTGTTCTATTTTTATACAGAAATTAAATATTAAATTTCCTAAATATGTATATAAAGATTTAAGATTCATACAACTGCAAAAAATAAATTCTTATTTATTTATTTATGCAAGAATAACTTTTATCCGCCAATTTCAGTAAAACAAGCTGCAGATCGAAGTTACGTTGCATCATTTACTTACCTCCGTGAGAGTCGACGTCCATCCTGTAAATGCTCCACCAGATACCAGACAGCGGAAGTGACACGGTTGCGACGGCCACGCTGAATACCGCGCTCTCGCACATGGACAGGAAGTTGAGGATCGAGATCGAGAAGACAATGTAAGCGAATAGAAAAGTCCATCCGTGGCTGGACACGTTCGAGCATAGTTTGCCGCCTTTAAAGTGGCACATCAGTCCCTGCTCGACGGTACGATACAATTGTACGGGTGATAAATCCTGAAATGACATTTAAAAAAATTATTCAATTAAGTAACGAATTAATTAAGCTGTCTTGTAAATTTTCTCTAAAAGATAAACTGATCATTTTGGCTTGTTGCAGGCGTTTCTCTACAGTAATGACGATAATTAATGACATAACAAACTTGGAATAAATTGTCAATACGCAAAAAAATTCAACATAAAAGAAGTCACACTGTATATTAGCTTTAAAAGTCGGTTTTTCCTCGCGAGATGCAAGTATGATTTCAAAGAAATTAAGAATTATTTAAAGAAGATGAAATGTTTGTTGTGGAAATCTCCGAGAAAAAATTCGCGAAGCCCGATCTGTCATCGACAATCGCAATCACACACATAAGAGACATGTTTCTTTTTGCTTCACTCACCCTGCCGATGCCGGGCAAAGTGTCGAGCCAGCAGAACGTCAAGATGGCAAAGAAAGCGATGACGTGTATGTAAAAGAGAGTTTGCATCACCGGCGGCTTGGGGTAGCTTTTTGGCTTTATCGTGGGATCCGGATCCGTCACGTGCAGCAGCCGACCGCCCTCCTCCTCCGAGCCACGACGACGAATATCGCGGGAGGACACCAAGCGGGACACCGTGTACAAGAACGAGTTGTGCTGCGTCGTCAACATTTGACACACGTTTTGTTGCTGGAAGCCAGAGAAGATCGCGGACGTCACTCGCCTCATCGCGGCCAGTTGTTGTTCGGAAAACGAAAATCCGCCGACCGCGCGAAAAGCTAATCCGTCGAATAAAAAAAGTAATCCGCTTAAAAATTTCCAAGAAAAAAAAAAGATAGAATTTCCAGATTAAAATAAATAGCGATATCTTTCATAAAGCCACAATTCACTTGTGAGTAGGTGAAAAAAATTTTTCTGTACGTATGTGGGAATTAAATTATCTCTCTTTGTCTAATTAATTTAAATTCTGTTTTTCTTTAATCCTCGCTGAAAGAGAGAATGAGAATCGCGCGGAATTAGAAATTCTCTCGGGATCGGTTTTAATAAGAGTTACGTCACTATATATATATATATATATATATATATATATATATATATATATATATATATATATATCGTTGAGAAAATCCCACTGATACTGCAAATAAATCTCAATTGGCGAAAAAAGGTCGACGGTTAAATTACCCCGGTGGTGTAATGTCGCTCCAACAAGGTGAAGAACATGGCAAAGGAAGCGAGGGCGCCCACGTAAACGAACGTCCAAACTGCCCGGATGCCCCAGGATCCCCTGGTGCCGGCCGTCGTATGCGAGGAAACCTCCCGTCCACGGCAACGGAACTCGTCGCAGAGACCATAATCGACGCTTATGAACAGACCCACTATTATGGTCGTGCTGGAGAATATTCGCTGCAGACTCATCACTGAAAACATTCGTGGGAAAGGTTCCCCTCGTAAATAAACATTAACGTGCAAAACTGAAGGAAAAACCATACACTCCGAAAAAAAGAAATGAGAAAAATAATAATCCTCGAAAAATATTTCTAGCTAGTACCTCTAATCTCTCTATAACTTTTTCATATAACACCACATATAAAATAAATACTTAAATTTATTTATTTCGTATTTTATTATTATTTTATTTTTCTATTTCGTATAAATTTTACGAAGAATGATATATCTAAAAATATTTATTCCAATTTTTTCACTTAATTAAGTATTTCCGAAATAAAATTTTTCTCAAGACCGTAATGTTATTTCGTTCATTAGAGTAATTATATTACAGGATAACAACTCCAAGGCACTCACTTTTCCGACAAAAGAAGAAGTAGTAGACGAGGGAGAAGACGAGGGTAATGCCTTTTATTGGATCCTGTAAGTGGCAGAGTACTCTATTCCGATCAAGGGATAGGGTGACTAGGATGCCCGAAAGGGCATACAGAGTGCTTATTTTGATCAGGCCGCAGCGGGGTATCCTGACTCGCAAGCTGTTCGGTATCAGCGGCGGCGGCGGCGACACTCTGTTCGCGACAAAGTATACCATCCCCAAGATGCAGGCGGAACACAGGGCAGTGAAGAGGAGTCCTGTGAAGAATTAATAAAAATCGCTGCGAGCTAGACAAAAAAAAAGGCGAAACAAAATAATCGCGAATTTTTTTATTCCTCGATTTTATATAAAAAGAAATGATATTTTTATATAAAATTTGTTTAAACTTCATTAATATTTTTGACAGAAATCAGCTTTATTAAAGCATTAATTTGCTAATTAAATTTTAAAATAAAAATATGTTATGTTATAATACTTTAAACTCGAATAATATTTCTTGACAGAAATCAGCTGATAACTGTTAACAAATATTAATCGAGTTTAAAGTACTATTACATTTTATATAAAATTATTATTTTATAATTTTTATTACATACTATATATAATTATAATATACATAATTTTAACATTTAATTAACAAATTAACGTTTTAATCAGCTGATTTCTGTACAAAAATATTAATCGAGGATAAGATATTATCATTAATATTTTCTTTTTCGCGATGATAGATCTCGAAAAGCTTTTTTCGCGTAATATATTCATTTCATTAAGAAGTAATATATTTATTAAATTAAGAATAGAAGTGAGACATAAATAAAAATTAACAATTAAGGTTTCGTTTGGTAGCGATCTTTAAAAACAATAATTATTTCCTTAATTGAAGTCACAAATATATTTCGTCTCAGCGAATGTTCTATGACTTACACAGGCCTTAATTTTCGCGAAAAACGTTTAAACTTTGATTGTAAAAATTAAGGTCTGTATAAGGCTTAGAATATTTTTTGAGGGCACGTTTTGTAAGCCTTGAAGAGACCTTTAAAACGCGCCCTCAGGAAATGTTCTAGGCCTTACACAGGCCTTAATTTTCGCGAAAACGTTTAAACTTCGAATCTATAAGTCCTAGAACAGTTCCTTTGTGTGATTGTTAAAAATTATTATAAACAAATATAAGGTATTATAACATATTATATACAACATATAACTATTTTCATATTTTTAACATATATTTTTAAAATTAATTTAGCAAATTAATATTTTTTGACAAAAATCAACTGATTAAAGCGTTAATTTGCTAATTAATTTTTAATATAATTTGTTATAAAAGTAAAAATAATAATGTTTTAAATAATATGTTGTAATTCTTTAAACTTGATTAATATTTTTAACAGTTACCAGTTGATTTTCTTTTACGTTTAAAAAACGGCTCCATTTCGTTCGAATAAATATTTCTATCCACGTGTTTCATCCAAATGTCAAACGTGAGAGGAAAACTGAATCTAAGAAAAAAAGGTCCGAAAAGTAAGATCACCGATTTGAATATTTTATTCAGCAGCTGTTATGATACAGGTATCGAGTATCATCCGCTTCAAAGATAGGGCATCTATTATTGGGCAGTATAGAGGGATTAGTCGAGTGTTTCGTATAACTCAATTGCTTTTTTTGTTTCTTCGCGCGTAGATAATTCACGGAGGCGTCGAGCCCGTATTTTTGGAAATGGGTGAACGAGAGTTATAGCGACGTGCGGATCACATTTTCGCGGAAAATAATTATCCATAAATAATTTTCACGCTTAGTAATTGCGATCCCGGGGAGAGGATTCTGCTCTCAAGGTTTCTAATCCCGGAATTACGAGAAGTCCTTCTATGATCGATCGGTCAATTCTGGCCAATTCATGCATGTATGCCGTACCTATTTTGAGCACGTGTATATATATATATATACATATATAACACATACGTATGTGTACGTGTTTGTCTGTCTACCTGTGTAAGCGCTGGAGACGGCGGCGACGCTCTCGAGATAGAGCGGATACGTGATAACGAGGACGGTAACTGATATCGCGACGGACACGAGGGTGGCCAGGAAGCGGAGCCTCTGCCAGTTCTCGCGATCGGTATCGAACAGCTTATCGCTGCCGGCCTGATAAGCGACATATGGCGACTCCTCGGTGTCGGTGTACTCCTCGATCTCGACGTCGCTGCCGGTGCAACGGAGCTCCTCCTGCTCCTCGTCGTCCATCATCGTCGACACGCAGCTCGTTAGGCTCGCCAGCTTGACGGCTTTCTCGTTATTCTATCGAACCGAGAACGAGCTTACTTAGTACCAATATTTTGTACGATAACACATTTGTAGCCTACATTTATTTCGATGAATTTTGCCTCGTTTTTATCTTTATATGTAATACAAATGACGTAGATTTCCAACTGATGATGAATTTGTATAAATTATGCGAAACTAAAAATAATGTTCCGCCGTCATTTAAATTCGCTATTTTAAATAAGTAATAAAGTAACTTGCAGATATATTTTACGGCTGATATTTTGATATCCTTCAACGGTGATCTATATATTGAGATAAACAAGTCAAGTGAGTTCTTATTATGTTTTCCCGAATGTAAAATAAATCTAATAATTTCATTCTATTCTATGAAATGACTGATATTATGAGCTGAGAATTAGACGGTCGCATTTAAGTCTGAGTGTATTCATAGCACTCTTGAATAAGGAATCCAGCTTTGAATTGAATATATGGAAACCACAGAAAGTGGCTATGATATACGGCACATGAGTAATGAAAGGACTAACTTTCACAATTTCGGCGAAAAGCTTTTGATAGAAAGTAAAAATATCAGATCAATTTCTTAAGTACGTCTAACTTAAAAAATATATGTAGGTAGTTAAAAAAATTAATAATTTATTTTGTTTCAAACCTACAATAATTGCTTGTCTAGTTTTTACACGGATTACAATTGTTATAATAAATAGCTATTAATTATACTATAATATTACATACGTATCTACATTTATTTATATTTATATTAAAGTAAAAGATCTTTCGCACCTTTTGAAATTTATTTCTAGTTACGATCCTGGATCATGGAATTTCGCGAACCTCGCCCTTTTCGTGGATTCTAATAAGTCTCAATGAACGACTGAGACAAAGTCTCTTTTTAATATTACATTATAAATGTATTCTTTATATATTTTGTGATATGACAAAAAATATATTCATGTGTCAATATAATACTTCTTGTAGTGAAATATTGTTTTGCAAAATATATAGTTTATCAAAAATATTTTTATTTGATCAATCAGTATTCTAATAAATAATCGAAAGAAATTATTCTAAAGTAAGCATAAATAATAAAGTACCAATATTTGTAATATTAATTAATTTATAAATTATTTGATGATTTAATAATGAAATACCGTAACGTAATAATTATAAAAAATATTATATACGCACAGTTTTCAAAAAAATATTGATTTAAATAATATTAATATTATTAAATAAATAACGCACATCGATTTAAGAATGAACAGTATAAATGAGCAACATAATCTCTTTATCTCATTCACATATTTCATTCGCTTGATAATAAAAAGAAACGATCAAGTTTTTATTGATGACCAAAGAGATTCTCATCTGAAAAAAAATGCCTTGGTACTTGTGAACCACACTGATACAAAGAGAACAAAAAAAAATGATGACAGAAATACACTGCTCCGAAAAAAGCACAACATAAACAAAGCAGCGCCTGTCATCGGATAAGACGTAGAATCTCTCCTATACCAAGATCGCTTATCAGCATGTTAATCGAATTATCAATGATTTGTCAAACATTACTGTCACATTCAGAGAAAAACAAACAATCGATCGAACGAAACGGCGCAAAAAAATTAATTCATGGTATTTAAAAATTAACGCTTACAGGGAAAATTTATCGGACTCACCCTTAACGAGGGAACCTAACCTGGCACCGCCCACCCTCGGGAAAAACGTCACTGTTCCCCCGGCTATCCTGGATCGTTGTGTCGCTTTCGCGAGATACTCTTCCACGCTGACGCGCGATGATGACGGATGACAATGACGACGCGCGGCGCGAGTTAATCGCGAATGATCGCGAGCACTGAGTCGCGCGATAAGGCAAGCCAGCAGAAGCCGCGACTTCATCCCATCGTTAATGACGAGGAACAGCGCCTCTTTGTGCCGCGGCCTCTGCCGCCAGTCTGTCGCCAGGACCGTATTCGATGAGCAAACCCCATCGATTAACTTTGTCAACCCTAACTTGTCTAATTTTTTACCATAGGGTCAGAAATATATTTTAAAAAATATAAAAAAATTTTAATTTAATTAAAAAATAATAAATAAATATCGTAATGTAATATCATTCGGTATTAATAAAGGAAGGGGTTAAATAGCTTTAACATCGGTTTAATCACGTATTTTTGCAACGTCAATTGTGGAATAATTCAATATAATCTGATCAATAATAATTCAATATTAGAACTGTAATTGTTATTAGTTTTAAATAATCAAGACTAAATGTAGTCTTTGAAAGACTATAAGATTGATTAATTAAATGTAGGAGATAAATATACATATATGAATCTGAGGATGCAATAGTATAACAGACGTCAAAGTCAGACACGTCTATATATGTATATAATTCGTCGCATTTTAAGTAAATATGATGTACGCATACATTTGCATATAGTACGTGCCATATATTCTTTATTTTTATCAAGCCTTTATATCATTGAGTGATACTGTGTAGTAAAAAAATATGCAAAATAATCGCTTGTTTAGTTATGTAAGCAGATAAATAATTAAATAGCCTTAATCTGTTTAATCGCATATTTTTGCAACGTCAATACCAGCCCTAGAATGATTCAATATGTATTTCAATTATTTTAGATTTATTATTCACCATAATCTGGTAAATAATTATTCAATATTAAAACTATAATCGTTATTAATTTTTAATATTCAAGACTAAATCTAGTCTTCGAAAAACTATAAGATTGATAATTAAATTCAAGATCACATTTTGCGCTAAATAGAAGAATGAATCTAATAAGAATGCACAGTAGAAACAGACGTCGAAGTCAGACACGTCTATATATCTAATAATATATAATACAATATATAATACATCGCACAGACTATAAGATTGATTAATTAAATGTAGGAGATAAATATATATGAATCTGAGGATGCAGTAGTATAACAGACGTCAAAGTCAGACACGTCTATATATGTATATAATTCGTCGCATTTTAAGTAAATATGATGTATGCATACATTTGCATATAGTACGTGCCATATATTCTTTATTTTTATCAAGCCTTTATATCATTGAGTGATACTGTGTAGTAAAAAAATATGCAAAATAATCGCTTGTTTAGTTATGTAAGCAGATAAATAATTAAATAGCCTTAATCTGTTTAATCGCATATTTTTGCAATGTCAATACCAGCCCTAGAATAATTCAATATGTATTTCAATTATTTAAGATTTATTATTCACCATAATCTGGTAAATAATTATTCAATATTAAAACTATAATCGTTATTAATTTTTAATATTCAAGACTAAATCTAGTCTTCGAAAAACTATAAGATTGATAATTAAATTCAAGATCACATTTTGCGCTAAATAGAAGAATGAATCTAATAAGAATGCACAGTAGAAACAGACGTCGAAGTCAGACACTATCTAATAATATATAATACAATATATAATACATCGCACAGACTATAAGATTGATTAATTAAATGTAGGAGATAAATATATATGAATCTGAGGATGCAGTAGTATAACAGACGTCAAAGTCAGACACGTCTATATATGTATATAATTCGTCGCATTTTAAGTAAATATGATGTATGCATACATTTGCATATAGTACGTGCCATATATTCTTTATTTTTATCAAGCCTTTATATCATTGAGTGATACTGTGTAGTAAAAAAATATGCAAAATAATCGCTTGTTTAGTTATGTAAGCAGATAAATAATTAAATAGCCTTAATCTGTTTAATCGCATATTTTTGCAACGTCAATACCAGCCCTAGAATAATTCAATATGTATTTCAATTATTTAAGATTTATTATTCACCATAATCTGGTAAATAATTATTCAATATTAAAACTATAATCGTTATTAATTTTTAATATTCAAGACTAAATCTAGTCTTCGAAAAACTATAAGATTGATAATTAAATTCAAGATCACATTTTTTTGCGCTAAATAGAAGAATGAATCTAATAAGAATGCACAGTAGAAACAGACGTCGAAGTCAGACACGTCTATATATCTAATAATATATAATACAATATATAATACATCGCACAGACTATAAGATTGATTAATTAAATGTAGGAGATAAATATATATGAATCTGAGGATGCAGTAGTATAACAGACGTCAAAGTCAGACACGTCTATATATGTATATAATTCGTCGCATTTTAAGTAAATATGATGTACGCATACATTTGCATATAGTACGTGCCATATATTCTTTATTTTTATCAAGCCTTTATATCATTGAGTGATACTGTGTAGTAAAAAAATATGCAAAATAATCGCTTGTTTAGTTATGTAAGCAGATAAATAATTAAATAGCCTTAATCTGTTTAATCCCATATTTTTGCAACGTCAATACCAGCCCTAGAATAATTCAATATGTATTTCAATTATTTAAGATTTATTATTCACCATAATCTGGTAAATAATTATTCAATATTAAAACTATAATCGTTATTAATTTTTAATATTCAAGACTAAATCTAGTCTTCGAAAAACTATAAGATTGATAATTAAATTCAAGATCACATTTTGCGCTAAATAGAAGAATGAATCTAATAAGAATGCACAGTAGAAACAGACGTCGAAGTCAGACACGTCTATATATCTAATAATATATAATACAATATATAATACATCGCACAGACTATAAGATTGATTAATTAAATGTAGGAGATAAATATATATGAATCTGAGGATGCACACAGTAGTATAACAGACGTCAAAGTCAGACACGTCTATATATGTATATAATTCGTCGCATTTTAAGTAAATATGATGTATGCATACATTTGCATATAGTACGTGCCATATATTCTTTATTTTTATCAAGCCTTTATATCATTGAGCGATACTGTGTAGTAAAAAAATATGCAAAATAATCGCTTGTTTAGTTATGTAAGCAGATAAATAATTAAATAGCCTTAATCTGTTTAATCCCATATTTTTGCAACGTCAATACCAGCCCTAGAATAATTCAATATGTATTTCAATTATTTAAGATTTATTATTCACCATAATCTGGTAAATAATTATTCAATATTAAAACTATAATCGTTATTAATTTTTAATATTCAAGACTAAATCTAGTCTTCGAAAAACTATAAGATTGATAATTAAATTCAAGATCACATTTTTTTGCGCTAAATAGAAGAATGAATCTAATAAGAATGCACAGTAGAAACAGACGTCGAAGTCAGACACGTCTATATATCTAATAATATATAATACAATATATAATACATCGCACAGACTATAAGATTGATTAATTAAATGTAGGAGATAAATATATATGAATCTGAGGATGCAGTAGTATAACAGACGTCAAAGTCAGACACGTCTATATATGTATATAATTCGTCGCATTTTAAGTAAATATGATGTACGCATACATTTGCATATAGTACGTGCCATATATTCTTTATTTTTATCAAGCCTTTATATCATTGAGTGATACTGTGTAGTAAAAAAATATGCAAAATAATCGCTTGTTTAGTTATGTAAGCAGATAAATAATTAAATAGCCTTAATCTATTTAATCCCATATTTTTGCAACGTCAATACTGGCCCTAGACTAATTCAATATGTATTTCAATTATTTAAGATATATTATTCACCATAATCTGGAAATAATTATTCAATATTAAAACTATAATCGTTATTAATTTTTAATATTCAAGACTAAATCTAGTCTTCGAAAAACTATAAGATTGATAATTAAATTCAAGATCACATTTTTTTGCGCTAAATAGAAGAATGAATCTAATAAGAATGCAGTAAAAACAGACGTCGAAGTCAGACACGTCTATATCTAATAATATATAATACAATATATAATACATTGCATTAAATAAATATATATATGTATATATGCGCTCATTTGCATATGGTACGGATGCCATATTCTGTTATCAAGTCTTTATGTCTTTAAGTAATTTTACTGTAAGAAAAATTCTTTTCTTTTTTTTTTTGTAGAAATAAAAAATATGCAAATAATAGTTTATTTTTAGTTACGTCAAAGTCAGATATGTCTATATATGTATGTATAATGTATATATATATATATATATATATATATGTATATATGTCGTAATAAATAAATATGTATGCACACACGTGCCATATTTTTCGTTCTTATCAAGTCTTTTATATCTTTAAATAATTTTACACTGCGTAGCAAAAAAAATATACAAATAATCTTGTTTAGTTACGCAAGCAGATAAAGCCCGCCCACGTGCAAGCTCAGCAGTATAATGAATACATGCTAAACCGTTGTTATATACAAAATGGAGGGAATAAATGTCCCTCCAGAGATCCTATCAAATATTCGGAATAGATTACTCACGATCATTTGCCGCAAAATTCACTTTTCAACATTAAATGCCCGGGATAATTAAGCTCGAAATTAAATTTCTCTCAACGTGACGTCCGTGTCAAATTGTACTTAATTTGATTTCTGCACATTGAAATCTGAAAAATCGATTTCGTCATAAAAATTAAATAAAAATTCATAAAATATCTTTATTCTTATTTTAAAAAAATTAGATCGCAAGAAATATAGATCTTTTTCTCGCGATATATAAAATTAGGGAGGTGACGCGAAAGAAATGGAAGAATCAAAAAGACACGATAAAAAGACTCCGAAATGACGATGCGCCTCTTGCAATATGTACGGTCTTGATTTTGCGCATGAGCATGAGATATTATATGTATATATGCGCGACGCAAGTCACGCTCTCCAAATTAATTCAGAAAATTCTGAATTATTCGTCGTGGAATATATTGGGAGTAACACAATATCATGGCTAGAGTGAGTTACATCGATCACTTAATTCCATAATGTAATGGACTTCGCGCGGACCATCATTAATCATCATTACTTTGCAAGAGTGTGAGTACCATAATAATCGAGTATCGAGATAATTGAAAACTAAAGTTTTCGACATGTGTAACATCGTGTAGCTAATCGAAAATTTTCGATATAGATGTTTAAAGAAAATTTTGGAAAAAATAGCCGAATCTCATTGTCAGTAAGCTGTGAAAGAGACTTATCTTCTTTATTCAAGGAGATAGACATTCGTTCACAAAAGTGGATGTAGGGTGATTTTAGATTTTGTGAATAAAATTTAAAAAAAAAAAAAAAACTATGCATTTGACAATTCTTGAAAAATTGCGGAAAAGTGTTCTTTGAAAAAAGATCTTTTTCTTTTGCGAATTCTTCATTTGTTCACGTATAATTGCAAACCACTAAAATTTACATGGAACTAGGGTAGCTCAAGTGGTAGCCACGAGAAGTTGAAGTTCGGAAAATTGCGAGGTAGACTGATTTTTATTCTGTCCACGCACAACAATCGCATTATGCGTTTTCTCAATGGCGCATTTAAACTCGAATCTTACGAGACTCGAGTCTGGCAATGTTGAATGGAGAAGAAATGTAGTATTAAAAGAATAGTGAGAGGGGGATGAGAAGGGGGCAAACAGAGAAGGGAAAAATGTGCGAAAGGGAGAAAGAAATAGACAACAAAGAAAAGAATCAGTATTCTAAAAGAGCTATTATTTCGAGCGGAGAGTTTAATCGCGTGGATTGGGATAATAATGCGATAAATCTAAGAGAAGACCGTGTAAAATCTGCATATAAATCGTACACTATTCTAGTAAAAGCAACGCAGAGCTATAAATACAACGGTAATGATACGTCGCGATATTACGCGAATAGTACATTATATATGCATCAGTATATATTTAGCATTGTTTTCGAATCTAATAAGAGAGAGAGAAATTTGATAAATGATATATATATATATATATAGTATATAATAGCTCTCTATAGCCTGGTAATTGCTATTGTTTGCGACTAACGGAATTGGTTGATTGAACTGACACTCGGTGGATAATCGAAGTCTGGTTGGCAAATAAGCGGAAGCCCATCAACCGATCTCGATATAATGCCTGTGTATATATAATTGTATTCCTATCAAAGGACGGAAATCGGAAGCTTCGTGTGAAATAGACTACAAGGATATCAGCCAAATGGTGAATTAAAGGGTGCCTCGTACAAGAGTCGATTACGTTTTAATTGAAAAAAAAAGTAATAAATAAATAAAGCCACCGGAGTAAATTGGGATATAAAGCTAATCTATAAGTGCTTCGCTAACTCTTTGTTAAGAAATTCCTTTCGCGATTCCAATATCGCGAGACGCTCTTTCTTTCCCAGCTTGATCCTGTGTTGGGAAATAAAAAAGAAAAGATACTTCGCGCGAATCCTCTATGAAGCAACGAGAAGCGAGAGAACCGGATGACTTTAAACTTTGAAATGAGATGCGAATTCTTTTGCGCATCCCAGGCGACTCCTGACGATCGTATTCATGCTGCATTTATCAAAGGCCAAGTATGTCTAGACTTAATTTTGAGCTTTATTAATGAAATAAACATATTGTCTCTTCATCTCGAAATCTCGAGAGAGAGAGAGATTTTAATCAACCAATGTGTATTTCTTCCGAAACTTTGCAATCTTGTAAAATAAATCGCGATTTAAAATTATCATAAATTTCATTTGAATTTAAACGAAGTAAGATTTCCTTAAGAACTTGCTTCTTTATTTGGGAAAAAAATTTATGTCAATCGTAAAGTCTGTCAATATGATAATCATCAAATTAAGTTTCTAACGAGGGAGATTAACAGAATTAGAATCTATTGTTCTTTAAGCTAAAGTTTTATTCTTTTTTATGGCAAGAATTATTTTTTATTCGCCTGTAATGGTTGTTACGACAGAAATTTCTACTGAAATAGAAAATGTGTATCAGCCTTACGATATACGACGTAATAAATTGCTCGACAAAGAATTATTACGAGATCTTACGTACTTTACTTACGTCAACAACACGCACAGGTCATTAAAGGCAGTAGTTTCTAAATCAGGAGAGAGATATGCGAACACGTGTGGGAGCGGAGGGATATAATAAGAATATAATAGCTAGATTTATATAATATCACAGTACACAGTGTGTCGGTAATTGCATTTTTTCTGCTTTTAAATTTTCGCCTTATTTCGCGCTCTTCACCGACTCGTTTTTCTCTCCGCGAGTCTCTCGTATCAAAAATACATGACACAAAAAAAAGGGAAAAAAACGAGACTGGTTTCGAGCTTTCTCTTTAACATTCGACAGAAGTTACGGGACACGGGATCAATCGAGATTTAAAAGAACGATATGCGAGAGTCGAGCTATCTCTCGCTCAAAAAAATTTCGCTGAATTTCGGAGACGGGACGATGAATGTATGTAACCGAAATCCCGAAGCGTGGGATATCGCTCTGGTTTCGTAATAATATATCCACCGCACAATACAGATTTGATTAAGTTCGATTTTCATCCCGAAGCGGATGCAGTAATCTCTCGCACACAGAACGCATTCCGGTGTAATTTGCCATCGTGAAGCAGCGGCATTATCCGTACGCGATAGAGCAGCTATTAATTATTTCCATTAATAACCGCAACTCGATCCCACGCCGTGCAATCTTCTCTCGCGCAGAAATTAGATTTCCGATCAAAAAAATTAATACAAAGATAATTTAATTAAATAAGTTTAAGGGGGAACTTGACTCGATCGAGAAATGTGGACCGTAAAGAGTTTTCACAGTTGATTCTCTATCACTTTTATAAGAGATTTCTAAAAAAAATACTTTCTTACAGATTTTTAAAAATTGCAGCGTGTTAATCCGAAATCTCTAAATTTTCTTTCAATTCCAATTTCTTAAAAACGCCGAAATTATATTCATTGTTAGATGAATCTTCGCTCGCGCAGAAATTAGATTTCCGATCAAAAAAATTAATACAAAGATAATTTAATTAAATAAGTTTAAGGAGGAACTTGACTCGATCGAGAAATGTGGACTGTAAAGAGTTTTCATAGTTGATCTTCTATCACTTTTATAAGATTTCTAAAAAAAATACTTTGTTACAGATTTTCAAAAATCGCAGCGTGTTAATCCGAAATCTCTAAATTTTCTTTCAATTCTAATTTCTTAAAAACGCTGAAATTACGTTCATTGTTAGATGAATCTTCGCTCGCGCAGAAATTAGATTTCCGATCAATAAAATTAATACAAAGATAATTTAATTAAATAAGTTTAAGGAGGAACTTGACTCGATCGAGAAATGTGGACCGTAAAGAGTTTTCACAGTTGATCCTCTATCACTTTTATAAGAGATTTCTAAAATAAATACTTTCTTACAGATTTTTAAAAATTGCAGCGTGTTAATCCGAAATCTCTAAATTTTCTTTCAATTCCAATTTCTTAAAAACGCCGAAATTACGTTTATTGTTAGATGAATCTTCGCTCGCGCAGAAATTAGATTTCCGATCAATAAAATTAATACAAAGATAATTTAATTAAATAAGTTTAAGGAGGAACTTGACTCAATCGAGAAATGTGGACCGTAAAGAGTTTTCACAGTTGATCCTCTATCACTTTTATAAGATTTCTAAAAAATATATTTTGTTACAAATTTTAAAAAATCGCAGCGTGTTAATTCAAAATCTCTAAATTTTCTTTCAATTCTAATTTCTTAAAAACGTCGAAATTATATTCATTGTTACACGCATCTTCTTTCACGCTGAAATTAAAGTCCTGATAAAAAAAATTAATAGAGATACTTTAATTAAACAATTTTATAGGGGTCGATCGAGGAATACAGAATATAAAGAGTTTTCACAGTCAATTCTCTATTATTTCTATAAGATTTCTAAAAAATACTTTTGTTAAAAATTTTTGAAAATTGCGCTGCGTGTTAATTCAAAATATCTAAATTTTCTTTCAACTTAAATTTTTAAAAAACGCCGAAATTCATCGTCAAACGAGATGCTTCGAGGCAAGTCGTGATCGAAAATTAAAAGTCAAGGATTCGCACGCGATACGTGATTCGACGCGGAACGATTCGTCTATTGCGTGTCTACTTCCCGGCCTTTCCATTTCCGAGTCGAATGACTGAACACATCGTTGCTACGATTACTCGTGCTCTGATCTCGCTCTCTGTGGATTTTCTAACGGACATTTCCTACGAGTTTTCAGAGCGCGGTGAAGCTTACACACGTTAACCCGACGGCTAGTTAACAAGTTTGGTTTTACATTTGCATCAATCGTCCAGTAAGTAGCACGTGCATAATGTCGCTTGTTATAGTTTGATATGACAGACCTGACCCGACGACCTTCTAAACGCAGAAAGCGCGAATAATATGTAAATTAACATCGCAACATATTATACTGCTTTCACGTCAAGTGAGCCATGTATAAATTTCAGTAAATTTGAGATCCTATATATCTTCAGATGTATAATTAAATTAATTTATTTCTCAATTGAATTAGAAGTTAGTTATAGTATAATTAAATTGTTATTTATATCATATATAATTGTAAAAATTCCTTGTGCGTGCAAAGGAATTTATAAACCTACAATATTTTATACAGAAAAGATAAGAATAAATAGCGAAGTATTTTATTTCTTCGTATATTAATAATTCTTTCATAAAACAGCTGGAATCTAAAGTCAAATGCTTGCATCGACGATAAATGTATCAATCGTGTTAGGGCTGATTTTTTGAGGGATGATACAGGTGAAAGAGCCACGTATAAATCTCAGTTTTGAAATTATATCTTCAGATATGTACAATTAAATTAATTAAAAATAAATTAAAGTAAATATAATTAAATTGGTATTTATAATGTGTTACAATTTTATGAAATAAGAAATATCAAAATATTTTATTTCTTTGCACATTAATAAAACAGCTTAAGGAATCGAAAGTCCATCAATGCTTACATCGATGATAAATGTATCAATCACGTTAGAGCTGGCTTTTTTGGGGATGATACAGGTGAGAGAATCATGTATAAATTTTAGTTTTGAAATCCTACCTTCAGATATGTCAGACAATTAAATTAATTTGTTTATCAATTAAATTAAAAGTTAATTAAAATAAATACAATTAAACTGATATTTATATCATGTGTAGATTGCAAGGGATTTTTTAAACCTACAATTTTGTAAAGAAAGGATAACAGATATCAAAGTATTAATAATTTTTCCATAAAACAACTGAAGTCGATGCTCACATCGACGATAAACGTATCAATCGCGTTTAGAGCTGGCTTCTTCGGGGATGATACAGGTGAGAGAATCATGTATAAAGCTTTGAAATCCTACTTTCAGATATGTCAGAGTGTCAGACAATTAAATTAATTTGTTTATCAATTAAAAAATTAATTAAAACATACTTGATATTTAAACCATATGTTTGTGTTGCAAGGGATTTTTTTAAACCTACAATTTTGTAAAGAGAGGCTAACAGATATCCAAGTATTAATAATTTTTCCATAAAACAGCTGGAATCGATGCTCACATCGACGATAAATGTATCGATCGCGTTAGGGCTGGCTTCTTCAGGGATGATACAGATGAGAGAATCATGTATAAAGTTTTGAAATCCTACTTTCAGATATGTCAGACAATTAAATTATCAATTAAAAAATTAATTAAAAATACACTTGATATTTAAACCATATGTTTGTGTTGCAAGGGATTTTTTTAAACCTACAATTTTGTAAAGAAAGGCTAACAGATATCTAAGTATTAATAATTTTTCCATAAAACAGCTGGAATCGATGCTCACATCGACGATAAATGTATCGATCGCGTTAGGGGTGGCTTCTTGGGGGATGATACAGGTGAGAGAGGGCCGTCCTATGCGCGTCGGGACGCCACGCGACGTCGCATCGTCGTCGGGGCAGCCGCATCACGTGACGGCTGAAATCGGCGTGAAAACTCGGGGGGGCCGCGCAGTCAACCTCAGTTCAGTCAGCGCGCGGCATTCGTGTGTAGTGTATCGCGCTCGTTTCGTGCCGGAAGGTCGATCGAAAGCCGGTCGACGAACCCTTGACACGAACTGTGCGAAATCTCGCGTTCCGAGGAAAAAAAAAAAAAAACGTTTGTTCTTGCTCGAGACAATTCCATAGCGCACAACGAATACAAACGATCGATCGACGGTGCGATTCGGTTCAAAGTGCATCCGATTGAGAGTCAAAGATTTCCTCCATCACCGTGATTTTCGCGAATCTTTCCAAGAGGATCTCTATATTTGCGAGAGGGGATAATCGATCGAATCGGTTTTTGATCGGGCCACGAGAGAATCGAAGAGAGAAAAAATAAAATATAAAAAGACGGTCGAAGTGGAGAAAGACATTTTTGATCAGCCGTAAGACTCCTTCCGTTCCTTGTATACGCTAGCTTACGACGATAATCGCTGTACGACGGGGCACGCACCTCCGTGACTGCACGCATTAAGGGCATTAAGGGAACGCGCGAGCGTTGCGAGCATTACGAGCGAGCATCGAGAACACTTGACGAAGAGAAGAGGGGAATCGAGCACGGGGATAATCGCGATCGATCACGCGCCGATTAAATTCAAAATCGAGCCAAAGGGAAGAGGCGGCGGGTCGAAGCAGAATCGAGTGGCGCCGATATATCGAATCGCGTCGAAATTTAAATTGCGTTCACGGTAATATAATTCCGTATAAAATACAACGCGAATATAGACGTAATGAGAAGAGGGTAATGGAAAAGACAAATTGAAAAAAAATACGGAATCCCCGAGCAATAAGAAGCGATGCTAAGTTTCGCCACGCAAAAAATTGAATAAATATAGTGATACTTAATTTTCGAACCAAACGAGGATACGAATGGGACGATATAAGGTGTAAAAAAAAATGTTGAAATATGAATTGGACAATTTCGTGAGAAAAAGAGGATCCTGAGAGGATATAGCAAATAATCTCGAGGGTCTTAATACGAGGAGATAATATACCAACCGCGCGCAAATTCACGAAACGTGAAAGCGTGTACTCTTATATCGCAATATCACCGCGAAATTCTCTCGACGGAGATATCTTTTCCACGTTTCGAGAAACTTGTAATAACAATTCTCGCGAGAGGAGAGAAAGAAGTCTCTCCTTTCCGGCTACACATCCGCTCTCGCGAGGCTCTCGCGAGATAATAGAAATAAAAAGAGTGGGAATAATAAACGCGGAGAGGATAAAACCGCTTAATTCCAGCGGGATTCCCAGCGGAAGGAAACCACCCTGAAAAGAGAAATAATTCCCTTTCCAATATCGTATTAATGCCCCCCGAATCTGCTGACAGATTAAACGGAAAGGCTGCCTCGCTGGAACGCGATCTCGATAATCTGGATCTCTTCGCTATCTCTCTATTTCTCGACTAGGAGATGGTCGACGAGTTCGTGTGTCGAATTCGCGACGTCGCTCCGCGATTCGATAATTCGACTGGTATTCGACAAACTTGCAATTAGATGCCACCCCGTTGCACTCGAGATCTCTCGTCACATCGAGACACTTTTGTCGCGGTAATATCGAAAGATAAGGACAATCTGGTACGCGCTTTTTCAGATAATCGAGTGCATCATGCTATCTGTTACCGTGCTTGAAGAGGATCGACGCATCTCGTGAAAGCCGATTTCATCGGGCGATAATCGTGGCATGTGTTGCTGAGAAAAATCTCAAGGGAGAAGGAAAACGAGAAGAGGGAAACGAGAAGCCTACAACGGGATGGAAGACGCGTCAAGATACCGCGAGATGCGAAGTGAGTACATTCTTGCTTTATTATATTGAAATTGCTGAAATTATAACGCGAAATATCATATACAAGAAAATTATTCTCTCAGATAACATACGCATCTCAATATTATGTGCGGGCTTTTTATATTAGAGAATTTTACTCTTATTTTTGCTTAAGTCTCAACATTCACATTTCAAATTTTTTTCAACATTGTATTATTTAGCGATGGATATTGGTTTACTTCGCGAGAAACTTTTATCTCATTATTTATCGCAGTACATTATTGATCCTATTCGAGGATATTATTATTATTATTTATATATATTATACTATTATATATATTAATATTCTATACTATTATAAATTATAATAATTTATTAACTTATAATTTATTATGGTTATTATTTATTATCTTTAATTATTAAATTATTATATTATTATATCGAGTATCCTTATTAATGAACAAAAACTCGTGATTTCATGTCTCTCAGGTCTTTTTAAACGTTCATTATCTTCGTTAGATTTTCTTTTTCTTTATTGTAATTTGTTAGATTATTGTCCTCATATTCTTTTTTCAGTATCTTATTTCGCGTCTTTTGCTGATGTTAGTAACTGTAATAAAGTATCATTTGTACTAAAGGATCCTTTTCTCTCGTATATAAATAAATAAATATATTTTCTCGTATATAAATAAACAAACAAATAATTTATTATTGTAGAACCGCGCGTTCTTGTGATCACGGAATTAACCGTCCACAATGGACGATATGATGAATGGGGCGAGATTAAGACTTCATTCTTGTTGCGCAGCGGCGGTAAGAATAAAAGTGCCGGCCGGACAATTTGTAAGGGAACATCGCGGCTTAACGACGAATTAATTAATTATCAAAGCCGCTGCCGCGACATTGTTAAATCGAGGCTATAGCTCGACAGGGTCGGTTGGCGGCCAAACCTCGTTAACGGCGTGACACACTAATTGAGCTCGTGAATAATAATTATGATTGGTGGACGCGGAGACGCGTCAGCTCGCATCATGGAGCCGCACTGTATGTTAATTCGAGACACCATCGTGTTGTTATCCTCGCAAACGTCGGGACGTCTTATCGTCCCATCTCTAATCCGCCAGACCGCGAAATCTCCACGGAATAAATTATCGTATATTATGTCCGTCGTTGTCGCGCACTTCACGTCCGCATATATTACATTCGATTACTAATTGATGGCCCGATGATGACGCTCGATGGCATCTAAGGGCAGCACACTGTTTCATCTCGCGATGATCAACCCTTTAGCACATTCGGCCATATCGTTTTATGATGACATAATTCCGCATTCGTAATATATATGTCATATTGAAATAATTATTACATTTATGCAAATAATTTCTGCTAATTTTTATGCAAATATATATATTATATACTATATTATGTATATATTTATTTATTTATTCGGTATTATTCTTCTGCGAAATGTAACAGAAATTAATCTACAATTTTTCACGTGAAACAACAAATCTAGAATTATCTAGAATTATTATTTCCAGTATTTCCCATGATGTAATTTATTTAATAAATTAGCGTTGCGCAGCTGGAAGTTCATGCAATTTGAACGAAGAACGTAGATTTTAACAAAACTGGTCTGTTCAATAATATTTGAAGTCTTGGATTATTTATAAATATATAAACGCGATTCATAAAGAATTTAGATCCTTTCGTTAAAAAAATCACGACACGAAGAGATAAGCGAGGGGCAAATGGGAAGGAAGAAATATCGCGAATGATGTAAGTGCCAGTTGTAACCAGATTTCTGTTCGTTCCGCGAGTAGCAATTTATGGTAGCGCGAGGCATTCCATTACATGCGTAATTACAAACTTGCACGAGGTCGCTTGTAAGAGCTACGGGACGCTCCAACACGTGTGCACGTTCTAATTAACTCTTAATCAAGTAATACGACTAACGAGCGTGTGGAAACATGAAACATTTCGCGTCATATAACTTCCGAAATTCCGATCTCGATACAACACACAAAGAAATTTTTTCTCGTCGTATCTTATAGATGAATCTATCTATCAATCTTTCAGGTCAATAATAGAGATTTTTTTCGAAGCGTTTTTCTTTTTTATACAAATAATTTCCGACGAAAGAAAGTATTCTGAAAAAATATTCTCGATGCAAAATAATCGCATCTAATTCCTGAAACTCTTTCATTTAACCCTTCTGTCAATGAACAGGAGTATCCAACTTTAAATATTAAAAATGTATTATTTATTATATATATTTATTATATAGTTATTCTTTATTACACTTATTATATTATTCTTTATTATACTATTCTTTATTATATTATTCTATATTATTATATCGGGGGTTTTTACTGGCGAACAAACTTTTCTCTGCCCGAAACGAAATACAAAGGCCCTTTGTATTCGGAAACTTCCTAAAATAATGTTTGATGTCCAGCATAGCTGCTATAAAAAAATTATCGCAGTACAATATGTCAAAAATATGCAGTTGGTACCCATACATTGCTGAAAAATAATGCATTGACAGAAGGGTTAAAAGCCGTCCGATTAATATTCAAATCCCAAAGGCAGGACAAAATTGGAACGCAAAAATCGGTTTACGTTATACAATCGCGTGAGTATCGGGAGATTAAGAACTTGCCGCGATATTTAACATCCCGGCTCTCGGGAGCTTCGTGTAACTTGTAATTTAGCAGGATACCACATTACGAGCGAGGGAAATGCTTAAATCGGTTTATGTTCGGCCTCTCGGATACGACAAGATAAAATTCCTCCGCGGCGAGTCCGTCCAAAGATTAACTAGAAGCGCTGCCTAAAATTCCGAACTCGCATTTATCATAATCATGACGCCTTTATCTGCGAATTTAAGTTAAGTGGAATGGACCTGACGTGTCCGGACGGATACGCCCTGCGAGCACGAATGCCCCGAATATTTCGATTAAGGATTAACATCGTCTAACAGAAACGGTTGTTGACCCTCGACCATCGCCTTCATCCGCGATTACACTACAAATCTCGCAAATAGCTTGTTAGATATCTTGCAAGACACAAAATGTCAGTAGAAATCAAATATCTTATTAAAAACTTTTAACAATAATAGAATCGGTAATACAAACCAAAAAATCAATAATGTATTATAAATGCAAAACAATAGCCAATTAATTAATAAAATAAAATATCATTCCTGTAATGTGTATTCTAGAACAATACTGAGATCCAAACAATAAGTACTAATTTGAAATATATTCAGAATACTTCAAAATAATAATAAATTTAATGATAAAATTAAGCTCGTTTTATAAATAAAATGTGTAATGAAACAATCTTTAAAGGTCTTAACGAGACTATTTTATGTTGATAAAATTTATTATGTTTATCTAATAAATTTTATCAACAAAATAAAATAATCTTGTTAAGGCCTCTAAAGATTGTTTCATTTTATTTAAGAATAATAATTAATATATAAAAATTTCGAGGATTTTTCTTAATTTTATGCCTTTTCGCGATTTTCAATTTATTTGAAATATATATTCAATAATAGGTACATTAAATCAATAACGAAAAGAAAGAATCTATCAATCTATCAAAATAATATCTGTCAAAATAATATCTGACAAAATAATATCTTGAAAATGTAATTCGATAAAAATCGACATTTTATTCTTTCTTTTTTATTTTATAACACGAGAGATATCAATGTCTTGCATTTCTCCTTGAACAAACAATACGCGAGAAATATCTTGAACAAACAATACGCGAGAAATATCTTGGAATAAAATTCAGAAGAGTTTTGCGAATCGATCGATAAAGACTCGAGAGATTCACGTGTGAACAAAAATAACCTGCTAATGTTGCCACTCAATTCGCAACGATAGTCGATTCCAATGATATTTCGATGAGATTGCCAGTCGATTTTCGCGAATTCACGCTTGTACGCACATATGTCATAAATGACGCACAAGTGATAATGATCGACGTATGGGCAGACAATGATAACTCGGTCGCGAGAAGGGGAAAATCGCATTTGATTCGAATTTCGAAAATATTTCATCACTCTGCGGGATCTCGAAGAATTTGTCAACGATCAGAGAACCAGGCATTCAAGTCGCTTAATGTGAAGATCGATCCAAAGCAGATACACACGTACACATGCGCGCGCGATATTTATTTATAACCTCGGACACTTGTTCTTCTCAACCGAGGGTCGTTCACTTGTAAGTATGTTATCGACTATGGCGAAAGTTTGGATTGTTCATTTAAAGCGTGCGCAAACTTCCCTCTCCCCCTATATAATTGCCTCTCCCTCTAAGTCAAGTTGCGAAGCCCTAAGTGAAATTTAATCGAAAACACACACACATACACACTTTAGGCTTCCCCAGTATAAATTTGGAAATTAACGATCTATAGGCGAAACTTGTGAAAAATAGGACAAATTTTAATTTTAATAGGACAGATTTTAATGAGTATAATTGCTAAAATATTTTACATATATCAAAAAAGATATATATTTTATATATATAATAATTATATATAATATTTTATATATATAAAAAAAAATTATATATATAATATTATATTAATTAATATAATATTATAATGATTTGCGCGACATGTGCATTCTTTTATTATCAACCAAATATATATTTCTATAAACTCCCGAGATATAAATATATTGATTTTTTAAATATATATTAATTTTTCCGGTGCAGTAACTCGGTTGCCTCTTATTGATCGGTAGCTATTTTTTGAAAAAGCCCGCAGAGAAATAAATGACATTAAGAAATTAAAGGAGAAACGAGTTTATAGATGATCGCAAAGTTTAAAAAACAAGATAATTTCATTGAAGCTTCTCCGAGGAGAATTGATCTCGCTGTAACGGATCATAAAGAAATTGAAAGTTTTAATCGACTTTAATAAAGACACTTTCGTTAATTAATTGCATCGTTGTTGGAAAGAAACTCATTCGCGTCACGTTCCATTTCCGTTCATTCTTTGTTTCATTCGCAGATTGCAAACAAATTGCACACACGCACATATAACAAATCAGAAGTCCTTGGTTTTCATTAAATCAAACAAATTCAACTTGGGCTGATATGCGTGTAAATAAATAGTAGGAGTTTCGCGAATTCTCCGCGCTGCGCGAATTATTTTCATTTCCTGCATTATATATCGAAATGACGAAAATAGTATAGCATCCACGCGATTCGTATAATACATATATAATGCTAATGAAAATTCGCCGTTTCACTGAGCATTTTGAAAAATATTCCCAGCGTAAATGGTTTTCACGAAAGCAGCTTGCGCATTTAAAACTTCCGCTCGCCTATAGAAAAACTTTACGCATGTATACCTGACGCAAATAAATAATATCAAATTTTACGCGAATAGAAAACAATGTCATTTTGAAAAATAATTTGCAGAAAAAATTTCCGCAAAACTTCCATCGAGTACACAGTTGGAAAATTTGTGTTTTCTTGTTAGAAACGGTTCCCGTTAAAATTTGTGTGTTAAATATTTAACACATTCATGTGTTAAATTAACATATTGCTGTTGTGTTAATTGAACTCAAATGTTAAATTATTAAAATAACTGAAAATAAGTGTAAAAATAACACAATGTGTATTTACTTTTAATTTTACATAATAAATATGTTCGATATTATTAGTGACAAGATTTATCTGTTAAAATTTACAGAAAAAAATGTTAATTTTACTTTATAATATAAGTGGGGATGATAAAATGTAAAATTAACAATTTTTTTAGTTAATTTTTACATTAAAACTATGTTAATTTAACACAAAATTTATTTCAAGTTTACTTGAAGTTTGCATTTATTTTATGTTAAAATATTAACACAATATTCGTGTCATCATTTAACATATCCGTATTATGTTAAATTAACACAAAAATTTCTGTGGACCGTTTGGGACATGTGATATTTGTTAAATTTAACACAAATTTTTCAACTGTGTAAGAAATCGAATAGACGCTGTCGGAAGGATTGATTTTAGGAATTTGAAGAAATATATCACGTGTATTACGAGATACGATTCGATTGAGGGATGCGATTAAATCAATATATATCAAATTAATATTATTAAATTATTCTCTCTCGTGTTGGGCGCCATCGCTGGCAGGAGACTCGCAGAATTTTGTTATAGGATAGAAAAGCTGCCAACGAACAGAGTTCCAATGGACAGAACTCATTTACGAACTGTCAAAGTCAAACCATTCCGAGCTGTATAGAAATAATGGTATATATGTCTATACTTAAGCTGCGAAATAAATGTTATAAATACAATAAAATTGAAAAAGCTTAACAATGTTGAAAACGGGGGGCATCCAGATTATTCTTAATTATCAATTCGAGTGATATAACAATTTATATAATTTTTCAAGGAAACACATTAGTAATAAGATAATTGAGCGCTTTTTCAATTAATATACACGCGCTTTTTTCATACAAATAACATTCCTTAATATTTAATTAATTCCTCGCAATTTCGAAAAAGCTTTTCGTTCCAAATGATATTAAAAAGAGGCATCGAATCCATCAAACATTCAAACAGCCTGTTCAAATATTATCGATTTCACGATGGTAAAATGTGTAATATTCTACTCTTTCTCTCTCGCTCTCTTTTTTTTTTTTTTTTTTTTTTCCAGAAGATATTTAAAATATATTTGAATACATTATCGAAAAATGGCAAAACATATATTGCGATTATACAACGAATTTATATAGGTATAAATCTACAAACAGTGATAATGTCACGCGCGTGTCAGACGTGCGTCGCGAAACATTATCGGAAAATTTTAAAAAATTTTTTATATGATATTTTATTTCGGCCGAAAATTGTGTCTTGCTATATCCAACAAGCTATTTGTGAAATTTCCAACATGGGTATTACGGAAAACATTATTTTTCTTTCGAGAAATAAAATAAGTGAGCGAGCTATATTAACAAATTACTTGCAAAACGTACATATTTAGGATCACATAAAAATGATTCAGAATTTAAATAACTAGAAGATTCGATCAACTCCTTTTTAAGCTCACAAATTATATATAAATTTGAATAATTTATTCATAACTCCCGTACAGCTACATACAACACAATTTTGATTGAACTATGGTACATTTTCTATTTTATTTTACAATTATATTTAATATCTCGCGTCTCTTTCTAGGTTCTGTGTCAATAAATTCAAACATCCTCATTTCTCGATTCAAATCGATGTTCATATTTAGGAAATAAGATGTTGCGAGATAAGGCTGATGCGCGAAGGTGATTACTTGCAAATCGCAGTGGGATCAGCTGACTTTGACAGATGCTTTGAACGATCGACTCGGTCAGAAGTTAAAGAGGGAAACCGCAAACACTTCCGTCATAATCAGTCGCGCGCGGGACAGGCGATTTAAAAATCGGCGACTCTCAGGGCTAATCGGATTTCTGCTCGCTAAGTCGGAAAATCGTATTAGTGTTAACCCAGTTCGACAGACGTATATGCCGGTAGTTTCCTTGCTGTGCTTCCGGGTTTAAAACTGACGCACAACGTAAACAAAGTAAAGACGCGAGGGTCGATGCGATCTTAAGCCGTAAATAGCCGGCCAAGGATGACGTTAAAAGTCGATATCGAGGCAAAAAACCGAGTAGAGGGATCAGGACTTCTTTGGTCCTTCTGTGTAGTTCCGCGCGTGGCTTCCGACCCCATTTTAAATAAATATTCAGCAACGAGTTCTTGAATAAATAATAGAAGAGAGGAGTATTAGTGAAAGATAAAATCTTTTGCATTGAAAATAAATAGTGATAAAAACCAATCATTCTATATCTTTCTCTTAGCGCTAGGGACCAACTTGCACTTTAGATTGTTCAGTTTAATTAGATACAATTAAATTTATAATTATATAAAATGCGTTAGGATATGAAGAAGTAATTTCTGTTCACTGATTACTGATTACACAGCAAAAATGAGGGTGAGATATAGAATTGTCTCGAAAAGAACAAATCTCGATTCTCGATGCAACCGATTCTCGAGTTGAGAATATAGGGTTCTAGAAACGCAGAAGAGAATTATACTTAGTATCGCGACCCCCGAAGATATCTTAGGATATCTCGTTTTTTCCCTAGCGCGGTCGGGTTCGCAAAATGCTTTTGTCGCACACGAGATCGCGAGTTTAAGGCCCATTGCACATGCGAGACCACGAGGTAATCGGCCAATCGAGAGAGAGAGAAAGAGAGAGAGAGCGGGCTTATCGCGTATATACACGATCAGATAATAAAGAGGGCTCTTTATTTCGCATTCCGTTCTCGTGACCTTATTCGAGAGATCAACCGGCGCGAGAACCGCACCGGATGAAGCGTTATTAATAATTGGAGCTTGATTAATCGAAATGATCCTTCTCTCGCTGCGTGAATTATATTGTACGTTACATGATATCGGACACTGTGGCTATACATATGTATGTATGTATATTTCTATGTATGGTATTTCTCTCTCCCTCTCTCTTAATTAAATTTGCTTTCGTTTTAAGCAATTGTTATTGTTACCTAAAAATAATGCACACATATATTATACATCATTCACATTTTCAAAGGTTGTTGAATAAAATTAGCGATTGATTCGAGAGAAATTATTTTATAAAAGTCTCCTTTTATAAAGCTCTCTTTGAGTATAGCAATAATAAATCGAATTATTCGAAGAGACTCCGAATCGATTAATAATTCTCAACGAGAAAAATCTCTTTTCGCAAAAGGCCTCTTCTAGTCTTTCCTAGTTAAATGAACCAAGCATCATTCTACCTAGCGATTCAAATATATAATAATAATAATAATAAGCTGCAATCAAAATTTGCAGCTTATATAACGGGTGCAGCATGCAGGTGTGTGCTATACTCGAGACATGCAACAGACGAATTATCTATGTAGAATTAACTGAAACTGAACCCGGGCACGCCGTCTTTCCGACGCCGAGTTGCTCACGCGACGCTATTTTAATCCCCGCATTCGCTACTACTACGAGTTTCGACCAACCCCGGGGCGGCTTGCAAAAATTTTCAACCGTGTTGCACCACCCATGTTGTAATTGCAGCGTGCATCGACGTGATTTGTTTGCCGATAAATCAGAATCACGCGCAAAACCCGGCAGCAGAAATCGCTCTCGTTTCGGCTGATTGCTCGCTCGGATATCAGTTCTCTCGACTCCAGTTCCGCGTGGCGATTTCGAAGAAAAAGAAGAACGAAAAAAAAAGAAGGTCGTTTCGACCCGCAATAGGCTTTAATGGGGGGCCGTCGACCTATTCGTCACTTCGATGGTACTTTTTTTTTCTGTTTTGCGATCGATGGTGAAATCGAGAGGTCAAGACAAGGTGATTAAAATGCGGACAAGGTCGTTGACCGAGGATATATATGTGTGTGTTTCGCCATTAGAGAATTCTATAAATGTTCCTTAAATGACATTTGAATCGCAATCGAGTTATCCTACTTTTAATCCTTTCATTTTTGATATCCTATATATCATGTATTAATTTTACATGAAAAATTACGCTTTTTAGTTATAAAAATGTCCTTATTTGATCGCGATGTCAGGCGAATAAAATGTGCGAGAGAAAAGAATGGAAAAAATATTTATATATAATAATATATTTATTTGTGCATTTGTCAAAAATTTGCTGAGTGCATTGTTGCAAATAATTAAATATATAATTTATGGAAAGAAATGAATATAAAATAAACATATTGTAAAATATAAACCGCGTTTTTACAAAGTCATCCCCCTGATAATTTAATTTAAGGCATCATTATTGAGACGAATGTCATTATTGGATTCATAGAATATTCTATGATGAATCTCGTTAACATTATTAAATGCCATAAATATTTGTTACAGTCTGTAAACTCCTGTATTCAAGTTTAGAAAAAATTTTATAAATATAATCTTACACGAATAAAAACTTCATTTATAAAAATATAAATGCTGCTTTAAAAATTTAAAATTTCTAGGTAATCGAGAAACTGTTCTGTGATTTAATATAAAAATTAAATTTATATAAATTCCTGCGCGAACACAGTTTTAACTTTATTACGAAGTATTTGCGTACAAAGAGAAATTTTTTAATTAAATAAGAAAATATAAAAAAAGCAGCAGTCAGCCGAACAAAAGTAAATAATATTTAGAGAGAGAGAGAGTGATGGAAGATAAACACATGCAGTGTAATAAATCTATATAAATACAATGTTTACCGCGGCTGCGTGACGCACTTTTGTAATATAAACTTGACGGTGGTCGCTATAAATAAATATATGCATCGAAAAAATATTGTTACGGTAAATAAATTTGACGAGAAAATGCAATAGAATGCATGACTGGCAGGCAAAATTTTATGATGCGTCGAACATCGGCATCATCAGTTTTATGACGCGTTTAATTTATTGGACTAGTATTACGTTACTGTACACGAATATTACGTGCCGCGTTTATGCGCGCACTTGATTGTAGCATTGTGCAGTGCTAATTAAAGTCCGATCTCTACATAATAATTAATTAATCGTCACGGAAGGCCGAATCGCAATCGCATTTGCAATCGCGTCGCGCGACGAGACAATCGGAGATTGATATGTGCAACAATGTCATTCGTTCTCTCGCATAATTTTCTATTTAGTTTGACACAATTAATGCGATCAAAGTATAATTTAGCCTCCGTCGTTAGTATATCAAATTTCGCATAACACGATAGGAGAGAAGCCAATTAATAGGAAACTATTTTAACTTGATGCATTATATGTATATATAATATTTATGTCAAAGTATTTCAACTATCCAAGTTGTATATTCAGTATAATTCAGTGTAACCTTTCAAAGCTCAAAAATTTCACGCGACACAAAAATTCATGCGACGCAAATTATTTGAAAATTAAATTCTTGCCTCAATGGCTTAATAATTCGACGAAATAAAAATTACCGATATTTTGTTTTGAACAAGGTAAATATTTTATTTACAGTTTAATGAAAAGTTTCAGATTAATTGAGCGTACAAAATTGGCTGTGTGTAGCTGGTAATTTCGATTTATTCGCAATAATAGACCTCGTATGTCTCTGGGTTCTTGCGTTATTATTATTATAGCCTCAAACGAGCCTCACTACTATTTTCGGCCCAAGTCGTTCGCCTCTCTCATGCATTATACATTATATCGCGCTGCAACGAAGAAAGATTCGCCTAGAAACGGAAGAGCGCCGTCGGGCTCGCTCGTGCGTACGTACAGACCTAAGAAACGGAATTGGATTAAGCGATTCATGCGAGTCACGCGAGAACGATTACACGACGATCGGAGATAAGGAAATTATTACGCCGCCACATGCTCTGTTTACTTGTTTACCGATATATATATATATATATATATATATATATATATATGTATACATATATATATACGAAGGATTCGATCGAGAGTTTCACCCCGACGCGGCGAAACGCGATAAGGCGCAGGATGGCACAACACGCGCAATTTTCCCATTTCGATTCGTGTTTGCCTCCGAGATTGTGTTTTATTGAACGAATCCAAAGGGTGATAGAACACGGGAACCATTCTTCTCCCTTCTCGAAACTCGTAGAAAATTAATTTCTTCGACAAGGGATAAGAAAGGAGCTAAAATCAGTGCAGAAAAAGATTCAATCCGGGATGCCTAATCTCGATAAAGGAGAAAAAATCAATATAAAAGAAAGAAAAACTCATCTCGAGATGTTTTAAAGAAATAAAGAAAGTATATATATATATATTTATATAGTATATTATATATATTTATATATAGTATATAATATATATTTAAACTTAAATATATATTAATATATTTATATAATTATTAAAAGGCATTAATTGTAATAATATTTTTAGAAAAATTATTTAAAACACGACAGGTATATTTGATTAAAAAATTAATAGAATATTCTACATATATAATATTATATATATTATTTTATAATATAAATGTATATATAATATATATATATTTATATTTAAATATAATTAAAAGACATTAATTGCAATAATTTTAAGGAAAATTATTTAAAACACGATAAATACATTTGACTGAAAATAGAGATAGAATATCATGTCATGATAAAATAAGCACAAGATTTGACGGACCTACTTTCGATGCTGAAATCAGACGATAAAGTATGCGGTTAGCATCTCGTAGAATCTCGAGGGCTGTCAAATAGCGCGAATGTTGCCCCTCGCATACTTCTCTCCCTCGTTTAGGTAGACGTGACTATTCTTTAAACGCGGAAGTCGATACGCGATAAGGTTGTCCGCTCTAAGGAAGATTAACGAGCCAGCTTCAAGCCGTTATCGCGTTTTCGATCGCGAAGTTACTTAATGCTAACGTTTTACGCCCTGTTTAGTAACAGCGGAATGCACTGTATACAACACACGCTATGTAAATTTATCGAACGAAATTTCCGAAGAAATCGGCGCGCAAAAATATCCTTTATACCTATCTCCCGTCGCACACAATCCAAGCTTATCGTGAAATTAACATAAAGCAAGATACATATATATGCATTTATATTCATCTATCTCTTTTTTCCCTTTCACGACAGAAGATAATGATAATTTTAATTACATCTCGCTACTTCGATATTCAATCGAGTGGGCAAAACAACGATTAATTAATGTTTGCGGCGAATCCGGTGGATTCTCTCTCGTTACAGACATGTGTAACCCCGACAAAATTGGTGCTATTTTTATATGTCGAATAGTAAACGATGAAATCGAGAGAATTACGCTTTGTCAATAGAATGTTATTATAACTTTCGCCGACATATGCACGTTGTTTCGTTAAAGTGACGAAATAATTAGCAATTCACAATGCCCAATTAAATGGTCTTCTGTTTGCTTTGTTTAAAATATGAATAGAATATATAATGAAACACATATAGAAGTATATATATGTGAACATTAATTTATTTTCTTACAAAGCAGAAAGATCGTCGATCTACGTCACTTTTTTCATCGAATTACCCTTGTACAATAAATCTTTTTGCACGATTCTTTTTCTTAACTCAAATATTATAATATTAATGGTATTTTCACGTATTATATTATAACGGTAGTGTGTTGGAATTTCATGTATCGAGTGACATTCACGGCGTGGCACGACGTGTCAAGTGAAAAATTCCGCTATATCGATAAAATTGGAGTGCGCGTTTCATTTTTCCTTCGAAACAAAATACAGGCCGATGCAATTATTTTTTCCGCGCACAAAAAGGGAGAGAATGATATTTCGACGATCGCTTGCAATATAAAATTTTTATTAATTTGTCGCTTTCGACGATAACACATATATGTATATAATAATATCAATATGTCATTTTTTTCTGTATTTATTAGATTTTAGATAAATCAAGAGAGAGATATCATGGTATTCTTAGGCCAAATTTAATAACGTCTCAATATTCGCGTGAATTTGATATTTTTTTACATCTTTCTTTAAAAAGAACATTTTTCACATCGCTCTTTCGCAATCGATTCTGCGTAATATTTCTTTTCTCTCGCCATCGCGTTTAAATCGCCATGTTGTCCGATCAAGACCTGACTGTACTACTGACGAACTCGCGAAGGTTGTATATCGGGAAAAATGATGATCCATATCGACACTTGCGTTAATAATTACGGAAGCGTACCCGATCGAAAAGTCGATACAAAGTACGATGCGTTGCTGCATAATTTATAAGCAATTGTTACTTTACGAAAGAGAGCGAGACTTTGTCGGTAACGATGCGATGACGTTTGATGTGTTATAAAAACTGATTAAAAAAGAATAGAATATTTTTCATTTTATTCGTCAATCATATTTGATTGTCATATATGCATGGGTAATATTTGCAAGATTTATAAGATACGAAATTTGTTAATCCCGCTAATCGAGTAGTATAAGAAAATTTAATGTAGAATAAAATATTATACTTTATGACAGATTGCCGTTGATCTTGATTAATAATAAATGTGTTTTATTTTTTTATTACATTCTATTAATGGCATACTCTAAACTTTCTCCGATTAAAATTTAATTAGATTGCTGAACTACGTATTAAGTTATTGCAAGAAATTATGTGGTGTGTCAAGAGAACAATAATTAATTTCAAGATTCCAGACGCGCCATCGCTGATATTTTACAATTAAAGTTTGATTATTCAAGAGGGAGAAACTTGGAGAGAAAATCAACTGCTCGTATTTATAATAATTATGCACATGAACTGTTTCGTACAAGATTTAAAAGTTAGTGTGGTAAATTTCAAGAAAATATATTATGTATATACGCAATAATAATAACAGGTATGATACGTATAATAATAATAATACAGGTGCGCGAACTTGTCGGCGCTCGAATTTATCGGGAACGCGGGAGAAACTTCTATTCTCCGCCCGTATTATTATCTTACAACTTGCAGCACCCGCTTGTAATAGCAAACCGGTGTTGATTTAATTAGGGACGGTGATTAAAACTGCATTTCCGAGATCAAGAGTCGCTTTGTCGGTGGCACTCGAATCAATGCAATCGAAACCAAGATTTTAACCGTGTACGAACTAACTCATCTCGAGAATGTTACGAGAACAAATACCCGAGCAAGTCGAGAGGGTAGCAGTGAAACGGGACGTTAAATCATTCCCTCGTGCAAGCAATTATAGATGGCGAAAATGACCAAGATGGAGTTTCGCGTTCAATCCCCAATTGTCTGCTTTTCCATCCAACACACCGGAACTTGGTTAGCAGTAATGTAATTGGCAACGAAGACGAGGCATGTAAATAGTTGCATCGCGCGATGCGTTAAAATAAACCCGGCTGATTAAAGCAGCAGCAGCAGCGTGTTTATGATATATTACAATTAATTTTAATTAATTTACACTCGACACGCGGCGTACGAAAGGTAAATAATATATCGTTTCGCCCTTTAAAGGGGATTTCGCTGAAATTTGATATGTACATATATGTATAAGGGACTGTGGGATAAAATTTAATGCCGCCGTCACAAACCGTGTTTAACGATTTAAATTAAAATACAATAGGAATGTTCGCGAAAAATTAATTTGTAACGCAATTTAGGGCATTTCAAAAAATGCGCAGTTGGGCGTCCGGGAGATATTTCAGATTTTCGGCCCGAACAGCTCGATATCCCGCTTCGAAAGAAGTGACAGAACTCGACGACAGGACAGGGAGAGAGTGACATAATATACACGTGACAGGCGGAAGTTGGCGGCGCGCATCGTGGACCTATTTCCGACACAGATCGCTGGGTCTCTCTCTTTTTCTCTCTCCGGCGTCGAATTTCGCACGACACACGAAAACTTTCGATTACCAACATTGTTTGGTATTTCGTTTCCTGTGTGTATACAACCGACTGCGTTCGCGATATTGCCGTGCGGGCAAAATTCGATTTTCCCGGTTGCCAGGAAATTAAATTTTTGCGAAGAGACGTAGTCGTAAGCCGCGAAGCGTGTCCTCGGAAAATGAGAATGTAACAATTAAACACGTGACAAGGTACGGTTTAATTGAATGTTTGTTGAATTTTACAGAGGGTGCATTAAGAGGTGCATTTTATTTTTGAATTACTTTCATCATTAATAATTCAGTGAATCAATTATAAATTATTTTTAAAGAAAAAAAAAATGTTTTTGAAATATTTTATTTTTGAAATTGAACCGTATATAATTTAAGTTAATTTTATTTGATATCTTTTAGCGAAATATTCTGTCTCTGTGTGTTTGAAGTCCAAATATTTAATAAAGTGTTATAATTTATCATAGCAATATATGAATAATAGAATCAAATTAATGCAAAACCTGTTCTAAATATCACGATTCACAAAGTTACATCTGATTTAACTTACACGCTGCAAAAGTTGTACGTTATATTTTTTTATTCTTTTTTTTTTTCGTCGGATTCTCGAATTGATAAAAACAATGTTTGAACAACTGTTATTCCAGATAGGATAAACGAAGCAGTTATCGCGAGATGAATTGTTCTTTTGTAAGACCATCAACGCTTTACTGCGCGTTTGTAGTTTTCGTGTATCTTCGTGAATGTGATTAGCGAGTCTGCACAGTTGAAAAATTTGTGTTAAATTTAACAAATATCACATGTCCCAAACGGTCCACAGAAATTTTTGTGTTAATTTAACATAATACGGATATGTTAAATGATGACACGAATATTGTGTTAATATTTTAACATAAAATAAATGCAAACTTCAAGTAAACTTGAAATAAATTTTGTGTTAAATTAACATAGTTTTAATGTAAAAATTAACTAAAAAAATTATTAATTTTACATTTTATCATTCCCACTTATATTATAAAGTAAAATTAACATTTTTTCTGTAAATTTTAACAGATAAATCTTGTCACTAATAATATCGAACATATTTATTATGTAAAATTAAAAGTAAATACACATTGTGTTATTTTTACACTTATTTTCAGTTATTTTAATAATTTAACATTTTAGTTCAATTAACACAACAGCAATATGTTAATTTAACACATGAATGTGTTAAATATTTAACACAAAAATTTTAACGGGGACCGTTTCTAACAAGAAAACACAAATTTTCCAACTGTGTGTATACTATGCTAATTGACGATGAAACTCTTCAGCATCCTACTTGGTTTTGCGTTTGAGCTTGACACATTTGCCATCATATCTAATGTCATCGTTTTTCGTTCGTTAACTTTTTTTTTCAATTCGATATACAGAGAGCGAGATATATCTCCGAAACTTATATCTAGGTTGAGCAATATAAAAGAGATATAAATATATTGGAAAGCGATTGTAATTTTCAAGTAATCGAATAAATTCGAAATATTCGAATACATCGAAATACATATCTACTAATTCGCGCAGATCGATCGTCGGCCCGTGGAATTGTTCATGTAATCTCTTAATTACTTTTTAATTGAATGCCGCTTTTTGTGCTATACAACATTTTTGCGATTACCTTTGACACTTTCGATCAAATACCGTTTTCATCGAGATAGAGGAGGGGAACGAGTATATCGAGTCATTAAATACTTTATAACGCGTATCTACTGTTATTCCCGCGATGAGAGACGTACTTTTCATCCCCGTCGCAAGTTCTAAAGTAATGAAAACTTTAATGGAATTTAGTACTGAACTCTCGCCAGCCTTTCCTTTTCCGATTAAGCGACAACCGTCCGTTAACTCCCTTCGGGATCGACGAGTCGCATGGAAATAAAAATAATTCGAAAATCGACGATAATCGTTACGATAGAAGATTCAACAATATCTCTTGTCGCGACAAAAAAAATTGCCCGATTTTTAATTCAAATTAAATGCAACGCAAAATTAGTGGAATATAAAATCGAAAAAGAATAACAAAAAAAAATTGTATTGAATAAAGCAGATTCCGAGATTATATATATGTATATACGTGACATCTTTTTTGTAAAGAGCGTTCGTTATATATTTTTAAATAAAAATTGCTATAAACAGATTTCGGAGCAAAATCTGTTAATTTTCCGAATTTTTTGAAGAATAGGAAGGTAAATAAATAATGAAGTAATCAGGGAAAAATTATATCCGACACAAAGAGAGAGATATATCTGCAATTTCGAGAGCCGCGTGGCAAATTACTTTCGCCTATCGATCTCGGATAGGTAGCTCTTGCACTTCGGCACAAGCTCGCTATAATATAATACACATGCAGGCTGTGTCGCCAGTATATTAATAATTGCTTTGCTAGTATCACAATATTACGCGCATCCCATAATAATCAATCTCTCCCGAAGTTTCCGGTACACGGTACACGACGACAGTCGGAATAATTATATTTGTTGCGGCTAATTCACCGGTCGCGAAAGTGCGACGTTATGAATTTCAAGCTGCGGAAATTAACACGGTATCGATAGATGCGTCACGGCGCGAATAAATTTGTCGTTAGAAATAATATAAAGGCAAATATTATCGCACACGTATTATTCTTATGTACGCAACATAAGAGCGGCGATTGGCGATTCTGCTATAATATCGACATGTGTAAAAAATTTTTACAGATAGATAAGTACGCGATCATAAAAGAATTTTTATCGTCCATGCACGATTTTTTAGATATCGTTTACGACTGATTACTCGATTTATTTATCATCGATTTTTGAGAAAAAGAACTAAATGCAAAATGTTTATTATTATATTTGATAAAAGAAACACTTATATGGTATTTCCAAAGATCGTAATTTCAGAAAATATATCTGTTGTTAGATATAAAGAGAGAAGAAATAAAAGTTTACTACTATAATAATTGCATTTATAGATCTGTACTCATCGCGTGATATTGCGAATAAAAATATCGAAGAATTATTATATCGGACGAAACAATTTCTCTTCTTCTCTTTCTCTTTCTCTATCGTGTGCACAGCTTGGATTTCTCCCTTAGACGTGAACATAAGGAGTAGAAAAGCCTGAAAATTATTTGTCTAGACACGCGATACGGGTATTGTGAACTCTAGTTACAACGAGTGAAATTTCTCTCCGAGGAATGCGAGTCCCATGGTGCGAGAAACGACACGTGTCCCCCAGGATGGTCAGTCTTTTCTCTGTGTGATGATTATGTTGTCTGCAGAAAATTAGACGGTCCTTGCGAGACTATATACGTGACAATTATATCGTTCACGGGGGAAAAATTGGATTATTATCGCGAAATATGATTGCTTGAATGAACTATTTTCAGAGAGATTCGGATTTAAGAGATTTATCGATTATTTATCAAATTTTTAATTATTTCTTTTCGAGCAATTTTATTCAGCAATCTTTTTAAATTATCTATTTTCAACAGTCTAGAAAGAAATATATAGAGAGATTACACAAATATTTCAGAAAATCTTTAGAAATATCGTCAGTATCGTAGTTTTTAGAAAGAAATACAACGTTGAAAAAAAAAAACGCGTATCATATCGAATAAATTCGCAAAGCAGATTTGCGGTAATAAAATATAATGTTACTCCAGAAATGTTAAAAGACTTGATGGAAATGGCTTTAGCGTCTCGCGCATATTGCATCTCGCATTATTGCAATCACACTTGAAAACATTCTATTTTTAGGTGCGCTTTCATAACTTTTTCATCATCAGATACAAAACTATAGTATACTTACAAAGAAAATGCGAAATGCACAGATATGCGAATATATTACATCGCGGCAACTTTGTACCGCGCTACTTAAAACTTAACGAGACACGGTATATATCCGAAAGCTCTTTCGCGATAGTATACGCGAATCATTATATATTAACGACGTTACCTTGAACGTTAAGTTGTGCGCATCGAGTATTAATTAATTAATTTACGACATGATCGAAGCACTCACTGTAATTAGTCGAAGCGATCACAAAAAAAAACATGACAACGAGAGAGAAAGAGAGAGAGAGAGAGATGAGGAGGAGGAAGAGAGAGAAAAAAAGAATCTTGCTATGGCAAATTTTCTTTTTGCACAGGAGAAACATGAAGTAACAGAAAGTGGTCCATTGTTGCCCCGGAGGGCTTTCCAGCGTCTGGAGGCAGAAGACCTGGTGACACGGGAGAAAATACGGCATGGATTTCCCGAAACGAGAATGGAGTCACAGGCTTAGTCTTCGCGGTAGCCGAAGAGCTCACGAGGTAACTGTTCCGTCGAGAATTGCATTATTTAGAACACATTGAGACACATAATCGGGACTCGCGCGCGCGAAATGTATACTGTCATTAAGTAGGAGAAACACGTTATTGAAAGGTACATATATTAAATTATGTTATGTAAGCCAAATTATCAGAACACAATAAATTATACATATATAGAATTTGCTAATTTTTTGCAAGAATTAGCAAATTAATTTCATATATAATTTATTGTGTTCTGATAATTCGGCTTACAAGTAATTTCTTCGATATTGCATTCAAATCGCGAAAATTCCCTCTAAGGCTTTAAGCTTAAATACCGTTGTAAAAACGAATTTACTAACAAGATTTTTCTTTTTTCTTACTTACGCGTCTCAATTCTTGCGTATTCACGTTCGAGAACTGCATTTAATATTCTAGCTTTGTATTATCGATTATACTTATCACTACTAAATTGCGTGCCGCGCTTCCGTTCTATACGTTCTACGATTGCAGATAAAAAGAAATGAAGTAAAGACTGCGTGTGCAAATTACACTTGTGCGAGGGATGCATGCCCCTGCATACATTATTCATAAGCGGATTTCGTTCTAAAAACTAAACGTTCGTGTGTTCAACTCGTCGTATCATACATCGTTAAAGCGTACTTTTCATATGTGTCGTCACGAGATATCATGTTATGAAAACGTTTCAAACGAGATCGAACGTATGTATGTATTATATGTATGCGCCTGTATTATTTCCGGATCGTACGTATATAATTGCTTTATGTTATATATCTCCCGATAATTACAGATTGACATAAACGTAATTCAATCGTTGCATGTGCACATTCGTAATAAAATTTATATTGTCATTACTTTCATCAATATTAATATCGATATTAATATCGTATATATATTCGAAAGCATGAAATTATTTTATACGCAATGACGTACTATAATATACACTCGCTATTAAAATAAAGTATGCAACGATATGACGATATAATATAATGGCTTATGTATGGAAATAAATTTACAAAATCCAATATTTTGTTAATTTGTACAATGAAAAAGATACGTGAATCTAGATTGAAGAAACATTATTACGCTGTCAGATAGAACTCAAATAAGTACATGTAATATACATATGGAGAAAATTTTTGTTATTCTTTTACACAGAATAATTCGTGACGTATTATAATAATCAAAAATATTTTTACAATAAATATATAAAGAAAAATTGTCTTCTTCAAAATAATTCGTGATATATAATAATCAAAAATATTTTCGATCATTATATACGTCACCAATTATTTAAAAAAATAATATATGTATTGCAAATATATTTTTGATTATTATATACGTCGCGAATTATTTTAAAAGAGTCAAACAATTTTTCTCCACAGATATAAAGCGATGGAGGAGATTTCGGAGACGAACTCATTGACATAACACTTTAATTACGAATTATAGAGATATAATAACGTGTGCCAGGTGGCATGTTATCAACCCTTCGCGGAACACACATTGCGCGCATATGTTAAGAACGCGTCGACGAAGGATAAAGGCATTACGGTACTAGATGTTCCGAATGTTTAGAATTTTATCTAGCTTTCGTGAACGAACAGCGAACGTCCATTAACGCGTTTCAGTTCGTTTTATCGTCGTGCCACACAAGATGCTTTAACAAACGTATCACTAATACGCGATGTCTCATTAAGTTTCGTTTCATAAACTGCTTTAAACATATTAATATAATAATTTTTACCCGTACAAATAATATTGCAAAATTTCAATGCAAGATGAGCAGAAATGAAATCAGTTATTATATAATATAATCCGGTTCTCTCTCTTATATATTCGCGATTTGACAGATGGGATGAAAACGTTGGAGCCCGACAGAATAGATAGCTTATTGCGAATTCGGATGCGAGTTGGATGAAGTAGTGCGCACTAGTGCACATTAAAGGTCGTCATTTGATGCAAATTAACGAAAAGGCGTATGCATGGTAATTTGTATTATCATACATAAACAGTGTTGGATTTGCAAGATACATAACTTATCGCATTTGTATGTTGAATATAACATAGAGTCAAAATCTGTGAACAGATTAAGATTTAAGGTGTTTTCACACACATTCAAATAAATTAATTAATTAACGGATAAGATTTAATCTAGCGTGATTTATTGCATCCAAAACTAATGCACTATAAGCTACAGATTTTGATATATTATCTAATAAAATATGTGAAATAAAATAAAGAGTCACATTAAAAAACATCTGAATAATGATAAGACGTTAAATGTTGAACGGAAAGATGACAATATCGTAATCTCGCGATCGGGGAGGTATAATGCTCTTAAAAAATGAAGACTGGTAAACGCAATGCGATTAACTCGACGCGGCCAACATTAAGCAGCACATTTAAATGACATTAACGGGAACGCGCGAATCAGCGAATCAGTCTCGCGATAATCGTACGACGTTTCTCGTAATGAAGCGACATTATCGCGTTTTAACGTTCTTCCCTTTTAATATATTATATTATTTTATATCGCAGTTGAATATGCTCGTTCGCTCAGGTATTTGCCGGCCAAGGAACGCCCGTAATGCCTTAATCTCTCGCTCCGGCGTAATAATTTCTAGCTGAGGCAGCAGAGTCCCGCGTTCGCAATACGCATTTTATAACGACGTTGTGCATATAATTTACCGCAACTAACTTGTCGTGCAATATATATATATATGTATATTGGTGCAGCATATACGCGGAATATCGCGAAACATATATATACATCCTCGTTCGAGCAAAAGCTCTCCTTAAATGCATTTCACGCCGTAGGATTCCATTTATAATGATATAGAGAAATACTGGAAAAATTCTGATTATCGTGCGTTACGTAAGTCATTAACTATTCATAATAATTTCAGTGAAAAATATTCAACAATTAATTTAAAATATATAAAAAGCAGTAATAAAATTAATACTTAATAAAATATATAATGTTTCATAAAAAATTAAATACGATTAAATATAAAAAAAAATTAAAATATTAAAGACGATAGAAGCTAAGAAACCAAGACTTTATCAGTCTAGTAATAAAAGTTACGTTCAAGTCCTAATTTATCTAGTCTACTGAAAAAATTATAAAGAAGAGTAAATGAATATATGTGTATTCTTAGATTTTAAATAATTGCGCCGTATAATTAAAATGTCATGTTGTCAGACACGTTTGTATTATAATATATTTTTTACTGTGCACTGTATGCTCGATTATCATGCGGCAGAAACTGCAAAACAATTGATTTTCATATCTTGTCTCTTTATCGCCGCATTGTCATACGGTGATAATGAATGACATTGCAGTTGTCGTAATACTTTTTTCCATTTCTTTAACGTTTTTTTTTTCCTTTACGACATCTCATTAGCACGTATTTCTGCATAAATGGCTCTTAGTAAATTTTAACGCGCTTCGTTTCGTAATAATATATTTCTTATTTTGTTGCATTCGTCGTCCAATCACCGGTTTCATTTATCGATGAAATTGTGTAATATAAGACTAACTTGTGTATATAAGATCGAATCATTTTATTTATTTATTTGCTTCAAAAGCGTTTCAAAGTTTTCGAGTATCTTATAGGTACATAATTTACCTGATTCGATGCAAATACTTTTTCTAAGTATATTTTTTATCAACTGATATATTTATGCAAACATATTTTGATGAAAATAAATTAACTAAATAAATTAAATAAATTTTAATGTAATAAAAAAAATTTTAATATAATAAATTGTACTCTTTTCTTTATTAACATTATTATAAACATTATTAACATTTTTCAAAAGTATTTATACTTCGCAATAGATAATTATAAATATATTCCGACTCCCTAATTATGTATGCTGCAGGCGGTAGCGCGTTGCAACGAATATTCTCGTCTATTGTATTTAAAGTGCGGTTAATAATGCAAACGGAAGCGCTCGACCAATGCAAAATTAAAATTAAGACTCTAAGAAAGCTAATGTTCTAGTTTAATTTGATTAGAAAGTGCGATAATCAAAATATTCTGAAATAATTAATTTTTAAAGAAAACACAAATTATTAATATAGTATAATTCCTATATTATTTAAATATATTTTATATTATATAAATATATTATTTATAAATTATTTAAATATAATTAGGTAAGATATTTTTCTAAAAAACGATAGATTCGTTATCTGTCGTCGTGTTTGCTGCGACGTTTACTACTAAAGCACATATACGCTTCTTAGAATATTTCTCCGATACCCGATCGTTACAAATGTCGTTCGTCTTGACGACCGACGTAGAAAAGCGCACGTACATCGTTAGAGGGAATAAAAAAGGAAGTGTCTCGAAATGGGACGTGTCGAGAAACACGGAGAAAGAAAGAGAGAGAGAAAGGGAGCATTCTCGGTGAAATATACGCGATGAAATATAGCATTCACAAACGAGAGCACGGAGGCTTCGCGAAACGCGCGTGCGAGAGTTTCCCTACCTAATTAGCACGAACGAACAAACGTCCGCGGAAAAGCTGAATAATTTAAGAGCGGCAATTTCCGCGGACGGTGCGTGCGCAACGATCGGCACTGCAAGCTACTTTGCTTACAATAAACGATTATGTATCGTATAACCGATGCTATTTGCAAAATAATGGAACTGATCGAATCGCGGAGAAACGTCAAGTAAAAATATTAAATGCAAATAGTTTCAAATAAAACATATATATAATTATTACATTATATATAATATATATATTATATATGTAATATATATTATTATATATATATATATATTTGTAAGAAACATTTCTTGTATTTTTAATCAGACATGATAGTTTCTTTTCATATTCTTATTCGATATATTGATATAATGTGTTCTTATTCGATATATTGATATAATGTGTGATGTATCGTGTGTACTAAAGGTGTTTCTATATTATTAAGCTGTTATGCCTGTTACATTGATAAATTGTCATACGTATAATTAATATTGTCGCATACAATATTAACATGTTATGCTCGATCAATCAAATGCAATCTCTTTTTTTATTCGATAAACGAAATTAATTATACTTTACTCAATCTACTCAATAATTAAAGTTTATCGAAAAAATACGAAATGAAGTGTAGTGCAAATCCAGAACAATCAATTGTTTATGTCGATGCAAAGGAAATTGCACGAGCATTTTCACTTAATCAACAGAGTGCAGAGTAAAAAGGGGGAAAAAATTGCGTTTGATACGATTACAAGCTAGAGAAAGATTTCACGAGTAATGGGGAGGCAACAAATGTACAACTTTATTTCATTCTTCCATTTAACACGCAGAAAGCATATAAATTGGGAGAATAATATCTGCAAGATATATATCGTAATTTCCTTATATATTAGAATAAATCTAAAATATTATAATAAATGCATTAAAATTTCAAGCTTTACGAAAAATCCGTGTGCAAGCCTTAATTATACACAGAGATAATTTTCTCTTACAATTAGAATTTACCCTGAAAATCATGGTAACCGTGGAACAATATGGTATGAAAAGAATTTTATGAGAATTTCTCTGATTAATATTTATTACAATAAAAATAATATCTATTATAACCAAATATATTTTATATTTTATTGTGATAGATATTATTTTTATTGTGATAAATATTAATCAGAGATAAATATTAATCAAGTAAATATTAATCACAATCGAATACTAAATTCTCATAAAATTCTTTCCATAACATATCTCACGGTTATCATGATTTTCAGGGTAAATTCTAAAAGAAAATTCTCTCAGTGTAGATGTAATAATTACACGAACATTTGAACGAACGCAGATTTGAGTAAATGGATGTGATCGAGTATTATTATCTGAATATGTGTCCAAATGATATTTTTACAGTTCGTTCTCTCGGCGGCGCACTTAAGTGAAACATGTCAGCGAATGCGCCGACACGAAAGTGAAATAATACCAGGCGATACAAGGCGGGAGTCTCTTCCCTTTTTACAATTCTTTTGAAAAACGGTCGGTCATAACGGAGCAATTTTTGCAAGCGCGCGATATCAAAAAGCACGCAGCACGAAATAATACTATAGTTTACAATGCGAGAGAAACGCGCCAAATTTGTACTTTATTGAAATACTTTTCATTCGTTTGGAGAGATTTTCAAGAAAGATAAACATATTTTTCATCAACTTTTTCCACGAGAAATAAATATCAATAACAATATATTTTTCAAATATTTATATTTTAGCAACATTTTAACGCTACAAAAAATAAATAATACTTTCCGCGAATGATTCTTTTCGCTAAAATTGAGGATGTATTTTTTATAAAAGTATATAGCGTATATATATATTAGGGAAAAAACCCGGATTTTTTTCTGGCGAAAAAAAATAAAATAAAAAAAAACCGTCTTATTTTCCGTCATATTCGGAGCAAAATAAATATCTTTCTCGCACACGAAACTCGTCGCGTTGGTGGGTTAAGAAACGCATTACGCGACGTATATATAATATCGTTATCGCGAAAACTGAATATAAGCCCGCAGTGAAAGCTCTGCCAAGCTGAAAACTGGCTGGTAAAACTGACTGAGATGATACACGAATGATACGCGAAGAAGAGCGTGAAATCGGAAAACGAGAACGTCTAAAAATGCAAGGGATCTCTATATATCTTGTAGATGTCGGAAATAAAAATGGAAAACACACGATAGAATTGTCCCACGTTAGGTGCATATAATAGTCAGATCACGTATATACATGTATATACATATACATATATGTATATAAAGTATGTGTGTTTAAAGAGCTAAACGTTTCTCACGTTTCAGAGTTTGAAAAGAGGATTTACCTCAAAACAGCATTAATTTCGAGAATAGCGAGACGATCTACGTATAAAAAATATATCGCACATTATAATTAATTTGTTATTTCTCTCCATATTTTTATTAAAATTCCACAATTTTTATTATTTAATTTTATATCGAAAAAAGTGTATGTATCGTACAGTATTTTATTTGGGTTTTTCTCATAGAGTTGATACATCCTATTCTTTCCAATGAAAAATTATCTTTACAAGGAAGAAAAATGTCGTATACTCGTTTATTAAAATTAGTTTTATCAAAAAATAAAAACGTGTATCCTCCTCAGCACTAATATATAGCAAAAATAGAGGCTAGATATTTAAAAAAAAACCCTCCAAAAAAAACAACGTAGAATATATGAATTAAAAAAATGAAATATTATAAAATGAGATATTTAAAAAAAAATCCTCCAAAAAAAAACAAAGTAGAATATATGAATTAAAAAAATGAAATATTACGAAATCTAGTTCTTAATCCTAAAATTATGCGAGTCTGTAAAACGTAATTTAAATCGAATATCGCTATGTCAAATTTCAGCGCACTTGAAATTACTGTCAATCACGCTAACCGAACATTGCTATTGAGGTTAGGTTAGGTTACTGCGATTATTCGTTAATACGATCATTAATACGTTTGTCGATAACGTACGAAATTAGCGGAGGTTAAAATACGAGAAATTATATTTCGATTCCTTATTTAAACGCATCGATTAAAACGTTCTCCATTTATATTTCTAACACACGTCTAAACGAGCAAATTCTGCATTAAGTTATTAAAGTTTCGAAAAGAATGGAAAATTATCCTCTGACTCACCGGTGAAGAATCTACGCTGCTGCAATCAGCTGTTGCCTTTCCTTTATCGGCCCCGAACGATCTGTCGTCTTCGCATAATTCACTTCCATGCACTGGACACGAGTCATTGTAAAATGCACTGTTTCGATCTCGCACGTTGACCCTGAACGTCTGTCATTCAGTCCCGCTCTTTTTACACGTATTACCCGGCACGAGACGACTTGGAAGGAGAAAACAACACATAACGAGCCGCGCGCGCTCGTTGTTTGCTAACAATGACGCGTGACGTCATGACGCGCACCAACCTCCGGAAAAGTGTTATGGCGGCGATTTAAATGCACGGACGCGCGAAATTTAAATTTGCGAGACGGAACTCGTATATATTCGAAGAAATGTCATCGCGTAATTATTCGTCATATATAAAAAAAAAAAAACATCTCGACACTTGATGCAGACGCGTTATAAATGATGTATCTCTGAAACAGAAAAAAAATCATGCTTTTAATGAAACTCATTCATGAATATTTCGAATATTAAATAACCCAAGTAGCAAAAAAAATATATATAAAATGTTACTCATTTTCAGAGATATTTTAAAAATGTTACAATAATTAGTTAAGTTCCTTTTTATTCATTAAAATCATTTATTTTCATCTTAATGTAATATAAATATTAATTTAACGTTTATTAAATATTTTATATTTTATTAATAAAATATTAATAGAATAGATATTTAATAAACGTTAAATAAATATTTATATTACATTAACGTTAAAATAAACGGTTTTTAATGAATGAAACGGGACTTAACCAATTATTTTAACATATCCTTTATTTTTAAAATATCTTTGAAAATGAGTTCATTTTTTATAGATTTTTCTGCTACTTGGGAAATTATTTGTATATTCGATAATGAATTATTTTAATATTATAAAATTCGAATGAAAAAAATTATTCGAATATTATAAATAATGTATCTAAAACAGATTTAAAAAAACGCTTCCAATAAAATTCGCTCACGAATATTTCGAATATGATTGAATTATCTGAAGATTCGATAATTAATTATTCGAATATTATAAATGATGTATCTGAAACAAATTTGAAAAATGAAATCATGCGCTCTTTCAATGAAATTCGCTCACGAATATTTCTGCACGATATAGGATCCACAAAGAGCGACGATTGTATCGTATTAAATTTCTATTTTCCACACAAAAAAAGCTCGACCCTTCTATTCAGTTTTGCTCCTCTTTCCCTCTTTTTCTCTCTTTTTGCTCTAACATTTCAGGGTTGCTCTTGTTCGAAGATATGATGTAACGAGAATTGCCCGATAAAGGTGCGACACATTGTTATGTGACACAGATAAAAGCAGAACATTCGATTCGAACGTTACATATTATTATTAAGAGAATCATTATTAAGATAAGAATATATATGTACAAGATATCTCTTTTTCTTCTATTCCATCTTCCCTAAACTTTTAATTCTTATTGATAGTTAAAATATTATTTTTTATATTAATTTTTGAAAATTAATGTGTTGAATACATTCTCAATAAAAATATGTAAATTAAATTAAATCGCGAATATAAAATAAGATAAAGATGAAAACGAACAATCTACAATACTTATTGACAATTCTTAATTACAGTTAAAATATTTTTGTATTATAATTTTTGGAAATTAATGTTAAATACATTCAATAAAAATGTATAAATTAAATTAATTCGTGAATATCAAATAAGATTAAGATGCAAATCTACAAATCCTGTATACAAAAAAATAAGCGATCTATAATACTGTATACAATAAAATATGATACCCTTTAAATTAATATCTTCTTCAATTATTCTTGCGCTCTCGAATTTTAACGGAAAAGTTCCAAAGATCTCTTTCCATTTTAAGTTCAGTGTACTTAGAATGCTAATTAAACTAAGTATACAGTCAGCCACTTTCTGCGCCCCGGTACAATGAAATTAGCTTCGAATAATTCAACGCGAACCTGTTCACCGTTATTCGCGTATCATGTAATAAGATAAGACTCTAAGTATTTATGCAAACTTTTCTCCTACACGTGGCGTGCGAAAATTCTCGTTGTTCCGGTTGTATGCAGAGATATGCGCCACTGCGGAAAATGCAGCGGCATCAAGAGGCATTGAAGACGGCATAAAGAGTTTTCCGGGGAAATATAGAGAAGGAAAAAAAATACAAGAAAAAAAAAGAGAGAGGAAAAGGCGGAAAGCCGAGACGCGATGCGGCATGTTTATACGGGCCATGATTTCAATCCCCGTGCATCCGTTCGAAAGCGGTCGGCGATGCTCATCGATCCTGAAAAAACGAGCTCCGAAGCTTCGAAGTTACGCTGCGAAAGCTGTTATATAGGTATACCTGGCTGCTTTTCGCATCAACGATTCGCGTCGCGTTTATCACCGTCGACGACGGATCTAACCGCATATGCGGATGATGACAATGTTGAAATCTCTGACAGCTGACACACGGCCACGTGCGCTTGTGTTCATCCCACCGAAGAATACAAAATGTTCTCTAATATTTTCTTTGACACTTCATTTTAATAGCGAATTCTCGGTGAATTTGAATTCGAGAATTTCCCAAGCGAGAGCTTGCCTATTTAGGATTTTACATGATAATGTATATTATATATAATATTTATTGTATATTATATATATTATATATAAATTATTACATATAATATTATATTTAAACTGTGAATTATGCGAGAGAAGCTAATATAATTTTTCTAAAAAAATATAATTCGAAATACATCACTTATCAGTATAATACAAAATTACTGTTATGTATATAATTTTCAATCTCTAAATTAATCTCTAAGTTAAAAGATATTTTTATTGTATATTTTTAAATATGTACGTAAAAAGATAGTAAAAAGAGAATCGTGCTCAGGGAGAAAGAGTAAGATTTTTGAGGAACTTTTGACAGACAAGTGCAATTTATGCATGACGTTATGCATTGTAGAACAAGAACGCGGCTTCACATTTCCCTCCGTGTTCTGCAATTTCTACGCAAAGTTGCGAAAATTTACGTAACGGGTGTTGACTTTCTTTTGACGTTGCTCGAGCTGTTTTGCCTCTGCTTTGAACAGAACAGAGTAGATACTTTCGGTGCCTGAGGCGACATAAATAATGGTGTCTCCGATGGCATGACACAGTTTTCTTCTGATTCGAAGTTTAAAAGTATTTTTTCTCAATAAAACAAAAATAATATCTACACAATATACAATAGAATAAATCGAATATGACGTCAGAATCGCATATTATTTCCTTTTTTCATTATATTTTGCATTTAAACGATTGTTCGTAAAAACGTACACATTCAATACAAGTAAAAAATAATAAAGTAAAAAAAATAACGTTGTTCTAAAAGTTATTAATTTTGTGAACACAAATATGAATTTTATTTATACGCATACATTCATATTAAAATTATATATATAATTAAAAAAATGAATTAGCCCCTTAAAATTTATTTTATATAGAGTCCAAACGTTCTCATAAAAAATTAAATCAATATAACTTTAAACTCCTTCCAATATCTATCGGTGATTCTAACAAAAGAGGTGATCGCGAATATACTTTTCGAATGTGAAAGGCATATTTTTTGTCAGTTGTGTGAATCGTCTCTCTCTTCGTTCTCGACAGGGCGAGATCGGGCCCAGAACGATAGCCGGCGCCCCTAGGACCACCAGGAGATGGGCCAGCCTCAGGCAACACGTGAGCAGCGGCAATGACGGCGGTAAACCCCGTGTCGAACTGCTGTTCGATACGTCGAGTTCCAAACCTTTTACGCCGTCCTCTCAACCGCACACGCCTAATACACCAAAAACACCGCACACCCCACCAATTAGGAAGTCCAATTGGGAGGTCATCGAGCACTTCACCGGCGCGCCGCGACCCTCCATCATTACGGTGAGTTGTCGTGCTTTTTAGCGAGTGTATTAACACGTGAGTGATTATAAACGCATCGAAAATGTCCATCAATTTTTCTTTAATTTCTTTAATTTTTTAAATTAATTTTTAATTACTTTAAATTTCTTAAATTTTTAATATAATTATACACAAAGAATTTTATCTTAAAATTTACCCTGAAAATCATGGTAATCGTGGGACAATATGGTATGGAAAGAATTTTATGAGAATTTCTCTGATTAATATTGATCAGAATAAAATATAAAATGTGTTTGATTAATTTTACTCTGCAGTTTAGTAAAATTAATCAAACATGTTTTATATTTTATTGTGATAGATATTATTATTTTTATTGTGATAAATATTAATCAGAGAAATTCTCAAAATTCTTTCCATACTATATTGTCCTACGATTACCATGATTTTCAGGGTAAATTCTAAGAAAAAATTCTCTCATTGTCAGTATACAAGCATTTTTATACCCTTTGACGTAGATCTAGTTAAAGAGAATTAAGAAATAGCAGTTATTTCATATTATAATTTGAGCAAATAAAATACATCAATTTAATTGCTAAATATGAATAATGAAGATTAAAATAAAATTGTATACTATGCTTTATGTTTAGTTTATAAAAAACTTTTCGAGTTAAAAAAAATAAATAATCAGATGAAAGTATACTTATAATTATAACTTCGTATATCTTTATGTTATTCAGTTATAATTAAATGACAAATGCCTAATTGAGTTAATTAATTTTTTTAATTGACCGAGCAATTATCAAAAGAATATTTATAATTAGTTAACTATAGCAATGAGTAATTTTGATGTCTACCGCATTATTGATACTATTAGTAATTAAATACATGTTTATATGTTAATTATCGATATTCATCAATATATAATTAATAATATATAATCATGTATTAATTTTATGCATAATTAATTATGTATCAATGTTTAACCTTATGTTATTATCAACCTATCCGTAAGATTATACACTTAAGCCCACGAGAAAACTGAATATAGACTTCTATTTTAAGATTATTTATTTTTTATTTTCTCCCGAAGAGAAGAAAAAGAGAAAAAGAGAAATTCATCTCGTTAATTTTAATAAACTTCTCAAACATGAGGGTGATATTGCGCAATTTGCACAGTGTCTTTTGTGTAATGTTAATAACTAGATACCGGATTACGGGGGAGGCTGTAGAAGGGGATATAGAATTATTATACATAATCCTAATCAACTTCAAAGCCTCTCGACAAATTATCATTATCCGCGAATATCGAATCTTTCGACGTTGCAGGTGATATTTCCTCGTTATCGGGCGGTCGGGTAAAATTTCGACTATCGCTGGGAAAGAAGGTACTTCATTAACAATCCCCGACGCACGAACGATACAATTGCTCGATATTTTCGCTGCACTCGCGTCACGTTTCCCATTATCGCGGCTGAGTCGGTAGTCTCCATCGAGAAAGGTACAAATGGTTGAGCAAAACGAGGAAACAAGAAACGGTGCGGAAAGGCGAAACCACTTTGTCAGATCCTCTTTACCCCCCTTTGATGCGTCTGCTCGATTTTCAAGAGGGTGGCGCGAGACATCGCACATTGCACGCGATATTGAACTTTGCCAATAAACAACGAGAGACCGGTTTCGGCGACATAATCGATGTAAACTTCGATTCGCGCTCTGTATTTTTTATACTTATTTTGTCGACATTTTTGTTAATTTTTTATGCGCTGAAATTTACAAATTGTTTGTTGACTGTATTTTACTCTCATCAATATTAATAAAAAAAATAAAAATATATATATATATATAAAATTTAAGAAAGAAAATATATATATTTTATATAAATTTCGAAATAAACTTTGATTCTATAAGAACAATTTTTTTAACTAGATTTTGAAGACAAAAATAAATAAATAATTGAACATTCGTCGTTAAACTCAAAATAGATTTCATAAATGTATTTTAACAACAAAAAGAATTGCGTGAATACGTGATGAAATTTAATTTAAAAAAATTATCAGAGAGAGACGTGAGAGAGGACAGTAAAGCGGACAAACAAATAGTAATAAAAATCTGCCAATAACGGCGTTTACGTCTCGTACATATTTCGCGCACGCATTCAATGAATTTCTCTTCTATATGAGAGGAATAATCGCTATGGAAACTGTATACATACATCCGCGGTCGACGTATGAACAAATAATCGCACTGGCCTAGGTAACGATTATCGTATTACAGACAAACACTGCCAAACACGTCCGTCGGCTTCCGTGTATGCCTTTCGTTAAATTACATTAATGCATCGTGCATTCACCGTGCTGTTTGCACGTGGAATCGCTATACCCAGCAACACTACAGGGTATCCCGGAATTAACTGAAATGATCAAATTCATTTTATCGCATTTCGCGAATTTCGAATGCTTATACGTTTGCTTATTTTCGGAATCAAAGCAAAATCTAAAATTAACATTTATTTATTTCGAGTCTAACAATGAATATTTATGCACTGAGAGAATTTTCTCTTCGAATTTACCCTGAAAATCATAATAATCGTGGGACAATATGGTATGAAAAAAATTGTGAGAATTTATCTGATTAATATTTATCACAATGAAAATATCTATCACAATAAAATTATAAAATATGTTTGATTAATATTTTACTAAACTGCATAATAGAATTAATCAAACACATTTTATATTTTATTGTGATAAATATTAATCAGAGAAGTTCTCATAAAATTCTTTTCCATACCATATTGTCTCACGATTACTATGATTAATATTTTACTAAACTGCATAATAGAATTAATCAAACACATTTTATATTTTATTGTGATAAATATTAATCAGAGAAGTTCTCATTAAAATTCTTTTCCATACCATATTGTCTCACGATTACTATTTTCAGAGTAAATTCTAAAAGAAAATTCTCTCTGTGTGTAATGCTTAATTATTTATTTTTGCTCCGAAATCCAGTTTTTGAAAAAAATTATTTTTTATGTAATCAATTTAAATAATTCAAAAATTATATTATATAATATATATATATAAATATATACAATATATAATAATTTGAGAACTATGTGAATATACAAATTTATAGTTTTCAAATTATATATAATATATTAAAAAATTATATATATATATATATGTATATACACAATATATATGTCTTATGTTCATTTCCTGTTACTTTTGAGCCACTCTATATCTCGATGCCGGTTTGTTTCCAGGTGGCCAGAGGCTCGGAAGTAGGCATGGCGCCGATGACCGGAAGGGAATCCATAACGGAAGCTGCGGTAAACGCGGGGATTACGCAGCGCACGCCGAAATGCGCTCTGAGCAGGTTCTTGAGCTCTTTATGCAGCTCTCATCGTTTCAAGAATCTGCAGGTAGGAGAAACAGACACTCTTGATGGCGCCCGAGGGTTCGCCTCTCTCGCCCTTTATATGTACTACTTTTCCTTTTGCTCCGCGCGCTTCCGAGTAATTACTCCAATATCTCGCTCCTAATGAGAGCGTCGGACGCGTAATTACACTCTTTGCAGTTAGTGCACCCGGTAAATATCGGATAATGAATTCAACGTAAGTGTGGATTCGCTCAGTCAAAGATGAAACGATTAGACGTCCACAATCATGCGTCCGACCAAACACAGGCAAATCTACTTTCTATCAAAGTGGGAATGATTTTACTGCGAATATCGGAATTGAAGCGGAATTAAAATAAACGTAAAGTCAAACACACATATAAAGGCAGCATCGTACACCGCTGAGAGAAAAACATATTGTAATTAGCTAAATTAAAATTGCGCCAATTTTCTCAATGTGTGACTCGTAATAACTATTTATATTTCTTGAAATTAACTATATGGGGAAACTAATTTTGCTAATGGCTTTAATGCGTATGATAAATATTATTCTTGATATGTGTTATTCCTGATACAAATATGCATTTTAATTATTATAAATAATTTTGATATTAATATTTTTTATAATCTGTATGTAACAATTATTTAATAGTCACAGTTTATAATAATAAATTTCTTACGCAATGTACGATAAAAAAATAACTAAAAAATAGTATTTTATCTTCACTATAACGAACGCTAATATTTTATAACACGTTACATACATATACATATTCCTATACACCTGAGTTTCTTAGTAGTCAATTTTTCTCATCTTATTAAACGACGTGATACTTGGAAGAAGCTGTCACTAACAACAAGCAACCCACAAACCCTTAGGCATCTGACGGCGGTGTTCTGAACTGATGATAGCGACATTCCTCGTTTTGTTATGCAAATCAACGATGTTATCAAGGATTAATCTAAGTTTGTCATGCGGAGACACGTACAAGTGAAGAGAAGAGAGCGTTGATGGCGTAGATTGACGCGCCCTGCATATAGGTATGCGTCAGAGCTCGCGAATTCGATCAGACACGTCTGTGAAGAGGCGAAAGGAAGAAAAGAGGAAAAAGAAAAAAGACCGAATTTTTACACTGAAAGGTATACAAAATCACGCAACAAGTTTTGGCTGGGCCAAAATCCGCGAGCGCGACTCGCAACAGTTTCGAGCTTCGTGACACTTGGTAAACGCAAATTTAATGCCATAAATTATTGTCTCTGTCTCTCTTTCCTCTCTATGTCGCGAATATATCTGTGCGTTGCATCGCGGTTACACATCGGTTTCCCGCGATGGAAAATACAATTTTCGCGTGCCTTGACGAAAATCCCGATGATGCACGGCGCATCCGAGAATGCAAAACCCCGGCAACGAACTGGCGGTTAAACGCGTTAGCGAGCCCTTCATCGCCCGTAGGGCTCGTACGGAAACATATCGAAATGTCTCACCTGTCAAATGCAGCACGTGCGTTCTAACAAAGTCTCCGATATCCGGAAATATCGCGGAGCTGTTTTTTGGAATTCTGAATATGCGAATATTAGGATCGAAGAATATTCCGGAGTCGCGGTTTTTACTTTGCCTCGTAATCGAATGTAACTTCGAAACCGAACTGTAAAAAAAAGACTGCAAAGCGCAGAAGCTTTGTTTTAATGGTATCTTTCTTTAATATTATATAAAATCGCGTATTTGTGTATACGGAACTATTGTTTAAAGAATTTCAAAAGAAATGCATTTTTCAATTTATTTTATATTTATATAAAAGAGTTGAGTTTGTATAAAACTTCTCGTCAAGAGAATTTAGATCTTTCTAGATGAAAAAAAAATTTAGAATGTATAAAGCCACACACAGCTGCTTTGTTACATAATGTATTCTTCCAAAACAACACGAGGTTTTATGATAATGCATCGTAATGCTGAAGTATCTTTAAAATGAATTTAACGAACGGTTTTCTGACAAAAAACGCCATTTATCTGCCAAAGAGATATTTTTCCTACGTTATTTTTAAAAGTTTAGTACATTACAGAAATTAAACGAATGCATTTTTTATTTATTCAGCAGAGTTTTACGTCACTTTTTTATAAACATAAATATCCTATTTAATCTCATAAACTCATGAATATAAAATAAGTTTGTCAAGCTGTTACTTTTTTTGACAAATTATTTTCTTCGTTCATAGCTCAGCCCAAAATCCAAATCCTGAATTTTATATAAAACAAACTCATTAATGACTGGATTTGAATAATTATATCGTTAAAGTTGATTCTAAGTCGAGACTCCGTTAATCGTCGATAATATTGCAAGTAGCTCAAGTAAATATTAAAGTAAGCCTTATTTATTACTTCCTATCAATATGTCTATCGATATACTATGGTGTGATCTCCTCCGATAGTCATCAATCTTCTAGCACAAATAATGTATAAACTTAATACCTCTTTTTTCATATATCATGCGAAACTATTGTAATTTTTCTTATAATATATTAACGTGTCATAAGAATCATTATCTTCCATTAATATTACAAGATTCTAACACACATTATTATCAAGTAAAAAGAACAGTATAAATAAAATGTCAAACATAAGAGGGAATTAATAATATTAATTAATACTAAATAATATTAATTAATAAACCCTGATTATAAAAACAATAATTGTCAAAGGTGAAAACTTAGCGGCGGATTAAAAATATATAAAATTAATATCAAGATTTCGGGATTACGCGATCCGTGTAAAGCGAATGTGTTGACAGAAATGCACGTAATATCCGTTCAAAAATCGCTACCCGCGTTTACGAGTCCACGGACGTGGGAATTCGAAGGCGACGATCCGTGAATTTGAAAATTGGCCCGCCCTTGTCACAGAAACGTGACCGAATAATCGAAAAGGAAAAAAAGAAGAAAAATAAAGCGATACACAACAACGTTCTCCCAGACTCCCGCGGGGATGATTCGCATTGTCTGGTCACGTAGAAACCGGAAACCGGAGCCGGGAAGACGCAGGGCGTCGATTTGATTGCGTTCGATACGATATTCCCGTCGGCGATGCAATATCTTCGACGGGACCTTCTTATTCGCCATCAATCTTCCGTACGAAGGGACGAATCTGAAGGAAATCTCTCCGTCCTTCGAAATGCTGTCGTGTTGTATGTTATATACATATATACCCGATAGACGAGATAAAATGGATTATCGATATGTTAGAGCAAACGCTGAACTACACGATAATAATATGGGATATCATGTTTTCATGAGATAGAATTGACAGAACATCGGATGGTTTTAAATAATGTTCGAAGTGTCGTTCTCTCATTCGCCAACACTGATTTTATACTCGAATTTTCATATAAATGCCCGGATTATTAATTTGGACTCGAAAATTTTCATATATAAATGCCGGAGAACGTCAATGTAGATTGTATAATATATTTTAAAAAATAATTTTCGTAAAAATTAAATTCTAAAAATACAGGTCTTATTTCGCTTCCATGTATGATAAATTGAAAGCGCTCAGAGGAATTCATTAAAAATATTCTTAATATAAAAGAAAGGCAAAAAAAAAAATAGATATAACAGAAGTATAATAATGATTATCATAAAACGAATATTCGCAATTACGAGTATTGAAATACTGAATGTCAGTAACACAAACCCGCAGGCGGCGAGAAAAGATATTTCTTCTCAAAGAGTAACTACTGTATACACTCTGGTACACATATAAATGTATGCAAATGAAGGAAAATTCTCAACAAAATTATGCATTTACTTCTGGGAATATATTTCGGTCACACATATGTAATATCGTTCATTTCTCGTCGCGCACGCAATAGAAGTCACTTGTGTTTCCTTTGTCAATTGCGCGAATTAATATACTATTATATTTAATTAATATTTCATCGACCATCCAAAGATCTTTTTTTACATTATTATTCAGAAAAAATAAATCGCTAAAAAATAAATAAATGTTTCTTTCCGCGTCCGGAGATCTTCCTTCTTAAAAAAATTAAAAAAATTAAAATTGCAACACGACCTAAACAAAATTTATTTCCGATCTCTAAATTTACATTTTCCCTCGCGATCGAATTAATCCGTCCAATATTTGTCGTCCCCCGTCGCGATTGTTATCGACTTGCAATCGCAGCAGCAAAGTCACAGAGTGCATCTTATGAATCGCGATAAGATCGCATCCAGACGGAAGTCAACGCTCGATTACCCGGAAGTCGCCTGAGCGCGATAAAGCGGAGAAAGAGAGAGAGAGAGAGAGACGACGGAATGAGAAGAGATTCGCGGCGAATGAAGATTGAGAGGAGAAGAAAGGAGATGATTTTTTGCTCCGAAGGATATGATCCCCATCATTGTTTGATCGTTCTATAATCTGGCTTTCAACTCGATGCAATTCGCGGACCTACAACTTTACGACATCATGTCGTTATATCGTCATTACGAAAGTGCTTCCTTGGCGGGAGGCCCTCCATTTTTCAACCATCATGAGAAAACCGGATCAATGGAGTTTGGATTAATCCACGGAAACGAGAGTACAACCGAGAGTTAAACGAGATGCTTTCACCGCGATTTATGTTTACGATTTACGTTACAAATTTCCACAGGGCATCCTTTCTCCCTTTGAACGCAACACAATGGATTATACATATAATACATTACATTCGCGCGTGAAAGCATTTTTGAAAATAGATCAAACGATATATTGAATAACAGTATATTTCTCTTTCCCTCTCTCTTCGTTATCCTTCAATTATATTTCATTTTAATTTATGGTAATAGATATCAAAATTTTATAATAGGAATCATTACGTGGCAACAATAGTTATGTTGAATCTATTTTTAAAAAATATGGGCAGAATAGAAAAGAAAGTTTTCTTTTCTTTTTCGTGATTTCTGAGTATTGCAATATGCGAATAAAATCGATTCACGACGATTGACTTGTGACGCAATTTATTCTTGGATGCACATAAAAATAGTTCTTTTTTTTTTGTTTGTACGATAAATTATATTTCCAGTCATATGCCATTTATTTTTGGAAACTGCAGCTATTTGCAGTTCGCTCGCGATGGATTTTATAATGAGTTTTCGTCGGTTTTTACTATAATGTAAATTTTGCACAAAAATATACGCTTAAACCCATACCTTCGGTGGAAAGAAAAATATCCATTTAATGAGGTTTTATGATATTATATTTATGATATATGTATATTCGCGAGATGATTTTTATAAAATACGCATTTCATGACATGAAATATATGTGGGAATATATTGTATATGAAGGCAATATTTTTCTATTACATGATATAATTATAAGAACGCTAGATTTTTTTTGGCATTACATTCTGAATTAAATATAATAAAACAAAAACTCTGTGTGTGTGTGTGTGTGTGTGTGTGTGTGTGTGTGTGTATATATTCGATATATCGATCATCATTATACAAATACGTATACAGGAAAAGCAGATATCGGTGCGAGATATCTCAGAAGATCACTAAAAGCGGTTTGAAATTTACAATAATATCTATTTGTAGTGATCCGGCTCACAGATATATTGCATTACTGTGGCGTTAAATTTTACACGATGTATCGCTCACACATATTAAGCTGCCCTCCCTCACCATCGCCAAATAAAGTCACACCTATCAATTTAGTTAATTATGTGCTAATTATGTACAAATTTGTTTGAAATTCCCGAACCATTAATGGTTCGAACAACAAAATCCGAATTCCAAACAAATTTAGTACATAATTAGCACATATATATATATAGAGTGCTCGAATATAAAAATCAATTACATCAGAATTTATATATATATATATATATTTTGTTATATAAAAATAACTAAAAGATTATTAATAAATAAATTTTAATATTAATAAATAAAAAGGAAAAATAAAAATAACTAAAAGAATTTATTTTTTTGCAAATTATGTTTTTGCTACCAAAATAATCTGCATGTATTATCGAAATATATAAAAAATTTAATAAATAAATTTTTGATTAGTAATTAATTAATTTGTTTGTTTTGCAATATTAATAAAAATAAATATATCACAAATCTTAATTGGATTTTATCAATCTATCTGATAGATTTTCGTTTGCACATTAACGTCCAGCTCACTCTGCTCACTTTGCACATAATTAGCATTAAATTAATTGACAGGTGCGACTTTATTTGACGAAGGTGAAGGATCAACTTGATAAGGATATATCGACGTTATTCAAGGGAGATTGCTGTAATTTGTATGCATGTAACGTGAATCGCGAGCTATCCACGAAGAGTCGCGAACAGTCTGTCGAAAATGCAACTTAAATCAAACTCCAAGTCAAACGACGTGACGCAAAGATGGGAAAACCAGAAACGATTAAATTTGATTTTGCGTTCTTTTGGGCGCCTTAGCACATTTTTTATTTATACGCCTGCAATGCAGCGTTTTTAGAGATGCATTATACATTCCTCTCGAGTAATACTTCGATAATATCATTTGTTTTTACCGAGAAAAAAAAGAAATAATTTCATAAACTAAATTGGATTAGTATGAATTATTTTATATAAATCTTTTTTTTTTAATTTTTATAACTTGTATTTTTATATTTATTGAGGTATATATGAAAAGGACTAATAAGAGCTTAGATATTAGGCGCAATAAAATTGTTTTTTAATTGCTCTTTAATTATTTAATATTTTGTTCAAAATTTGTTTATTTCAAAATAAATTAAAGAGGAATTTAAAAACAATTTTGTTTTAAGTCTAATATCTGTGTCTATGTATTTATACATCAGATCCTTTTCAATTAGTTTTTTATTTTAGTTTAAATGTATTGTCATTTGTAATTGGAATTTTTGTCAATATTACTACAGTCTTGTCGTTTTTCTTATTTAGAGTTCGAAAGATATCACAAATGTTATTTTATATTCTTATAAAAAACAGTTAGCGAATTAACGAATAATGAACAAATAAGCGCAAATTAATAGAATCTTCTTTCCGCTTTTATTTTGTTCGCACAGTAAGAATAATATGTTCAAATATTAAGAAGATATGAAGAAATGTAATCAGTTGATCAAAATATTTCTGCTTGTCGACGTCAGGCAAATTGTGTTTTCCAGAGTATTGCCAGCGTAAAAATTGAGTTTGATTAAATTCAATTTCGACAGAGACGCGGTACACGAGGAAAAGAATCGAGGGAAGCCGGATGGATAACAGTCGTAGTTTGTCCGATCGATACGACGCAGCTCGATTTCTCTCTCTCGCGAATTTTTGTCTCTCCAGAATTGACGAGAGACGAGACCTTATCATGTTCCACGTTGAAATTACTGTCATCGACAATACAGTCGGAATGTTCGGCGAGAGTTATTAGTAGTCATAGCAAACGACAAGGGATACCGATCCATTCATCATTTCGATCTCGTTTAGTATTTTAATCCATCATCATGGTGTGAAAAACGCACGCGTATGATGAATGATTGAGCAACATTACGAATGCACTTGGAAAATTACGTGCATTCCTTTGTCGACACAGACGTAACATGTGACTAATAATTTTCAATTTTTTTTATAATAAATATATCATCTCGTATATTTTCATTTAACGATTTCATCGAATAATTTTTAATTTAGCGCGATATTGTACTTTACTGATATCCCGTAAATACATAGTGTGCCATATTTTAGACAATTTCTTTAATCTACGATGTTTTTGTATAAAATATGTAATGATTTTTCCTTATTGAAAGCTTAATCAGTCGGTTCTTTTTAAAACAATCATTTTAATACTTAAATAAAATAATATTAAAATATTGCTATAACATAAAATCTCTAGTTCGAATGAAATAAAATACATATTTTTTATTCCTCCATCCATTATTATCGAGAAAAAAAATTTATAATGAATTATTTTAGAATATTGTTAACATTTTTTAAGAGATTTTAATATTAATCAAATTTTTTGATATATCTTTAAAATTTATTTTATATAATAATAAATATTATATACACTTTTCCATGTTTCTAAAACCCTATTTCGTGAAATCTCAAATATTCACTTTATCTCTATCATAAGACATACTATCAGTTTACTGACGAAAATTTGATTAACAAAGCATGTGGCGAATCTGTGATCATGTTTCAGGTTGAAATGCTGTACCAACGCTACTTCCTACGCATGAATCAAAGTAATATGACACACGTGCTCTTTCTACTAGTCGGTCTGGCGCTAGCATTGGGCCTACTACTTGTTGCGAAATTGATGCAGACCGATAAACCGCTCGTCACGCTTTTACAGAGACCTGAAAACTTCTCCCTAGCTATCACTCTAGTGACTTGTATCGCTGTTTACATCGGTAAGAGAATTTACATTTGATTTGAGATATCAAGTTTATATTTGCTCTCTTAATTTTTTATCCAAAGTTTTTCATTATAATAAAACTTGGTAAAAAGTTTTGAAACTTATTTTAAAATTTAGAAATTTGTTTAAATCTCATACTTAAAAAAAATATATTTACTTTTTTTTCTAAAATTCTTTTTAATCTATTTTTTGTAATTAAATTATATTAACATTTTGTTACGTATGTATACGTCTGAAATTTAATGTAAAAGAATTTTTTAAACTTTCGTGAATTTTTGATATTTCTGCCAATGAAATATCGAATCAAAATTACTCGCAGTAAAGTTTGTATATAAACAGAATATTTACTACATCACATCTATATGTAAAAATGTGTAAAATCCATCTTCACACGAAAATGTCGAGTTTTCGTAAAATATGCAATTTAAATATTATTATAGAGTCGCGCTAAAATGCACACAGCATTGTCAAGTATCATTAATGCTAAAAAGACGCGCATTTTATCAGACACGTAAAAGAATGTCTCTCTCGCTGTCTTATCAGCGAGCCGTGACATTATGTTTTCATGCTACTCCGGTATAAATAATGCACGAGAATATTGCCTAGAAGTACTGTTTTCTCCCGGAAGCATCAGAAAGCACGACAGAGCTTGCTTATCGTATCGCAGAGCTCATTCTTTTGTCTTTCCCTCCCGAGATGAATTTAGCTCGAGCAATATTGCACCGGAAACTTTAATCGAGTCCCTATCTGCGAAAGCTTATTTGTAAAGTCTGCGTATAACGCAGAAACTTGGAAAACTATGATAAACGATGTACATTTCTCTGGACATTTTAATTGGAAAAAAAATATCAATCTCAGATTGGCTAAAAGATCTAATATCGAAATCTCTCACTCATTTATTTCGCATTAATTAATGCGAGCAGCGTTTTTATATCTCTGAACAGTCTCTCAAATACCTTTAACTCTTCTGTCAATGAATAAGGTAGGAAAAGGTGAAAAATTACGCAAAGATAGGAGGGTTAAAGCTTGAAATCTCAAAGTAGTAACAGATCTTTCTCTCTCAGTTTTGCTGGCAGCCATCTCCAGACCGGGCATGAACGAGATATGGCTCGCAGGTGTCAGCGGTGCGGTGCTGATCACCCTGCTGGCCCTGCAGGTGACCTTGAGCATTCATCTGGCCCGTCTGCACGAGGCGAGCCGCGACAATGACGACGACTCGTCGCCCTTCGTCAGACCGAAGGATCCTCGAGCTGGTGGACCCCTCGCCGCCGCCTTGGCGGTCTGCTTCTTCATCTATATGGCCTATGCTCTTCTGCCGATCAGACTCAGGCACGCCTGCATCGCCGGGATCGTCTTCTCGGCCGCTCATCTCATCGGAGCCTTTCTGCTTTATCCAGATTATCCATCCATGATAGCACACGTGAGTTCAATCACTCTTTGTGGCTTCATTTTTTTATGTGCAGAGAGAAAATAATATCGTTTTTAAATTTATATTCTCAATTTATATTTTCTTTAATTTATTTTCTCTTATTCAATTTTATGAGATTTGAATAATGAAGATAGACATCTTCTGGAGAATTTGCTTTCTCTTAATGTAATAAGTAATAAAGTTTGAGAGACTGTGTCATTGATCGTATAATTGAGTATTAGATCTTGCATGATTAATTCCGGATTTGACGAGCCTTAATCTGATATACTGGCACTCTAGATTGAGGCTTTTAATGGATTCTTAAAAATTCATGCTCCGCGTATAGCAATAATTTTGAAGGAAGTGTATCATTAGAAACCCTCTGAAGTACAAAGATATTTTACGTAATAGGTATGCTTGATTAATTTAGACGATTCAACGTCAAAAAAATGTTCCGCTTCGTTGCGATCAATGTGACAATTATAAGCTGCAGATTCGCGTTAATTAACGATCGAGTTTGTACATATACTATATACTATGCATCGCACAGCAATTAGCGAAAGTAGGTTACTCGATGATATTAATTAATCAATGTTACACAGAACTGTATAACAAATTGTACGTTTCCGTATAATTCTGGAGTATTGCCACGCCGGATTTCGATCTCTATTTGCCATCAAGATATTGCTCATAGCGGAATTGTTAGCGGAATATTATTATGTATTATTCCGCGTGTAATAAAAATTTATTCAAACAATTCCTCGAAATGTTTTTCAGATTAAAAATTGCTCGGAAAAATTAAGAAATGTTTCTATATTCCATGTGACAACAATTATATAAAATATATATAATATATTGTTATAATTTAATGTACGAAAGATAATTTTAAAACATCGCTAGATCAGACAATTATAATCTCTATTCTTATTATATTATTTTTTATCTTATTTGGTTTATTCGCGTTAAATAAATATTTTCAATTTAATTCGGTATTATTTTAATATTCCAATACAAATGTATAATAATAAATTTTTCTCATCGAAATAAAACAAATGTATAAAATATTTTTGAAATGTTTCGCGTCTCGATATACATATATTGTAATTGTCGGCGCGACAAATGATGGCGTGAATAACAGAACGATTATTAACCAAATTGCCACTGTAATCAATATACATCGTTACAGGAGCGGGTAGAATACACGAAGTGCGTGACATAATATCCGGCGAACGTACACGTATCCATTTATTAACGGCGTACAAAGTGGACACAAATACCCAAAACGAGGTGTATGCTTCGCAAATAGCTGGCCAACTGAATTGGAAATCTAATTAGAACGGATCTCTCTCTTTCTCTCTCGATCTGCTACGATATTTGTCGGGCACATTTTGGCATGATATTGCATTTCTATCGCGAGTTTGCCGCACAAGTGTTTTCGCAAGTTTAATATAAAGGGAAAAGGAAAGAAAAGAAAGCGATTAATAAAGAAAACAAATTATCGCTATCGATATTAATGGCATCGACAACGTCTATTGTTGCGAATTCATTTCCGAGTCGATAGCACAATTTTAATTAAAAGTTAAGAATATTTTTAAAAAAAAGTAAAACGCGACAGATTTCTCTGTCAGATCTATCAAGAAATGTTTGTGATCTTAAATAACTTTCTAAGAACAACGTTAGAGCACAAACTCTCTCTGGAGAATTTATTTAACGATAATTATAATTAAACAAACGCGCAAACTTAAACAAACAAATCAATCATCGAGATGGCATTTTGTTATTTTTTCACGACAGTATTCATTACAAATTTCATTAGCCATCTCATCGCGATCACCGAGAGCATCAGATATTTATTCTCATAAAAAATAAAGAAATAAATCAACAAAAAGCTAAAAGAAATGAACTGCGAGATGTCGACCCTGTTCATTGCGAAATCTTGTGGAAAAGATTTGGTCTTATTGGATCTCTGTCCAGATAGACATTTCCATCCATCAAGTCGCTTGATTTTTTCTTCCTTCGTCTTATTTTATATTACGTCGAAAACTCGGAATCTTATACGTAATTAAAAATATATCGTGATCGCGCTCTCTCTGTTGTGTCACCGACAAAAATTATCGATTCTTAAAGGCAACATTATGATAAAGAAAACAGATCTGTTACTGACTAAAATAATTTAATATTATTAACAAAAAATCACATGTCAATAATATTATGTAAGATATTTTGTACCAGTAATGAAAAATCATTGAAAACTTCAATTAATCATAGCGTTTTTCATCTTAAAAATTATACTATTAAAAGATTGACAGAAAAAATTTAAATTTTTTAATTTAATTTAAATTTAATAAAGAAAAAAAATTAAAATACATAGAAAATGTTTTAAATGGATTTCATTAAATTATTAAAGAAAGTATAATATCACTAAGAACATATTTTTTCGATTTATTTTAAAAGTACAAAATTATTTAAAATATATATAATTATACAAAATATATAATAAATAACAAATATAATTTAATTTATTTTTAAACGATAAAGAGATTCAAGATACAGACAATATCAGATTAAGCACCGGATTAAACAGGTTATAGCGACAACTGTTGATTTAGGCGAAAGGGAATGTTATGTGATGGGTCCTATACATATCGCAATTTTGTCAAACCCTCGTTGAAATCCGCGATGCGCGTTTCGCGCCACCGCATCGACATATTTATAATTCATTTAACTGGTTATTTTCACGTTCGAGAGGGAATAATATCATGCCGATTTCATCCGGCAGGCCACTATGCACGTCGCTCTGCAAAATGGACCGTAATTACTTTTCGCGCCGCTGGGTACAATATATACGATTCTGATATCGTTAGAGAGCTTAACGGCTTTTTAAGTAAACCTCACGGTGAAAGATAACGTATCAGTTATTAAAGAACGTAAAGCGATTCAAAGTGATGGGGCGGGAAAAAAGAATCACGCGTTTCTGCGAGCAATGCAGCTGCGGTTAATTAACAAAGTGCGAGTCAACCTTTTGCGAGAGAAAGAGATTCGGAATATTATCGTGAAGATCGAAAATTAAAAAATTTTATTTTTTTCTTTTGGAAATAAGAACTGTCAAGCTGTGTTATAAATTAATTTAAGATTACGATCATCCGTCTGCCGCAAAAAATATCAACGTGATTTCACAATTTTGTTATCTCACTATTACGGTATATCCTTGAATATTAATCGATGAAAAGTTACATTGTATTTTTGCAGCTTAAGTTTTTTTAACGTTGCAAAGAAATCTAAGGTAATTGTTTTATAATCTCACATGATTCTCACGTTAATCATCTTTACTTGGAGAATAAAAACTTTTAATATAATTTGACTTTAACTAAGATAAAAGCCAATTTTCAATCAAAATTGATTAATTGAAAAATTTTTATAATAATATATAATTTATAATAAAATATATAACAAAATAAGTGTGTACAACAAAAGAAAATTAATTAAACATTCATATTATTACACATTATAGGTAATTAATTGATTAATCACTTGGCTTTACATCAATTAAAATAAAGTTTAAAAACAGTTTCTATTCAACAAATTTTATGTAAAATATAAAATTATATAATAAAAAATATATATATAATTATGTATTATTAAACAACCGCGAAATACACTGAATCCCACAAGCGTCAAAATTATATATATAATATAATATATTATATAAATTTTTTGCGATTTGTTGGTATTCAGTGTATTTTACGGTTGCTCAAATTGTCATCTATATATATATAAGATTTAAACGTATTTTAGGTACACAATATAACGCTACATAGCTTTTTATTAAAGATTGAGAATGCTCGTAAACCAACTCCCATTACGGCAATTTGAGGAACCGCGAAATACTCGCAATGAATCCCAAGAGACGACCAACAAGCCGTAAAAATTTTAAATCAACGGCAATAAAATACGATCACGCTTGCGGTTGTAACATTGTAACCTCTCTTGGATTGTTAAACTTACTTTTCGTCGGAAGAGACAAATGTGTTCTGCAACACACTAGACCAATCTCTCAATATAAATCATAAAATGTGGAGGAAAACTCATTTATGAAAATAGTTAACACACAAGTATTGCAAGAGATTTCAAAGATAAATTTACTGCAGAATCCAGTGGCGTGACGCAGAAAAAGCTGATTGTAAAAAGTTATTTAAATTAATAATGCAGTAAGCTTTATTATTACTGCTTGCGCAATTTACGTTTATTATGAGAAGCTCTCTCGCAAAACATATTTTATTAGATTATTTTATCTTAATTGGTTTTTCAAGTTAGAATATAAATCATGTTAACATTTTATATGATGCTAAAGATAAATTGTGTAAAAAAAAAAAAAAAAAAAAAAAAAAGGTAAAAATAATATTTTGCATGTGCACTACCCGCCGTTTAATCCTTCGAGCTACAACTTCAGCGTGTTTTTCATTTAGTCTGGGTAAAGATAAAGTGGATGCTCTCTCTACATTAATCGATTTATATATACTGTGTAAACTATTTGATGATTATTCCGAGCATCTATTTAAACAGTATAATTATATTAATAATTTTTACATATTTCATCAATAACAATATTTTATAACAATATTTATATCGATAAAATATTCTTTCATTTTATATTATTTTATTCATCTCTTTTTGCACGAATATACGAAACAAAATATGCATATATATGCAAATACCGTTTTAACAAGTGTTTTAAAATGCAGCCTAAAATATTGTTTATGCAAATTATCAGCGGATTATGCAAGACACATCACACGATTCTCTATCAAACTCGTTTTACGATATCTTAAAAAAATGGCCTATTACTATTTACTCTTTCAACGTTGAATCAGAATTTGAAAAAAATGCTGTAAGTTCCGAATTCTCTGAACTCTACGAAATAAAAGACGGTATACAAACAAAATACAAAACAAACTATATTATTCTTCGTTAACTATTTTATTTTTTTATCAAGTCAGATGTCTCACATCAGTTTGTCATTTACGATATTTTTTTCTCTCGAATAAAGCACATCTAGGCGCGTTCATAAATCATTTCGAGTCTTGTTATCGACGTAATTCGATGCTTTGTCATCAATATGAAAATCTCATACAGCGAGCCACAGTCCATTGAATAAAACATTCGTTGGCTACTTCTTTCTCGCTGCGAGAAACGAGAAGGTAAAACCTTTATTTACGAGAATCCACCTGTCCGTGTCTACCAAGAGACAAGAGACATTCTAGGTGGATTTTCGGAACAAAAAAAACGAAGTGCGTAAATTACACCTAACAACGCACGATGTAACATTAGGGGATATCTTTCTTTTACGACATGACAGATGGACGACGAGAACGAATTCGAGCTATTATTATATATATGAGGCTCTAACAACGTATTTATTGAACATTTATTTATTATTGTTCGCGAATGTCAGATGCGCCTTTATATCTTGAGAGATTTCTTCTATCGCGTTCACTTTATTCCTTATTCTATACTTTTATTTATTTAGCACACAAACATGTTCTTTTCACTTTTTCTTTATTTATTTTAAAAAAGTTTGCCGATGCAATACTCGCAAATATGGAAGTTTGATGTGCGCTCAATTGTATGTATAAACACGATTTCGAATAATACTTTTCGTCTCGAGCATGTGTAAGTGTGTATGCCGATAAATGTTCGAAAATAGAAAAAACAAATATGTTGTAGATTAGAGAATCTCTTCTCGGGTTCGTTTTTCGAACTGCTGGTGAAAATTGTTTTGCAAAATATTAAAACATCCATTGCGAGTGTAGAAACTTTGCAAGTGCACGTTTGTTCGGATTAGCGAAATGGTTATCGATCGAATGGAATCACGGACTCGTATAGAAATTTCGAATATTACAAAATGGGATAATTATCGATGCGAGTGCGTCGAGTAATTGGTTCCGGTTCTCGCATCGATATAAACTTATTGTTTTAATATACTTTAAATCTTTCAACGTTGAACGTATAGTGTACGAAACATGGAATAAAAAATACAGAGAGCTGTATCTCTTTGTTCTTTTAGTAAAGCCATATAAAAAAATATCGTTCATTATTTAAATCGCACAAGAATCAGAAAAATTAGAGAATGGGATTAACTGAAAACGCGTATTAATTCTGTATTTTGAAACATGTGTACGCAAACAAAATACATAAATTATTTAATTTTATTAAAGACATGAAAAAAGATAGACTTTTTTATTTTTTAATATTATTTATCGTATCTAAATCGTAAGAAAAAACTAATTATTGACAGTTTGTGACCTGATTACATATTTCCCTGGCTTATCACGAGTGAACTCTCTCGTAAAATAGAGATAAAAATTAAGAAACTTTATGTTATTCTCGAGTTAATTAAGTACTAATTACTACGAGCGAGGCAAACGAGATTTTCCGCGGACTTTGTTTCTTTTGACCGGATATTCCGAATAATCCTTTTGACCGGATATTCCGAATAATCCTTTGTTTATTTTCAAGTGAAAAAAAAAAAAATATTCTACATTGATAATCCGGGCGTAAAAATGATCGATATACCGAGAGTGTCCCTGTTATATCTCCTGTGTACCGTAAAAATGGTTATATACGAACAGTTCGTTTGCTCGTTTCTTTTCACGTTGTACCAAACATTCGCATTATAGTTTCATCTGTGTGCGAATTTTTTTTTTATTTATCATCAATATCGAATCACGATCCGAATGATAACGAAAAAGTTTTGTTCGCAATTATTACTGCGTACAAATTTTAACAGCAAAGATTTCGTATTTGTTTGTTCCCTCACAATTTATATTTATTTTACTCCTATCTTAGAAAGATAAGCAGATTCATATGTAAGGTATATACGCGTGCGATTATTATTAATGTTATTTTTACGAATCATAACCAAAGAAAGAAATATCAATACGTGACAGTTGAAAAGCTCAAACGATCGAGATAGGGATTCGCCGGAATATTACGCCAACAAAAAGCATCCCTTTCTAAAAAGTGCATGCAAAGTCGATTCTCGCATGTATTGTTGCCGTTTTTTCGCGATGTTGATTGTCTCGATTCGCGTTGTGCGTTATAATCGTAGCATCGAGAGGCTGTCATCGCGAGGGTTAGCAGTTTGACAGTTTGTTCAAAATAAAATTAAATAAAATAATATAATATGTTTTAAATAATATTTTATAAAACTTTAAACTCAATTAATATTTTTGACAGTTATCAGCTGATTTCTGTCAAAAAATATTAATCGCGGCTAAGACATTATAACAATATATTTACAACATATTACTATTTTAATTTTTTACCATATTATTATTTTAAAATTTAATTAGCAAATTAACGCTTTATTAATATTTTTTGACAGAAATCAACTGATAACTATCAAAAATATTAATCGAGTTTAAAGTATACTATAACATATTACAAACTGTTAAACTACTAACCCTCGCGATCACAGCCTCTCGATGGTACGAATATAATGCACAATGCGAATCGAAACAGCTAATCAGCATCGGAAAAGATGCATCAATACTTGCAAGAATCGACTTAACGTGCCTTTTTTAGAAAGGGATGTTATAATATTTTAAATTCGATTAATATTTTTGACAATTATAAAAGCTGATTTTTGACAAAAATCAGTTGATTAAAGCGTTAATTTGCTAATTAATTTTTAAAATAATGTTATAAAAATTAAAATAGTGTTTTAAATAATAAGTTATAATACTTTAAACACGATTAATATTTTTGACAGTTATCAGCTGATTTCTGTCAAAAAATATTAATTGAGAATAAGATATTATAACATATTATTTACAACATATAACTATTTTAATTTTTTACCATATTATTATTTTAAATTTAATTAGCAAATTAACGCTTTAATCAACTGATTTCTGTGAAAAAATATTAATCAAGCGGCTGTCATCGCAAAGGTTAATAGTTTTGACAGTTGTTTAAAATAAAATTAAATAAAATTAAATAAAATCTTTGAATAAAATAGCGCGCGCTTGTGTTGTCTAGTCGTGGATAAAATGTACGCCCGCAAGTGTATCATCATGCGAATCCTATGAACGATAATATCCTTGCAGGATATCTTTCGAGAAAAAAATTTATCTCATCGTATCAATTTTACGTAACAATTTAAAAAATATTAAAATGTATTCTTTTTTAATATTATTTTTATAAAAAAAATGATGCCCGTATTTTCAAGATAAATTAGTAATTTCGATAAATAATTCTTAGAATTCTATAGCATAAATGATGCAAGGATGGATGTAAATTTCTCTCTGAATTACTTTATTTATAGAATTTTATTTATCATGTATTTTTTTAAATTAGGATATTCTTAAACTTCTCTTGAAAATTCCTCAAAACAGAATTTCCATTTTACTAATTTGAATTACATCAATAATAAGACTTGCTTAAATGATATATAAACGCGCCTAGATACGCTCTTTATTCGAGAAAAATAAATCGTAAACGGCAGATACAAAAAAAAATATTACAGAATAAGAAAGTGCACTGCGACAGTACGTTATTGATATAAGTTATATCGTCGACGAATACACAGTATGAATAACGAAAAAGTCTCGTGGAGTAAAATTGAACACAATCGTTATCATTAAATATCAAAGCAAAGAATGATACAACGATATTTCCATTTAATCGAATAAACGTTAATAAAATATTTATCCACCCATTTATTGACGCGTGAAATTGCGGAGAAAAAAATTAAACTTCTCTTTAAGTGTAAATAAATAAAATTGATCGTTCGTACGAAATTTTCAAAGCGAAATAATCTGAAACTTTAACGTCGATTATATGACGATGCAAGGTGCAACATCTGGCGCAGTTTATCCCGTGTCCATTTGCCGGGAACGTGAGACTCCTGAGTGCCTCTTTGTAAAATCACTTTACCGCGACGATGGACCGCGTCTAATCGACCGGAAATGCGAAAAGAGAACCGCGACAATTTGTGACATCGTACAGCTGTCGGTTTATTTGCGGAACGTATAGAAGCAAGTCCCGGAAATGAAGACAACGGAAGTGCAACGCAACACGCGACATCCCCATCGTCGAAAAAGCTTTCTCTCAACATAGATATTGAAGACAAACGTCGCCAAGTGCGAAAGATGATAATACACAAGAAAGAAGAGAATCAAATAGATATAAACTCTTTTTTTCTCGATGCAGTTACGAGATGCATCTTGAGTGATCATTTTTGATTGCAGAATATTATTGAAATAAATAAGAGAAAAGTAGCAAATCTCTTGACCGGAATTAATTAATTGGTTATTAATTTTGTTTAATATTATAAGAAATGTATTATGGTTTCAATAGGTATTGAGTTATTAATTGCGCCATAAAGAATTTTCAAGTATGACTCGCGTAAAAAAAAAACACATTATATAATTTAAATATATAAATTATTACATCATATATATAAATAAATATATAAAATTATAAATTATTACAAACGAACAAAAAGAAATTTAACTTTAGTAAAAATAAAAAATTGAAATATACATATATAATTTTATTTTAAAACTTTATATTTTTATTTCATTTTTTAGCCAGTACCAAAAATATTTATCTAAATTGACCATATATATTATATTATGTACATTGATCGGAGCAATTAAATTTAAAATCAGAAATTTCTTCTACGCAGTGTCTGCTGGTTGAGATTTCTTTCTCTAATAAAGATTTATTTCAATAGTTTTTTAAAGCCAAGCGCTATTTATTTAATATTAAATATTGAAAGTTGAAAAGTTCAGATAAAGGAAAGAAACTCCTGAATGGAAATTCCTTCATCGAAGCGATGCCAGTGTGTTTCATGAAAGCTTGAGTTTTATATTTAAATATCTACATTCGCGCACTTTATATGAGGTTTATAATGAAAAAAAATAATTAAATTTCTCTCGTGCGCGCGGAGATGATAAACAATGAATAAAATGATAATGAGTAAAAGTAAAGCGACAAAGAAAAGCTTTTTGCGGAGCTCGTAAATTCTACTGAGTAATTCTTATTCTACGCTATACTCGAACTATAAAAATATGCTTATAAAAAGAGTTGTGGAGAAAAAGAATATAGAAAATATAAAGCGCAATGGAATTCAAATTCATAGACGAGAGTCTTAATCTATAAAATTTTAAAAATATATATTTATAATATATTTAAAATTATAATAAATTTTACATTTTAATAACTCTCTTATTTTGTATTAATTCGATTATTTTTATATAGTAAAAAATTTAGCCAGATAATTTATACAAAGGATAAGCTAAATAGTATAGTATTACAAATTGTTGATGGCTATTGCTTCTACAACAAATTAAGATACAAAAACAAAAATGTTATTAGATGTCCAAAATAATATTCACAAACGCGTCAAAACGTGTTTAGGAAGTCCGTAAACTTTAAACAATTAATAATATAATTTTTAAAGCAGAGTATACATATATGTTTTTGATTTTGAATTAATTTATTTTGATACCTTCCTATGTCTAAAGTTCACTCTAAAGTTTCTTTTATGTGTTCTTCCCCGTAACTATAGAAATTTCCATAACCCCTGTATTATAGGAAGCTCGATAAGCTCGCTCTTTATTTTCCCCCTGCGATAAATGCAATATTGCGTTCAATTTCCGGTGAGTTTGGTAATCGCGCGATTACACGGCGGAAATGCACACGGCGTTTTTCCCACGAAAAACGGATATTAACGTGGAATGTGAAAACAGGGGGGCAGCTACAATTTTTAATCGAAAAAAACGTTGTCGAAACAAATCGCGAAAAATTCGCCGTAAAAATTTCGCCGATATTCGCGTAACTTCCACGTCGACGAAAACAAATCGGACAACGATTCCGAACGACATGGCCGGGCGTTCTCTGCTGGAAAAAGCGATAAAGAGATTGCCGCAAAATAAAAGAACAAAGAAGAAACCGGTGAGAAAATAAAAGAGGAAATAAGCCCTAAATAAAAAGCGAGGGCCGATAACAAGTTCGAATAAGTACATTTTACGAATACGGTCTCTTCGTTTAAGCCTCACGTTTTTCCACACTTCTCACTCTGTTATCTTCCGAATCATTTCACAAGTTAAGTAACTTTTCGCTTCGATATCACGAGAAGAAGGAATCACACCATTTTATGCGCGCTGAATCCGAGAATTTTCACCGATGACCGTGAAACCGGATCATTCGATGACGTACGCAATCAATCACACTCGATCTTCAATATCGAAGTCACGAAAGAAACGATCTGGATATATAAAAGCGATTAGAAAGGCACTTCGTTGTGTCGTGGGCAGCCCTGCCGAGGATGCCGAGGATCATTCCGAAGGGATCGGAGCCGTGTATGTATCTTAATAGCCAGCGGTAACTATCGATTTTGTTACTAAAATAATTTAGCCCGAATATAGCCTACGGTGTAAACTACCCGCGTCGTGACGCCACGTTAACGTAAATGGCTATCGCATTACTCCGATGTCGATTTTCGAATAAAGATAAACAGCTGGCACACTGATGGAGAAATTGCGGAGAACGATAATCGAATCGTTATATCGAGTTAAAGGAATAAAATAATGAGAAGAGTATCTTTCTATCCCTCGAATCAAAATAAAGATACCAGAGATGCCAATGATATTAATAATGATAAATTACATAATATAAATTTAAATGTCAACGGGTTAGGGAGGGTTTAAAAAATGGCTAAAATTTTTAACCGATAAATTATATATGCTTAGCGTATTAACAATAATAATTGTATTTTAAAAATAATTTATAATAATTATATTCTACAAATAATTATATAATAATTATATTCTATATAAATTAAAATTGATATTTTTAGGAATAATTTACTTTTATTTTTTTAACAAGAAATTCGAATAATATCAATACTATATCTTTCTCTCTCCTTCGAATCAAAATAAAGATATATATCAGTGATGCCAATGATAATAATAACGATTAATTATATATATATATATATATAGCATTTTAACATACATTTATTCTATATATAAAAACTATGACTAATAATTTTAGATATAATTTATTTATTATTTTAGAGATTATTTATTTTATTAAATTATTATTTTTTTAATAAGAAATCTGAATATCATCATTACCCTATCTGTTAAAATATTTTCTCATACCTAATTTATACGCAAGAGAGCTATTTTATAGATAATTATTTCTTAATATAATCCTTTCTAAAAAAAGGCATGTTAAATCGATTCTCGCAAGTATTGTTGCCTCTTCCGCGATGCTGATTGGCTGTCTCGATTCGCGTTGTGCGTTATATTCGTAACATTGAGAGCCCCTCATCGCGAGGGTTAGCAGTTTGCCAGTTTGTTCAAAATAAAATTAAATAAAATAATATAATGTTTTAAATAATATGTTATATTTAAAACTCGATTAATATTTTTGACAGTTATCAGCTGATTTCTGTCAAAAAATATTAATCGCGGATAAAATATTATAACATATATTATTTAAAACATTATTTTATTTAATTTTATTTTTAACAAACTGTTAAACTAATTCTCGCGATGACAGCCTCTCGATGCTACGAATGTAAAGCACAATGCGAATCGAAACAGTCAATCAGCATCACGGAAAAGGTGCAATAATACTTGCGAAAATGGATTTATCATGCCTTTTTTAGAAAGGAATGTTATAATACTTTAAACTCGATTAATATTTTTGACAATTATCAGCTGATTTCTGTCAAAAAATGTTAATCGAAAATAAGGTAACATATTATAACATATTACTATTTTAATATTTTTAACATATTATTTAAAAATTTAATTAGCAAATTAATGCTTTAATTAGCTAATTTCTGTGAAAAAATATTAATCGATGAGTTTAAACAAATTTTATTTTTTCAAAAATATTCTTTTTAACATTCTTTAAATCGAAGAATGGCGCGCGCTTGTGTTGTTCTAGTTAAATAACAAATAAATAAATAAAAATAAAAACAAATAAATTGTGAATTTTAAAATTATATAAATGTTTTCGGAACGAGGATCGAGTAACTTGTTCTAGCTATGTCCGCGAGGAACTTCAACTTATCTTGAACGCAGTGCAGTGTCAATGACATTTATATTATTATAGCGTCAGACGTATTCCAAGTTTCGTTTAAAGTACACATCTTTCAAATGTGATCCGCTCGTGCAATAGAGCAAGATAAAAAATAATAATCAAATAATTTCTCTCTGTAAACGCGCAAACGTCTGTCGAGTCAGATGCATACTAGAACAGCTGATTGTCAAAAAGCGAATTGTCAGGTGCACTTCTCTCCTTCAAACTGATTTCCGCGATAATAATCACAGAAGATAATAACCGCGAAAGAGCCTTATTCCACGACGAGATTGGATTATATATAGCGCGAACGATTATGCGGGATGCACGAAATGCAATGCCGAAGTTGATCACGTTTGGGGGAGACGCGCAGAGGAAAATACATGTATATATATGTGTGCGTGTTTGATGTCTGTGTGTTTGTTTGAGGCAGAAAAAGCGGCGAAAGGCTTTGTCGACGCTGTGTTCGTGGTTGCACGTCAGGGATTTCGCCGGATAACACGCGACGAAGGCACCAAGGGTGCTCTTTCGCTGAAATCACGGGGGACGAGGGGGATGAAAAGGGGGGCAGACGCGCAATGAGGTTAATAGGAAGGAGAGCGACGGGCGAAAAACCTTGTCCTGCCGCATTTCCATCTCGGGGGATTACCATCGATTCTCGTCGTACAATCGGCAACTCGTTCACGGAGAAGAAAAAAAAAAGGAGTCACGGCGGAGAAACCAATTCGGTCGAATTCACTCGCGGAAGAAATGGCATTAGAGAATTTTCCGCGACAGCGCGGAACGGTATATATTGTAGCTTCTAATCACTCGCATTCGGTACTACTATTCATTTGCTTCCGTAGAGTTGAAAATTCTACGAAACTCAAGATATATTTGCATGTTGCATCGACGATTTTTCACGGTATACGCGATTCTATTAGTTGAGTGCTCTCGGTTCCACACACGCAACTGTATATTTCGTTTCAAAATTCTTTACTCAAGAGTTTATACATATAAAATTTACATGTAAAGTAACTTTCTATCACATAAATAAACAGAAGGAAGTAATTAATATACTTTTTCCACGAACATTTAAAAATCTTTAGAATATAAAACTCATATCGATATATTTTGCATGTTATCAATAAATTATGTATTTCGTTTTAAAAATTTTTTACTCAAATGCCACAAGAATTTATATAGAAAATTTACATATAAGTAACTTTCTATCGTAAATAAAAAAAGGAAACAATCAATATGCTTTTCTTACAAATGTTTAAAAACTTTTTATTTTTTATTTTACGATATTTCTTCTGCTGATAAATTATACATGATAAAACGATATGTCAATTCTCGTCAGATTTCAGCTGCTCAGACGGAAACTATTTTTAATTCGATTAATATTTTTTGACAAAAATCGGCTGATAATTGTCAAAAATATTAATCGAATTAAAAATATTATAACATCTTCTAAAAAAGACATGTTAATTGTAAGTCGATTCTCGCAAGTATATTGTTGCATCTTTTTATGATGCTGATTGATTGTTTCAATTCGCATTGTGATCGCATTGTGAAATTATATTCGTAGCATCGAGAGGCTGTGATCGTGTGGGTTAGTAGTTTAACAGTTTGTTCAAAATAAAATTAAATAAAATAATAATATTAGTTTTAAATATAATATGTTATAATACTTTAAACTCGATTAATATTTTTGATAGTTATTTGTGTCGTTCGCTTTTACCACTTTAAGCTCCAAAGAGTACAATGCACGACTGTATATACGAAGAGACAAATCTTATTTTGTAGATAGAACATATGTCGCGAACGCGAATTGTCAATCTCGCGAGATGCATCTCTCACGTTAAAACACGTGTTATTAATTATCTTGGAAAAAATTCAAGGATATTTAATGTAATGTTAATGGACTATTTTATGTTGATTTTTAATCTTTGTTTAATTTCCTTCTTTTCTAAAAACTTGATTAAAAAAAGAGCAAAAAATATAATAAATTTTATATAATATAAAATATATAATTATATAATATATAATTATAATTTATAATATATAATATATAAGTAACATATATAATATAAAATATAATATATAATAAATATATATATAATATATAAAATATATATAATATATAATATAAAGTGCAACGTTGATTGTCCCTTATAAACGTAACATAATTACGAAAATCACGTGCGTCTTTCTTTGCCGGTATAGATTCAGACACCTCTTAAACTCGTACAGAACATTTTGCAAGTTCGCGTTTTTGCAGGCCAATTTTAAGAGAACTTGCTCTACTCTCGACCTTTTAATCCACAAACGTGAACTTTTATAACGACCGGGGCGTTTGTGTGATTTGCGTTTTATTAAAATATACTCTATGAAGAACTTCGGCCCTGTTTAAAGTACGTCATGAACCTCTCGCGATGTCGACGCGATCGTTGATTTATGTTTTCAATAAGGTCGAGAACTGCCTCTATCTACCTACGGAAGTCGAGATAAACAGGAATAGAAAGTTTCGTCATAAAACGTGACGAGGTAAACTTCACGCTGATAAAAAAAAAAAAAAAAAAAAGAAATTGCCAGAGACGGAAGTGACTTTCTCTTCGCCGCACGATGTACTTTTTTTATTTATTTATATGCTTCATATCTCTTTTCCACGATCAAAATCTAAATGATTAATTTACTGCGTATTTTATCATATTTATTTTGATTGCAACTCGTCAGCTAAAAAATAAATATGCATTTCTATTTTACGTAAACGAAATGTGAGTAGAAATAATATCGCAACGATATTAAATGATGAACATATTTTATTAATTGAGAATGTGTAACAAGAAATCGTTTTTCTTTTTTTCAAAATTAATTTAAAGACCTGCAATTATCAATGGTTTTCTAAATAAGAAAAAAATCAAATGCGAATTACTTGAAAAAGCAGAGTCACGTACTTTGCTTACGTACTAGGTGCAACAACTTTACAGTAATATGCAAACGCCTGGGTTACGTGCATAGCTTATATAAACCACAATTGGATGCGGCACTAAATTCTCATTCCCGTAAATTACATGCTTTTTCTCCTCTTTACTTCCTCATGTATTTACCTTATTGCTTTCTTTCGGCGAATTTTAATCAACTTTCAATTAACGTAATGGGAAAGAATTATCTCGCGACGATCATATTAAATCGTTAGTGTCCCAATCGTATTAATTAATATGCACACATCAAAAAGTTATAATGAATGAAATCTTTTCAACAAAAATATAAAAGTACGCTAATTTTTTAAGACATTTTAAACAAAGAAAAAGATTGCGCAAATAAGATTATTGTGAAAACTAGTAAAGATTTTGGAATAATTATGTGAATACATTCTAACTAAAATAGAAAACGTTTTCACATTATATATATCAACATATGCTCCATTATTCAATATACTTTATTTGAAAATATTAAATCTACTCGTAAGTATTGTGTAATATTGAAATTATGTCCACAAAAAGTTTCCCAAAAATATCGAATGCAGAGATGTCTGAAAGTTTGATATCTCGCAAGCGCGCATTTAACAAAAGAGGGCGCATAATTCAGCCCCGTTCTTGGGGAACACTTGAAAACTTTAAACGCGGAGATCCCGACATGCGCATAAAATATCTCCGCGTTGTTATAGCGCGAAAATGTATTTTGCATTACGTTAATTGGGACGAGAGCTGCGAGATGGGAATTACGAGCGGAACAAAGCGATCTTGCCGGGCGATTCTCTCGATATTTACCAACGAATTATTAATTCTAAGCCAGAAGGGTTTGCCATGGTATTGTATTCGATCAAGTCAAAGCGTACGGCCAAATTGACAGTCGTTAATAAACGATTGACAAGTCAAAGGGTCATATCACGTCAAGAGTTCATCAACGATTCCGCGTACAAGTGGGTTTTCATTATGCGCGAAACAGCTGATTTATTAACAACTTTTGGTGACACAACGAATCGGATAAGAGAGACTGCAGCATCGTTCGTCCCAGTTTATTCGATACTGTGATTAATTGTAAGTTTAATATAAATGATAAGAAACGGTGGTATTTGAGTTGACAAAACTTCTCAAATAGACGTTTCCCAGTTACAGTAACAATTAATTAGAAACTCAGCGTCTAATCAATGAAAATAATAAATTGAGTAAAAGTATATATATGGTTTCCTAAAAGTACTACTAGTAATCAGAGGGATAGAGTCATTAAATCATTGGATCACGTTTTCAATAAGAGGAGATCTGTAATGATCCAAGATGGGCGATGGTGCAGGTACTGTAATTACGATCTCAACAACAAGAAACCCGATCGCTGTGGTCCGTGACCAGATTTCCCCGTAAAATCGCGACTCTGTCTGCAGATTCCAAAGAAACAAAGACAGCCAAGAATGAGATAAAAACTGGATGAAATGGAACGACCAGTCGACATAGAGATAACGGTCTCTTTATAAAAGAAACAACGTGAAACTACTCCCTTCTCAGAAAAGATCGAACACAAAGAGTTTTATAAAATATAGAAAAAGAAGAAATTATATATATAATATAATTCACAAGATATAAAATAAATGTATAATATGAATTATAATTTCATATCAGACAGACTTAAAGAAAAAATTAAGAAGATAAGCATCGACACAGTAAGTTATAATAAATGTAAAGAATTTATAATACACTAATCAAAATGCTTTTCTAAAAAAGATATGTAAAGTCGATACTATACTCGCATATATCAAAGTTTATTCTCGTTTTTTCGCGATGCTCATTGCTCCAAACTGAATGTTCCTGTTGGCGCGTCTTTTTGCGAAACCATTTCATTCGGTCTTTTGTTCTCGCGTTTTCGTCCTAGAAATGTTCGCGTCTGCGTTTATTGCGTCCATCAAGGATGCGTTTTATTCCGCGCACGCATTTTGCACACGTACACGCGTACGGAAATGCGTTATTTCGCGCACGTGGCATGTCAATTATCACCTAATCAGTTGCCATGACAAATTTGCATGCTCAATTTAGCCTCCTTGCAACTTTAAATTTCATTCCCGAGAATTATGAAATTTTCGCCGCACGATATTTTGCATATTATGATATGCGATTGATAAATATTACAATACAAAGGTTAGAAATCGTTTCTAACGATTATGCTTACTAATTAATCACAGCGGGACGCAGCTCCAACTGCCTGATACTCGCGGCGTTTCGGTAATGGCCGCTATTCTACAAACATCGGCAACTTCACTCTAATAGCGCGCGCGTAATTAAAACTCGAAGGAGATTCGTTCGAAAAGATATAGCTTTAGAAAGATAAAATATTAACCGAGAATAAGGTATTATAACATATTATTTACAACACGTTACTATTTTAATTTTTATAATATTATATATTATTTTAAAATTTAATTAGCAAATTTTCGCTATATTAATATTTTTTGACAGAAATCAGCTGATTAAAGTGTTAATTTGCTATTAAAGTGCTAATTAATTTTTAAAATGTTATAAAAATTAAAATAATATGTTTTAAATAATATGTTATAATACTTTAAACTCGATTAATATTTTTGACAGTTATCAGCTGATTTCTGTCAAAAAATATTAATCGAGAATAAGGTATTATAACATATTATTTACAACACATTACTATTTTAATTTTTATAATATTATATATTATTATTTTGTTTAATTAGCAAATTTTCGCTATATTAATATTTTTTGACAGAAATCAGCTGATTAAAGTGTTAATTTGCTAATTAATTTTTAAAATGTTATAAAAATTAAAATAATATGTTTTAAATAATGTTATAATACTTTAAACTCGATTAATATTTATGACAGTTATCAGCTGATTTCTGTCAAAAAATATTAATCGAGAATAAGATATATTATAACATAATTATTTACAATATATTACTATTTTAATGTTTTAATATAGCGTAGCGCGCGCTTGTGTTATTCTAGTTATAGTAAAAAGTAAATTAAAATAAAATAAATAAAATAAATAAATTAAAATACAAATAATAAAAATATTATATAAATCATTAATCATGTGAAAAGACATCATATACACAGAAAGCACATCATCGAGATACATTTCCGTATCTCGTGTAACATCCTGAGAGCAAAAACGAAAAAATTGTTTACTTTTGGCGGAAGCTCGCGGAGTTGTTCAAACTTGAACGAATCCTACGACGAGCATATATTCTCATTTTTGTGTTTGAACACGAGTTTCATGTCTCGGGGATCGCGAATCGACCGGACGCGAATCTCTCCCGAGGGTGAATTCTTACAGAGTCGGAAACGGAAGTCGCGTGGATGCTCTCTCGACGGTAAAGAGGTAAAGCAGGTAAGGCAGGAGAGGAAGAAGACAAATTGATATTTCTTGCTCTCTCAGGAATACACTTCGACCCTCTCTCGTCGACCGCTTCTCTTTCCCGTCGATATTAACTTCGACGAAACTCTAATGACGCGGACGGAAAAACATCGCGAAGCTCGACGCCGTTCGCTTACTTAATTGCCGTTTTCTCTTTCTCTCTGTCTCTCGACGAAACGCAGCGAAAATTAGAGGACTTAATCGTGCGAGTTATCATTTTTCAAGCGGATCCGGGCGTTTGACAAATGGAGCCCTTTCACGCGAGCACGCTTTCATTTCGTCTCTTTCCCTCTCTCACCGAAAGCTCACATTTATTTTCATGCATGTAAAAATATAATGCCGCAGATGTAGACGCGTTAATACTTGAAAAAGTAGCTTTGTGCAAAAGGAGATTTTTAGTGGCACAACCGAGAGAGAGATGTATGAATTTGAATTTTATGCAAATTTTCCATCTCACAACATAAATGAAAGTTTAAAAACGTGACGACGAAGAGTAAAGAGAGACAGATATGGAGCTACGTGTATAACACCTTTTTTTCTTCTTCTTACATCGGAAAATATAATCTAGTCGTATCACGCGATTCCATAAATGTTTCTATTTCCGGCTTTCGCAATACGACGAATACACGGTGTATTAAAGTTGCATATATAACGCGAAAAATGTCATGCGCGATGACGTGAAAGAGATGTGATTTTTCGTCTCGAAAGCTACGCTTTATCCGTCGACATACATATATGTATATCGACTAGCCTCCACCACGAAGACGGCAACATGTCCGCTTGCATCAGATCCATCGATAACCCTGATGGATCACTCGCTATAAAAATGCCCGCCGTCGAAAGCGTGTTTCGTTGCGAGGCAAAACCTGCATCACGGCGATAAGACAAAAATTTAAGCGTTATAAAAAAAATGACAAACGTTTTACGAAACTATAACACTTCACCTAATTTTGATCGGAAAAATATAGTAAATTATTTAATATTACTCTTACTATAGTGTCTCATTATTATATGCAAAATCTAGTCGTAACAATAAAATGTAAATGACAAAATTTTTAATTATTTATTTCAACGAAATTTTTTTTTTCTAATCTTAATGAAATCTTGTCAGATTAATATTACACGACTTATGAAAATTTTCGTGTGCAAGATGAGCGGTTTTTTCACCATCATCTTTTCGCAATTTTATTTCATTAACCACGTGTTGCTTAATCGCGCGAAGTAATTCTTTCACAGAACGAAGCTTAACGAAACGGCAAGCACACGCTTTTTAAGTACACCGGAAACAGTCGGTTATAAAACATTTAAACGCGTTGCTGCGAACAAACATAAATTTCCGCGCCGCGTTCTATCGCATCGCAATAAAAACAGATCGAGATAAAGTCGTACCATTATTAAAGCGAGCAGATAAAAAGCGGCAAATTTTTGACGAATTTGAAATTAACATATAAACTGCGTAATATACCAAAAATCGGCTATATATTTACTGTAAATAATTTAGTTCGTTTAAAAAGACGAAGATATTAAATCTTTGCTTTAAATATTTATTTTTCAATATCAGAGAATTGCAGTTATACCGATATTAAATATTTTTTCTTTGATTTGTTATTCATAATATATTTTTTTAAAAATAAAAAACCTTCGTGTCGAAAAAAAAGTTGGACAAACGAACGTATCAACGCAAAAAAGCGAATATATTTCTCAGTAGTAACAACGCGAATATATGAGCCGGCGTTCAGGTTCCAGTAGTAGAAACCTGAATATGGAGCGACTAGTTATAGTAGTTTGTATCCTCTTCTTCCGCTTTTCCTTCTCGCGGTTCGCATTTGATTCTCCGTTCGATAAAGTGCAAGTCCTTCGTGAAACTTTTATCATTGTATACTTGGAATATTTTCACGAACTATTTTATTACATAATATTTTTCGATAAAAAACGAATGTCAATTCTGCTGCAAAAAGTAATTTTATGTGCGTGTAAGAGAAATAGTATACATTATATAGTGTTTTTAAAAAATGTTCATCAAAGATTAAAAAGATCTTAGTTTACAATATAGATATGATTTTATTTTTATATAAATCACGGAAAGACAAACTGTGAAAAGAGAAAGACGGCAATAATAAAAGATGCTCATCCATCATCCTGTATATATGAGGATTTTCATAAGTCGTACAATATTAATCTCTAGCAAGACTCTAATTAAAGATTTTTTAAAAATCAACTTCACAAAAAATTTTGTTGAAATAAATTTCACTGTAAATTAATTGAAAATTTTATCATTTACATTTCACAACAAATAATTTTTAATAAATACATAATCTTTGTTTTTATATATAAATCAGAATTTCTTTATTTACTGCTCCGTTCAAAAAAAATCACAGATTTTTACTCGCGATTTCTCATTCACATCCATGTCACGATTGGAAATGATATAGAAACAAAAGTGCCATTAAAATGCGCGAACTGTCGACGCGACAATTTCTGGTCACGATTGTAAAATGCTGTAAACTCACAGATGGAAAAGACGATAGAGCGAGAACGGAGAGAGAATCGGGACCTGTCATCGTGCGGCGAGCACAAATCGGAAAATTCAATTGGCATTTAAAGTCAAGAGGGTTTCATCGCACGGACAGAAACGGGAAATATGATCGAATAAGACTCCCATTAACCTGGCTATTCCACTAAATCGCCAAATAAAATTGCACCTATCAAGAAGCGTAGAAATTTATGTGCTGATATGTGTTAAACATGTCTTATTCCAAAATTATAATATTCATCGAAAATTAAAATACGTGAGAGAAGTCTTCAAAAATAGGAATCGATATTACAAATAATATTAATTAATTATTACGTAATTACTTTTTTTATAAAATTAAGTGTCAAATTCGGCGCATTGAAAAAAATCTGTAATTTTGTTCCGAGAAGAGAAAAATATCCACAAGCGAATCAAATTTTTCCCATTATAATAACAGAATCGTACACGTGTGCACGAGCAAAGACGAAGAGGAACGAGTGGATTATGAATGTCATAGAGCGAGGATTAAGAACGAGACTGCTAAGGAGAGCTTTAATGCCGGATCAGTGGCTATAAGCCACGGATCGGGAGAGAGAAAGGAAGACGAAACGCAGTAAGAAAAGAAAGTCTAATACTGGATTAGAGCAAAGTGGAGGGAGAGAGAGATTAATTATCTACCAAAGAAGAGTAACGAGCGATATGCGATTCATATATTGTATAAATCCACGTAAATGTAAAATTGCATTTGCAGGAATTCCGTCACAAATTTCGAGAAGAATGAGAAAAATGGCTCTTTTTTTACGTACGCCGTTTTCTATAAACTTAATGAAAGTCAGATCAGAACATAAGATAAAGATTTTTATTCATCTTAACTCTTTAAAAAGAAAAAAACATCCGTAGAGCAGGAGAATGAAGATCTATTGCAGTAGAATGGGAGGAAAAAAAGCGAGATAGAGATAACAAAAGAATTTAATCTCGACGATAGAAAAATGCGATTAATTCGATATTATCGCGAATTAATAAATTAAAACCGTTCGTATTTTTTCCATCATGTACGCGATTAAATTCCGATTGAATCCCGTCGATGTAAGTTAAAGTAACAGTAATATACAGTTTTACCAAAGTCTGCAAATGTACACGACGCGCAAACATGACAGGAGCATATATTGCACGTTACATATACAGCAGCATAAAGCACGTGCGATGCATTTACATACGAGTTTGCCGAATGAAACTGGTCGAACAGTGAATAACGTCGAATGTGGATTGACGAAGTCATGCACACAAACGCGTACAGAATCGCGAAAGCGATTGTTAGATTCGGAATGCGATTCTACATCGACGTCGAACAAAGGGCCCAAAGGGCCGCGAAACTAAATTGAATTTGATATACAAAAAGCCGGTGTGCTGCAAATTATAAAATAAAAATTATCACGCATGTGAAATATCTAAATTGACCTCATACTTTAGCCTCGAATTAAATTAACTTCGAATAATCGCGACGGCGACGAATAAAATTCCGATCAGCGACGAGAAGAGAGAAACAAGGTGTCGCGCTATATAATAATGTAGGTATATAGGCGTGTCTACATAATGATATAATCTGTATACTGGTATAATTATCAGTATACGTAGTGCAGGAAGTTTTCCTCGTATAGGAAGCGACAGGGACGAGTGTTTCGTTCTCGATGAATAAATATCTCTCAGCAAAGGTTCAGCTACCGATTGACACCAGCCTTATTTTTAGACCCCTAACCCTAACATGCTTCTGTTACACGATCCAATAAGCACAATGTGAAATGAAGGAGGATTAGCGACGACCCTCGCCTTCTTTTTCACGCTATAGAGATGAGACGTATGGCGAGTATTTAATTGTAAGAGACGACGAAACAAAAATCGATGACCGGTCTTGAAATTGGTAAAGACGATCAAGACGGATGAGAGACCTCGCTTCCGGTCGCCAAAAGGCGAAGCTCTCGTTTGTTCATCACATTGGTCAATATTTAAGTTTGCGACGATATTTATTACCCGGAACTCTCGTTCGTATATTTAGCTATCGAAGAAACTCATCGGAATGCTTTAACAGACACGCCCACACGGATCCTCTTTCATCCCTTTAGAAAAATAAGACATCTTAAAAGTATTGCATGTCTCGATTGAGTAGTTGCTCTTTGCTTGTCATAAATCTGACAATGATGTATAATGCAGAAAATGATAAGAAAAAAATTACAAAAAAATATTTTCTTAATTTAGAATTTATGGACATGCTAATCAATTTATATAGTGTGCTGATATCTTGCAAATAATAAAAAAACAGTTGGAATAATTATATATATTTAAAGAAAGATAACATAATTATATAATAAAAATCATATTATTAGACTCAAATGCAAACTGTGCAAAAATATCTACATTAATTTTCAAAATTTGAATGCGCAATAAGTTAAAAAAATAAATTTCATATCTCTTTATAAATAATTTATAATATATAATGCATAATTCTTTATATTAAGCTATGCACCAGAAAAGTGAAAACATTGATCAAAATTAAACGAAATAAAGTGGTTAGAAAATTCATAATTATTTTTAAACAGATTTAAAAACAAATGTAACGAAAGACATCATTATTCCAGATTTTTATTTTCACCTTATAGTACTTTTATATTACACGGATATATTATCACTCAAAATGTACCTACATATGTATCTATATGAAATTGTTTCTATTAAAATTTTTTTCGGAAGAGATGTCGCAACGGTTTTATCGGAGATCACGTAGAGAATTACCGTTCTAAAAATACCGCCGAAAAACGTAGCTTATAAAAATAAGTGACTTAAAGGTTCCGAGGTGACGATCCTACAGGTGGTTGCGAATAAATCCGTCCAAGATTACAAGTAAGTTATACGACCATCTGAAGCAATTTCGCTGCGGAATCCGATGGTGATCCTCTTTGAAAGTCCACGTAGAACGAGAGGTCGGTCGACCCTTCGTAGATAGATAGTTGTTCAACCTTCTCTACCTAAGATAGATCAAAGAGCCGCGCAAAAGGTACAAACCACTGTACAAGGTGTCCCGATAATAACCTGCCGATACTAGGGGTTTCATTAGACGAGAAGTCCGTACATAACACGGGCCTTGTATGTGCTGCATCGTCGTGTGCAACAACGTCTACGAAACTCTGCAAACTCAATGAGTAGTCCCTTTGATGGAACCGGGGCTCTTTGTCACGAAATTTTCCCGTTCGTTCGAGGACACGAGAGAAATTTACTATCGTATTGTTTTGGCAAGTTTGTAGTTTGACTTTGACTGTTAACCACGTAATCACACTTTTGTTGTACAGTTAATGTATTAGCTGTACGGTAAATGTATTAATGCATATTTAATGTAGAGACTTGTTACGTCTCTTACTACGATATTTTGCTCAATCTTCAAACGAAAAATAAATAAAATTATTTAATTAATTTGTAGATTCAAATGCAAAATTAAATTAAATTAATCAAAGAAATTGAAAACAAATATTTTTATGTATTAAATATACATATAAATATAATTTTGGCAATGAGCTAAAAGGAATATCTGGATATGTAGTTTTTATGCAAATGCACGAGCTAATTTTGGCCCACAATAGATACGATCGTTATCTGTCAGTTAAGATTCTGCCAAATGGGAAAACATATACGAAGATCAGCTTTGCGTGGGTGGGCTTAATTATTTAAAGAATTACATAGATCTCGGGAGATTCGCGGCAAATAGGATCGCGGCAAATAGGATCGCTGCAAATTTGAAGGAAAATTCTACAAAGCTCTGTTGAATATTACATATCAGAAAGACGAGCCAAGCTGCCCTCATACATGTGTACGTCTATGTTCGGCAGAAGCAAAAGAGAGAGGGTGAGAGAATGTGAAAGAGAGAAACGCGCTTCAACTGATCTGTTTGCTCTAATGGAGGTCAAATTTCGTAGGAGGATCTAAAAAGTAAACCTGACAAGCGAGATGCCTTTCATGACGTATAATCAGTTGGTTACCTTGCAGAATGCTTTTACGAGGCTCGTATAACAACCTCGGTAAGGGGATTGCATATTACTCGATGAAATCAACAAAAGGCAAAGGCGCATATAATATTGATTACAAACAAACAAGTAATTGTGAAAAAATAGACTAATACGCACACAAATCATTAAAAAAAACTATAGAAATATAATTAGACTTTTATTTTTTTATACTGTTATTTTTACATATATAAAAAAAAACAATGCGTGTGATTTTTTTTAAATTGTCGAGCTGTTTTCAGATTTAAGTTATTTTTTAAGTATTTATTTATTTGTTTAATATTTTTTCACTGAATGAGATCGATATTCTCTTTCCCAATATTTAATTAATATAAATAATAAAATAATATATATAAATAGTGTAATAAAAAATATATATATACATATATATCTTAAAAACAATTTTATTTTATTAGTTATATTTAATTAGTGTAATCTATATCTTGATAATTATATCAGATAAAGAGAAAGAAAAAGAGAAAAATATTTATTATATCAAAACAGTTTTTATATTGTCATTTGTAAGGTTTGATAAAGCAGCCCTATAAATTGTAGTCTTTGCTTAATTGGCATGAAATGGTATTTAGTTTCCTATAATTGTGCGTAATATCTCGACACAATAGTGCATTTATCACCGTATACAATGATGATTTCGAGAAGATATCCGCTAAAATTGCTAAGGATTCTATCAAATTACGGCAGATTGTGGCCCCAATTACGGGTTGGATAAGATACGCGATTGAACGAAGCAGAAGAACATGGCTTTTCTGGTCGAAAGTATCTATGAACCTCCTTATACTTTTCACGAGGCACTCTTATTCGAATTGTCTATCGAACTTTAAAAGAAATGTCTCTTTTAAAATTTTCGTTAATAATTTTTTCAATAAATATTTGCAATAATAAATACTAGTTCAGTGCTTTTAATATTTCAACATCTAATTTCAATATCTAAAGACTAATTTAATACAATAGTCTTTAAAACATACTTTAATAATTTTAGAAATAATTATATCAATGTAATTCTCTTCATTAAGTATGCAGAAAGAGTAGATCTTAATTTTATGAACGCACACTAAGAAATTAATTAAAATAATTTCGGGAATGTCACTAGGAAAGCGCAGAATTCAATTAATCTAATAGTAAAACTTAATTTTTCTTTCAGCTCTTGAGTTCAATCGTGGTGGTCGGCGGAACAAACGTGGCCGGCGCACTAACACATCACCCTCGGGAATTAGCGCAAAGACAGGCATTCCTCGAAACCCGACAATGCGTTGAAGCACGTCTGACCACGCAGCGGGAGAATCAGCAACAGGTACGTTGCTGCATTTAGGAAAAACTGTGTATGTCAACTTACGTATTGCTCGACGTATTATAAGATCATTAAAAAATAAAAGTAAAAAAATAAAAAAATAATAATTAATTCATAAAGACGTGATGTTTCAGAAAAAAAAACTTTGAAATGTAGAGTTTCATTCAAAAAATTTAAAAAATCTCATTTACATTAAAGTTGCATTTTAAAAAATAAACTTTAAATTTAACATGTAATAAATTCACAACAAAGTTCTGAGAAATGAGGAAAAAAATTGCCAGTAAGAATATCTCTCAAGACAAAAAGAGTCAATATAGTGTCATAATTGTGAATTCGTGTTTCGATGAACTATTCCTATAATAGATCTCATAAATTATGAAAAGATGTGCTTGCGGCTGATTTAAATAACATAATTCTCTATTTTAACGGTTAAGAAATTATTCGTCTGGAAATGTCGCAATAATTATAACCGTGAGATGTATTTAAATGTCAGCTCCTTTATCGACAAATCGATAAAGCCATGTCACGGAAATAGCAATTATTATCTTATTCCTCTGGGACGTTATCCTATTAGAATCTCGAATAATTGACGTCTTTATCGATTATTAATAACGCAATCAAATGTTTACGTGAACTGCAACGCAAGCATGTGAATATATGTATATGACTGCCTAAACACATTTCAATGAATAAGCATATTGTCAGAAATCTTACTTACAAGAACGATTAACATATAACTCTATTCTAATTTTAACAATGAGTCTAACAATAAGAGAAAAATTATTGATAAAACTTGCATAATGAAAATAATCGAAATATTTTTAATTATTTTGATAAGCCTAGGAGAACATATTGCACACATTTCTCGAAGAAAGAAATATCAATTAAATAAAATTAATAAAAATCAGTCAAAAATTATAATATCGAAAAATCTCGGAAAAATCAATTTCTTATAATTGAGACGATTTTAAAGTAATGCAAGATATGTTGACGTTTATAATTTTCATATTAAATAAAAAAAATATTAAATGAGGGGGTGGTTTTCAGAAAATGTACTAAACACAAAAATCACAACAGTGATATTTCGTGTGTATTCTCGAATCTGTAAAAGAATATATGGCTCGGAATAAAAAAGCTACGCGATTCAAACCCGAAAATCAATTTTAATATATGACTCTAAAATCACGTTTAAATTGCCTGTAACTCTTAACGTTAAAGGCTTTAGATGTTCACAAGCGAAAAATGATAATTTGCAGTCTGAAATTAATATAATGCGAAAGTTTCTTTGTCAAAAAAGATACTTCCCCAGCTTTATAATTTTATATGAAGATTAAAGATGCATAATTTTGTGTATATCAATCGATTTTCTTCTATACAAATTACAAGATTTTAATGTTAATTATACTAGAATGCATTACGTAAGAAAATAAGTGAAAATATAATATAAAAATTAATACAACAAGAAATAAATATAAGGAAGATTGATATACACACATGTCAAATAAATTGTTAAAGTTGGAATTCTCTGTTATATTTGATTATTTACAAAAACATGATTACTTCGAGGTATATTTTGTTCCCCCCCCCCCAAATAAAAAATTTATTTAAGCAACGAGAAAAACAGATATATATAGAGAGAGAGGAAAAAAATGTGCGTGTATGTGTGCGCACGCTTTAACACAATGAACTAAACATACGATTGAAGCCGAACAAATAGTTAATGAATATTTGGTAGCGGTCTGTTTTATTGAAGTCTTGCGCAAACAACTCGTCCATTATTTTTCGACTGCCGGACAACACGCGTTCAGGCTAAATAAATTTACCGCGGCTTTGTTGGCCGACCACTTCATGTTCCGAGCGGATTCACGTGCTTTTCAATGCGCATATACGCAGGAATACGTATTATTTTAATACGCGTGATGTGTGTGCCAAGTTTCTCTATTAGCAACAGTGAAGTAACAGTGGGCGCGCGCAATTACCGAGTTTGCGCGATATATCGTAAAATAATTAATAATTTACACCGCAATATCCACGTTCAACGCACTTAAGCGAAATAAAGTTTTCGCAAAAATTATTAACAATTAATAATACGCGCGCTCACTTGCTCAACAGCAAGCAAAATCCTATTCAAGTTGCAGTATGATTCGGTGCGTTTTATTGTTGTTTATTTAAACCATTTCGTTTTGCGACGTAAAACGTTGCTTCCCGTCAATTTACCGTTGATTATATACGCGAGAGAAATAATTCGCAGAAAATATACTCGCGCGAATTTTATTTATTTCCATTTTTCGGGCATTTCTCTCTGTACATTTGATGCATTGTGTAAGATATATATTTTATATATATTTTAAAAATAACGTAACATTGAATTATATTACGTTCCGTCAAGTTTAAAAAAAATTCTTGTTTAATATCATGATATCATATATTATTTCAACAATCTTAGTATTCGAGAATAATATAATTTTATGTATATAATACAAGATTATTTATAAAATCGCCGCGGTTCGATAAAATATAAAACTTGATTGCAAACTTAATAAGAAATTTGCGGATAATAGAATGCTTAGCGACGACAGTCGCTTTTTATTATGAAATATTGCATCGGCGAATTCTTTTGGATTCTAAATAAAAGCCGAAATTTTCTTCTTTGTTATTTATAATGGCACTAGATAGATAATAAAGTTCTATTCAAACGACCAGCAACAGGTTGAAAGAATGCAATAATGTGCATCTTGCACGTAAATCGTGAAAAATAATATCTTGAAAAGCTTGAAGTTATACGTTTAGTATATAGTAACTTATAACTGTAAATGAATTTTGTAGGATTCTTATTCTTCGGAACTTACAGACAAAAATAAAGATGAAGAGAAATTTTAAAGATGAATTTTTTAAGATGAAAAGAAGAAAGGAATTTTAAACCCGAATCTTGCAGGATTTTAAAAAGGAGAAAAACGCGTTAACAATCCAGGGAATGAACTTTTTTAGAACAATATAGACCATAAAGGGAAAGTTTTTTTTAAGTTTGTACAATGTGAGCGAAAAAAACGTAATTAGCGTAACAAGGCATCTCGGATCTTGTATTAAGTAAGTTGCAACGGTACAGGCTATAAGTAACATTTTCAATCTGTGCATTTATGCTATTAAAAATAAAAAATGCTTTGTTTCAATATCACTAGAATTATTAGAAGAATTATTAAAAAAGAATTATTAGAAAAATAATCCCAGTATTTTTTTTACAAAACAATCCGAAAAATATGTATGTCATAAGTAAAAGTATAAAAATTATGTCGAATAAATTTTATTTTTGCAAAATATATACTCGACTCTTAACTCTCACTGTATATCCAGTGTTTAAAATATCGTGATCATCACGTGATAAATATATATATATATATATATATATATATATATATATATATATATATAAACGGAATTTTCTGCTGAAGAGTTATTTCAAGCGAAGCACGGAAATAACTGAAACCGAAATAATTGCCGGAGCAACGAGGATCTATTAAAGATACCGTCTTATTGTGCATCGCTCACAATCACGATGGACCAACGACGGGTTGGCTTTGTGCTATTAATCAGAAATCTGTGGCCTGTCGCGATATCCATCGGCTATTATTCGCGTCTGCGCTCGCCCATCATTCAGTATATGCGATAACGTTTAATGTGATTAAATGTGCATGTGATCGTTTAACGACGGACAATATGCATCGAGATACACCTGTTTCTCTCTTCATAATGATGATTCTAATTCTAGAAGAGAAGAATGTCAAAGTAGCGCCGGAAATAATTCCCATTTCCAGAATTAAAGATAAGTTTTTAACAGAAAAGTCTTAAATAAAAATTCTATTAATATAGAATCCATTTAAAATTTAGTAAAAATTTTTAAAAAATAATGCTAAATAAGGTTTTTTCTACACGGAGAGAATTTTCTGTTAGAATTTACCCTAAAAGTCATGGTAATTATGAGACAATATGGAAAGAATTTTATGAGAATTTCTCTGATTAATATTTATCACAATAAAAATAATAATATCTATCACAATAAAATATAAAACATGTTTGATTAATTTTACTAAACTGCATGGTAAAATTACTCAAACATGTTTTATTTTTTAACGTGTAGATATTATTATGTTTATTGTGATAAATATTAATCAGAAATTTTCATAAAATTCTTTCTATACCATATCGTCCCACGATTGCCATGATTTTCAGAGTAAATTCTAAGAGAAAATTCTCTGTATACTTTTAATATTTAATTGCTAAATATCCCCCTAAATTTCGAATCGGTTAATGACTTCGTCAACATCATTAGCAGCATCGAAATAGAGTTTCGATAAAAGGAATTTTAGAGCGCTTTATGTAGAATCTCGTCGCGTTTGCATTCTGCATTACGCGAGCATATAACGCGATTCTAAAAGCGCACAGCTCTATGTCCGACGCGTATCGACCATCAATGTGCAGCTTGTCGAACGCTTGTCGTCGACTTCGCCCACACTTGAGAAGTTCCCACGATGTTGACGAGCTCCACGTGTCGAACAAAGCGCCGCGGAATATTGCTCGCCCCGCGCAACGAGGTCGTGTTAGTTCAATATACATGATCCCTGCGAAATAGCGAAGATTATCGGCTATCGTGAAGCTCATTCTTACGTTTCGGTTCGCAGTGTGCGATTTCCACTTCGATTTCCATCGTGGGAAATCATCCACGTAGTTTCCCGATATTTGATAGAACAAAAATGCTACTCTGAGCAATTTCACGCGAATAAATAATTAAATAATTCCGTAACTCTCTGAGATATTTAACGTTTCATCTAAATTCCGAAGAATTGAATTTAAAACAGACGCTAGAGAATTTTATTATTTATTTACGAGTTTAGTTTGCTTTTCTTTCAATCGCTTGTAATCTTCTAAAAAGGTCTCAAAATTGTAGGATACAAATCGCCTAAGTGTTTAAAAAATATTCAATTTAAGAAAGCTTCTGACACGTTACATATTATCAAGACGAGATATATGTACGTCCTATAGATATACGTATACGTACTAGATATTTAAGTGTGTATGTATATCTTGGATGGTTATCCGAGTAATGCACTTTAGCTCTTATGACTGTATTAACACCCACATGTCCCTCGTACATTGGCCTATCCATTATAATCCTTGCTATACAGATTGCTTGAGAGAATCCTTCCCAAGGACTAACTTAATAATGGCTGCTAGCAAACCATTATCACGTAAGTGAAGTGATTGTTTGATAGCATAAGCCTTAGCAGATCTAATAAAAAGTAAAATTAATTTTGGCTATATGAATTATGACAAAATTGTCAGAGAAGTACGTTATATAATTAACAAAACTATCGTGCAAATAAAGATAGATAGGAAAACTAATTTTATCTAATCTAATTTAATATAATCTAATCTAATTTAATCTAATCTAATTTAATTTAATTTAATTTAATTTAATTTTTACTGTAATTTCTCAAATTTGTATTAACATCTAAAGATGTGTGTGTTATAATTAAAATTATATAATGCAAAAACAATATATATCTAGTATGCTTTTATAATTGAAATTTTATACTTCAATTTTTTTATACTTTATTATATATTTCATCACTTTTATTTATTTTGTTTTTAAATTATGTACGAAAATTAAATATTACCTATGACATTAATTTATATTCCAGGAAAGGCTTTTGCTCAGCGTATTACCCAGACATGTAGCCATGGAAATGAAAGCCGATATAGCCGGAAAGCCAAAGGATACGATGTTTCACAAAATTTATATTCAGAGACACGAGAACGTGAGGTATGTCATATCGAATAAGAGCGACTTAAAATTTGTGTTAAAAAAAAAAACTTATTTAAAAATGCCACTTTGACATTATATCGCAAACGAAATTCAGTTCCACTTTGTCATTATAATTCAAAGAAGTTTTTCATTACAATTTATATATATATACATATATTATAACGCGTAATATCATATACAATTATTTATTATTATTTGACAAATTCGAAATGACACGCGTAATCACTCGATCATGAAATTATACCTTCGAAATGGAAATTTACCGCGACGCCAATATGCACCCAATTTAAGTGTGTACGCATTTGCCATAGAGAGAATTTTAGATCGACTTGTAGTGGATTGAGATGTAACATCCAAACTCTCATATATCTGACATTTCGCCAAGCTCGGATCAATTTAACTTAACCGGCGAATATGTAAAGAGCAAACGTCATGTTCATTTAACTTTAATGAGTTTCCCCTCCCGTGAGCTTGCGACAATTTTTCATTACTAGTCCATTCTTTTCTCTTCAAATTGCTTAAGTTAATATTTCTCTGTAATTTTTCTTTTTATAACTTTGTTTTAAAAAACCGGTTAGTTAAAATTAATTATTGACAAAAAAATTATTCGTTCGAGAGTGTTTGCTTAGAAATTGTTCTAATTGAAGCGAATATTTAACCATGCAACAACTGTGTGTGTGTGACTTTGCATATTTATTCAGTTTCAAATATATTTCAGCATTCTATTCGCCGATATTTGTGGATTTACTTCGCTTTCCGATCAATGCACTGCCGAAGAGCTCGTCAGGTTGCTCAACGAACTTTTTGCACGGTAAGAGAAACGCTATAATAAGAGAACAATTGTCGATATTAGCTTGAAACTTATTTAAAAATCCCATGCATATTACGATAACCGATAAATAAAAGCTGTGAACCTAGCACCCGACTTTTTAAAAATTAATTTTTTAAAACGGAAAATGATAGCATTTTGTTTGTAGTTGTTTGTAGTAACAATAATTTCGTTTGTAGTTTCATCAATTAATACATAAAAAAATTTTTTTTAATGACTCGCACCCGACATTATAAGATATCGCAAATCCGCTTGCGCAATCTTCTTTAGAATCGTTTGTAGTTGTTTGTAGTGATTTTCCTTTCGTTTGTAGTTTAGCGGTTTAAAAGTTATAAACAACATAACTTTTGAACCGCTAAACTACAAACGAAAGGAAAATCACTACAAACAACTATAAACGATTCTAAAGAAGACTGCGCAAGCGGATTTGAAAAATCTTAAAAATTGACAAAGTTAGCTCTTGGACGAATAAACAATTGTTTATAACTTTTGAACCGCTCAACTACAAACGAAAGGAAAATCACTACAAACAACTACAAACGATTCTAAAGAAGACTGCGCAAGCGGATTTGCGATATCTCATCAATGTAGGGTGCGAGTCATTTAAAAAATTTTTTTTATTTATTAATTGATAAAACTACAAACAAAATTATTGTTACTACAAACAACTACAAACGAAATGCTATCATTTTCCGTTTTAAAAAATTAATTTTTAAAAAGTCGGGTGCAAGGTTCACATAGCTAAATGATTTTTATTGATCTTTAAGGTCCTGATATCGCAAACCTAAGTAGTAAGCCCACAGATTGGTCAGCCTAATCGCACCTACGTAGTCGGAAGTATACGAATACGTTGAGAGCGGCCGCAAGGCAGAGACGCGTGTAAAAATATTTAAAATAAACGAAATTTATATAAAATGATCTTTATTGATCTTTACGGTCCTTGTATCGCGAGTCTAAGTAGTAAGCCCAAAGATTGGTCAGTCTAATACGTTGAGAGCGGACGCGAGACGGAGACATATGTAAAATATTATTTTAAAAAACGAAATATGTATATATATATACATATATAAAATAATCTTAATTAATCTTTACAGTCCTGCATCGCGACCGTAAGTAGTAAGCCCAAAGATTGGTCAGTCTAATCGCAACTACATGGTTGGAAATACACGAATACATTGAGAGCGACCGCGAATCGGAGAAACATGTAAAATATTATTTAAAAAAAGCGAAATATATATAAAATGATCTTTATTGATCTTTACGATTCTTGTATCGCGAGCCTAAATAGTAAGCCTAGAGACTGGTCAGCCTAATACGTTGAGAACAGACGCGAGGCGGAGACACGAGACGTGTGAAATATTATTTAAAAAAACGAAATATATAAAAAATGGAAGTGATCTTCATTAATCTTTACGGTCCTTGTATCGCGAGCCTAAGTAGTAAGCCCAGAGATTGGTCAGCCTAATCGCATCTACGTGGTCGAGTCGCGAATACATTGAAAGCGAGGTTAAAACGCGTGCGAAAATATTATTTAAAAAAGCGAAATATATAAAATGATTCTTTATTACTCTTTACGGTCCTGTATCGCGGGCCTAAGTAGTAACTCCAGAGACTGGTCAGCCTAATGGCATCTACGTGGTCGAAAGTCGCGAATACATTGGAAGCGAGGCGGAGACGCGCCTGAAAATATTATTTAAAAAAACAAAACATATAAAATGATTTTTTATTAATCTTGACAGCTCTGCATCGCGAGCCTAAGTAGTAAGCCCAGAGATTTGTCAGCCTAATCGCAACTACGTGGTCAAAAGTCGCGAATACATTGAAAGCGAGGTGGAAACGCGTGTGAAAATATTATTTAAAAAAGCGAAATATATAAAATAATTCTTTATTAATCTTTACGGTCCTGTATCGCGAGCCTAAGTAGTAAGTCCAGAGACTGATCAGCCTAATCGCATCTATACGTGGTCGAAAGTCGCGAATACGTTAAAAGCGAGATGGAGTGATTTTCCTTTCGTTTGTAGTTGAGCGGTTTAAAAGTTATAAACAATTGTTTATTCGTCCAAGAGATAAATTTGTTAATTTTAAAGATATCGTTTATAACAAATTGTTTATAACTTTTGAACCGCTCAACTATAAACAAAAGGAAAATCACTACAAACAACTACAAACGATTCTAAAGAAGACTGCGCAAGCGGATTTGCGATATCTCAATGTAGGGTGCGAGTCATTAAAAAAATTTTTTTTATTTATTAATTGATAAAACTACAAACGAAATTATTGTTACTACAAACAACTACAAACGAAATGCTATCATTTTCCGTTTTAAAAAATTAATTTTTAAAAAGTCGGGTGCTAGGTTCGCATAGCTATAAATAAATCGACTTCGATCGAATTGCTATTGTCGTCGGGTGACTATAAGATCGCAACAAAAAGTATTATATAACGGCTGTGGCTTTTGCGGTCAAACCGACGGAAGCCAAGTTTGTAACAACGCTGTTTGTGCAAAAATATCTACTATTTTTCGCCACGTATACTTCTACGTTTTATGGTAAAAATTCTGCAATATTTTTTTAACGTACTTTTATACGAAGGCGTGAAGGAAATATCGCGCAATTTTCATCCAAATATTTTGTTACGATTTTCTTTTTGTGATTTATAATTAAGGCTTTAACTGTATTTTAAATTTCGTCATTATCTTTTTTTTTTTTACTTCATTAACTCAACAACGAAAACGTGATTGAGTAGGATAATAAATTACGTAAAATAAATACGATGAAATTAATTAAGACAGCAAAGAGAGGAGAGGGATTCCTAACAACCGAGAGATAATATCGTCCAAATTTTCATCTAAAATATTCTGTTAAAATATTCCTTGTAATTTATCTTTAAGTTTCCAAATTTCCTGTATTTCGAATTTCATTACTATTATCTTTTTCTTGACATTGGCTTGATTTGACATTGACTCGATTGACTCGTCAATACACGAAAACGTGATTGTGTTGCATTACGTAGGATAAATACGATTAAATTAATTCGAGACGATAGATAGAGATAGAGAGCACGTCGACAAAAGGAGAGAGGCCCTAACAACTGGGAGATAATCGGTTTATTCAGATTAGATATTCAGTAATGTCGTCGGACTCCGTGCGGCGCATATTATACGAAATTAATTCAGGACGCCGGAAGGGTGATATTAATATTTCACGCGCGGCAAATCCGCGTAACACATAGGGTATGTATTATGTTAAGCTAGTTTAATATGATATTATATATATATATATATATATATATATATATATATATATATACACGAAATAACAGTCCCGATGGAGCTGTGCGTGTGCAGTCGCGACGCGAATGTACGGCAATTAAATAATTCAATTATTAATGTATTATCGCATAATCTTTGAGAATTAAATCGATAATAGGGCTTTTTACTTCGACATTAATAGAATATTATGCTCAACACACTCTATTTGTTCACTATATACAGAATACATAAAAGATATATTCTTTTGACAAATATGTTCTTGCATAAAAAATATTTATAAATATATAATCGATTCTCGTTAATTTTGTTTCTATTTAATATTAAATTTATACACAATATATGTATATTAGAATTATTTTTTAATAATGTCAGGAAAGCTTTATCTGACATTCTTCATTGAAAAATTTGACGTTATTTACACTCTTTTTATGTTCTCTATCTTATCCTCCAAGCGTTCTTTTTAAGAGTTAATTTTCTCTTTTCTTGTGAGAATGAAGACGTTGCATTCGCAGAATCCCAGAAAGTGATCTCGGCTGTACTGATACATGAAAGCCACCTTTTAGCAAATCCCTCTTGGTAGTAGGACCCTATTGACCCAAAAAGTCACCAGGGACGTGAAATCTAAAGCTGTCGAAGCCTTTCCGAGGGCTCGTCGGACACGAGGAATATGATTCGATCGAGGGAAACTTGGTGGAGAGGGTGCCGAGAAACTCTTGATACAAATATGAGACAGACAGAGAGTATTCATAGGGGAAAGAGGGAAAATTTAATAAATTTACATTTAAAAATTAATCTCGAAAATATGAGATATTTGTAGATATTATACATATGTATTATTTACGAATTTGAAGATGTTATAAACTTTACATATATGTATATATATATAATAGTTTGACATCGGATCTCTCGTGTAAGTGGAAATAGCCGGGTCAAAGGAACGTTTACGGCAACGTTACGTTAATTCGATCGGAAGATTACAATACCGTGATTTGTACGTAGTTTACGGAAACGCAAACACGTGTCAAAGTGATATTCGACAAAGAGACAATTTGTCCGCAAGATTGCAAAGGAGTTTTATATCCGCGGATATAAAGAGAGAATTCTGTAAATCGGAGGAACAAGAATGTTTACGAGACATGAGAGATCAATGCTGAAAAGAAGAAGAAATTGATATCGAGTCAAATAAGCTAGGAATAACGTTGTTGATTTAACGTGATTTATCTCGCTACAATTCTTTTTTTAAACGTCACTGGGTCTATGAAAAAAAAAAAAAAAAATCTAGATTTATGTATGTAATACAAAAGTGCGATTTTCCAAATTTATTCATTAAAAATTGCATTTTATTTTTTGTGGCAATGTTGATCCTATATGGGTGTATATAAAATCCGAAAAATTCGTGGATAGAAAAAAAGTATAAAAACATAATTGTATTTATTTCAAAAAGGGAAACAGTAAAATATTTCTTATATCCAAAACAAATGGGAAAACGGGCTAATTAAGAAGCAGGTGTCGTAAACAGGCTTTTTGTCTTCTAATAAGATTTATTGATCAGTTATATAAATGTATATACGTTTCGGTCACTGAATTGGCCATCATCAGCAAATGGATCAAGTTAATATTTACACGAAAAAGATCTCTCTCGATTCCTTCGAGCTGAATTTTTTCGCTCGACAGAGAGAGAGAGAGAGAGAGAGAGAGAGAGAGAGAGAGAGAGAGAGAGAGAGAGAGAGAGAGAAAGTCAAGAGTTTCCCTTCGATATATTATTATATACGTTTAAATAAATCACGACGTTAAAACTCTCGAAAATATTCCGTAGGTTTGACAGGCTAGCAGCTGAGCACCACTGCCTCAGGATAAAGCTTCTCGGAGACTGTTATTATTCCGTTTCCGGACTTCCGGAGCCAATCCCCGATCACGCTCACTGTTGCGTAGAGATGGGATTGGACATGATCGATGCAATAACGTAAGTCTGAATGTTTCTCTACCTTCATTAAATCTTTATCATATGTAAGAAGGCTTTTGGTCGAAAAAAACACAATTTTTTAAAAGGACAATATATAAAAGTTGAAGCGTAATAGCTTTATCGCGATTCAAAATACGTATCCGTATATTTGAAATCACAAAATAACAAAGTAAATATCGTATTATAGAGGTTTCGCTGGCAACGTCAAAGATTTCGAGCAGTATTCCATATATCGCGCTTGATATCGGACAAAAGGAGAAATGGCAAGATAGAAATAGTCGAAGATAGAATATCGAAAGCTGCTCGGAAACGAACTAGACGGATCAAAGTAACATGCTAGCAATAAGCAACGCTTTTCGTTTGTATCGGCGAGACGACCGCGGAAAACCAACCGGTGGTGTATCCTACATGTCCCGTATTCGTTTCGTTCGTGTTTTCATAAAACGCGTTTCATCGTCAAAGAGAAGATTTCCTTGGAGAGCAGCGCGGCATGTACATCGCGGCGGTTGAGGCCGATATGCACCGGGTTGAAAATCGGGTAAATAGGAGTTCATCGTGAAGGATCCTTCCGTATGGGTCACCAAATTGCCCGGATAAATTCCCGGCGAGAATTTCAATTTTAATCTCGTGCTTTTAACCCTTCTTTGTTTTAGTCCGATTTAACACGGTGCCTTATTATTCTCACGTGCTCGAAAAAACTCCCTCTCTCTTGTCAAACTGACAGAAAGTCAATGTACGAATATAAAAAGGTCGGAGAAATCACGTACGAGGAGAGAGGAGATCGATATTGAAGAACAATTATTGTAATTGAGAATGTGGGTCAGCTGTCGCAAAAGAAAATCAATATTTACGCGTCAATATATATATAAATCCTTTTCCCGTTTCATATCGATAATGAAAATACTTTGATACTTATCCTATAGTTCGCGAGCACCGAAATAACGCTCTTTCCCAGATATATATACGCTTAACGATGAAAGTTTGCTTTTTTTTATTTCATTTCTACACAGCTGACGAGCCCGACTCGGTTATTCGTCTAATGACGAAGACGAAGAAGAAGTATAATAAATTCACGCGTCTCTTCGCAGATTGGTTCGCGAAGTAATGGCCGTAAACGTGAATATGAGGGTCGGCATCCACACGGGCCGGGTTCACTGCGGGGTTCTCGGTCTAAGAAAATGGCAGTTCGATGTCTGGAGCAACGACGTGACTCTAGCCAATTACATGGAAAGCGGAGGGATACCCGGGTGAGTACAAGCAATTTTGCTCGAGGTATGTCAGCCCTCAACTACGATCGACGACGATAAATTACGTCGGTGTGTACCCGCGTACGATATTACGCGCCTCTGACTCTCCTTATGAAATATAATATACCTCGTATAAAACTTTACCTTCGGTTCTTGTAAAGTTTATTTAAATAATAAAAAAATATCTCGCAAAAAAAAAGAAAGAAAAAATCATTCCTGTTGAGAAGCAATCTCAAACGTCGGTATATCAACGGTGCTAATATATTAGATGGAAGATATGGTGTTTCGCAGACGCGTGCACATCACGAAAGAGACCTTAGACTGCTTGGGCGGATATTACGAGGTCGAGGAAGGTCGCGGCGGCGAGAGGAACGCGTATTTAAAGGACCACAATATCAGAACTTACTTAATTGTCCCTGGAGACACGTTCAAGGACAATATAACTAGTTCCGGGATGCGAAAGAGCTTCCCAGTGAATGGTAATGTGTCCAAAGAGATGAGGGTTATGGGTCACGGCTCGCAACACGGGAAACAAACCAAGTAAGTGCTCTTCAATTATTGCTGCTTAATCTCTTAACCCTTGACGTTGTAGCGTCATAAGCGACGATCTACAGGACCCGAATAAGTTCCAAAAAATTCCTAAAATTTTCAAGGCAAAGCATTGCTTCATTCTATTATTAATAGATATCATATAATTGCGTTTTTTTTTAATTTATGACAAATGCTAAAATAAATCATTCATATATTATCGTTCCTTAAAAAAAATATCGATACATAATGAATTGATAAAATAACGCGATTAATCTGTAATAAAGTCATCTTATATTCGTAACATTTGCCGTGTATTTCAGTAGATTAGGCTTTGGCGAAATCATCGAGGGCGATAAGGATCCCGAAGATGAGGTGAATGAGTATTTGATGCGAGCAATCGATGCTAGAAGCATAGATCGATTAAGAGCGGAACATTGTACGCCCTTTATACTGAAATTTCGAAGACCGGATGTCGAGGAGAAGGTAATGAATTAAAGAGAAAACGTGAAAAAAATAATCACTAAATTATGATGATGTCGAATTGTCTCAAATTATAAATAAATATTTATAATTACACTTTGACTAATTAAGTTGTTCAGAATCTCGCGTCTATTAATAAAATCGATTTCAACGTAAAAATTAAGATATAATTAACAAAATGATATTTATTAGAATTATCGAATTTTTGCGTAGTGGAAATTTTATAAAATTTTTGTCATATTATTTTTATAAAATATTTTAAACGCTCAGGCTCAGGAAAGAGTTATGTTCCATTCATATTATTTCGAGAGTTCGTAATTGATTTAAGTGCAAAATACGAGTCATAATTACATGTTCATACGCGGTAATCCGCGTTTAATACAAGTCCGTTTAAATTTAATTTAAATTTAATTTTTGTTAATTCGCTAAACGGCTATGTTTGGATTATCCGGATTCTTCGTGACTTAATCGCGCCTCGTAATCGATTTGCAACGGCATTCTCCTGTTGAGAAAAAAATTTCACAACAGAATTGTTTACGATGGGAAAGCAAACGCGGTTAAAATAAACGCGACGCATTTAGCGATAAACTCGGCGTTAAAGTACAAATAGAAACAATGGGCAATATCGACTTGTTTTAATGACCTGTTGCAGTATTCGCGCGAGAGGGACAGAATGCTCTCAGCTTATTTCGTGTGCTCCGGTTTCGTCTACATGGTCGTTGTGGTCGCAATAGCCATCACCCTCGCCAGGTAAATACACGTGGTCAATAAATCCTACCTTGTACAATCACACGCGCGGTATCTGCAACTTTACTATGCTCGTGATCAACAATGTGACTAGTCCGCTAATTTGTTCTCCATTTCAATATTGATAGAAACTATTCAATAATGCAAAAATATTTATATTATATTAATGTAAATATAATATATTTTTTTATATATATTTAATATGTATACATATTATATTTAAATTATTTACATTATATATTAATTTTTAATATTATATTTATATTATATATTTTTATTATAATTTATATATTTTCTTATTTCCATATTGCAGAAATTATTCGGTAAACTTGGCATAACTATAAATTTAAAATTTAATTTTATAAGAAGCTCGAGAGAAAATCGGGCTAAAAGTGTCCTTATCTTCGTAGGAGCGTGTACTTTTACGTCTGCACCGCGATTAGCATACTGGTGATAGCCTTGGTCAATGCCATCTTATTAGCGGAGAAAAACGAGGTAAGTTTATTAGAGACACGTAAAACTTTCGCACATATGTCTTACGAATATTACGAAAATTTCATTTAAGGAGGAATTATTTCTCCTCTCACGACGACACACAATGATGTCGAAATATCCATCTATTAATATAACGAGCGTGATATTTAAATCGCATGATTCATCACGTATCCACCTCGGGTCGATGACGAGACTCTCTGGAAGAGTGCCACTTGCTCTTGACCTTGATCAAGCGGCAGGCTTCCAGGTCACTGTCAAAATCATCGAACCCGATAGTAATTTTCCCTCTCATCCCTTTTCCTTCATTCTTGCGATCTCGCGATGATCCCGGAGATCATCCCCTTATCTATCATCGGATTTAATTCTTCTGTTAATGTTATTTCGGGCGGAGAAAAGTTCCGATATATTTTTAACATTCGAAGTTTTTACTTTGGGCAGCTTTTTTTTGTACAAGAGGAAAACCTTGTACAGATCTTCTCGAAAAGTTCATAAAATTTTTACGCTACAAATGTCTCGAGGACCACTTCGTGGGCTACTTGACAGGAATTTTTCGGGCGACTCGCATTTGTATATTTCGAGAGGAAGGGGGAGGGGCTTCTAGGCCTGTTCATTGACAGGATTAATAGAAAAGAAAGAAAGGAGATAATAGACATGTTTTACAGAGAGTACCGCAATGGGTGAGGAGCACGGCCTTACAGATCTTTGAGAATCGCATCGTCGCGCAAAGCATCGCGTCCATCGTCGTTTTCCTGACGTTTATCACGGTATTGTCACCATTGGTAAGTGATCGATACATAAATTACGTCTGCTACCGTTTGCGTTTCGCTTTCGACTTATTATTATCACCATTATTTTTATGCCAAGCATTAATCTTGCACGATATTAGAGAAATGATTTATTAAGCGGTTCGCTGAAGTTTCCAGGACACATACGCCTTTTTTCAGGTTTTTTTTTTACATACATATATATTTTCAATCCGATAAAATCGATCCCTCTCGTCGCTCTCGTTTCAGAAAACTCGTTTATGGCGAAATTATAGCGGCAAAATAAAATTAGAATTCTCGCCGCTGTTAAAAACTTTCGACGATATAAATCGCGTGCTAGTGTCGATACGGCGATTAATCATAAATGGGCGGAATATAATAGTATTGCCGCGAAAACCGTTTAAATCACGCGCGGACGGAAGGAACGTCGATCGTATACGCCAGATATTGCGCCTCTTTTTACCATCAGCGATCGAACGAATTTGCGTTCACGCAATAAAATAGCGGTAAATAACGGCCGGTCCGTGTTACTTTCTCTCGCAGATTACGCTGGAAGGAAGCGAGGCTTGCGCCAGCAATAACACTTTGCCCCTCGCCGAATGGCTGGACGAGAATTCCACCGTACAAAGAATACCGACAAGAAGTAGCGATAGCGCCGACATATGTCACTATATCCTTTTCTGCGACGTAAGTGTAATGCAAATCGACTAAAGAGACAGAGACGTTTGTTATTCCGCGAAGTCATATAAAAGATGCATGATAAGCAAATAATTTCAGATAATTTTAAAAGAGATTAATGTTTTATCCTCCCTTATATGTATATATAATTGACGAAAAAACTGGCAAGATTAAAGAATATAATCATCTATCTTTTAATAAAAAAAAGTAATGGCAAAAATATTACGACAATAATAATCCCCTATATTATTAATAATAAAAGATTATTGTCGTAATATTTTTTACAAATGCTTCTTTTGTGCAACAGTTTTTTGATGGTAAAAATCTATAAAATGTCTATTATACATATAATTAATATTAAATCGACTAAAAAAACCGAGACATTTCTTATTCCGTGATGTCATATAAAAAATATACAAATGATAATTTCAAGATAATTTCATATAATTTCAAATAATTTCAAAAGAGATTAATGTTTTATTCTCCCTTAATTCGCGAAAAAAGCCGCGTAAGATTAAAGAATATAATCGTCTTTTAATATTAAAAATTATTAACTTCTATTTTTTTTTGTCTAGTGGGGTTAAAGGGGAATTTAGAGATTTTAGAGATTTATATAATACGATTAAAAATACGCGGTATTCTCGTCTCGTTCTCTGTAACTTCTTGAACAAGCTTAAACGAGACTTAAAAAAAAACTCTTTTAAATCTTTTTGATAAAATAATGATAATGCGCGATTAATATACTTAATGACAACCGATAATGATTGCAGCTGTTTCCGGTTCTGGTGATGCTCGTAATGGTAACATGCGCGGTCTACCAGATCCTAACGTTGGTCTTTAAAGTAACCGTATTGAGCATCGTCGTGACTTTTTATCTCGGGGTCAGCATTGACCAGGCACTAAATGAGGACGACGTCGAGCCCGTTGGAAGATGGCTGGCGGGCGTTCTGGTGGTTTTCTTCATGGCCTGCTTAGTGGCACACTCCCAACACACAGAAGCGACTTACAGGTCCGACACATTCGAACACATAAGCACAATGGCCCCCGAAACTTAAGCGGAGTCGGTAGATATATCTTGAAGCTATGCAACGCTATTAGCTTTTAAGGCCCTCGTGGAATTTCCCACGAGAAGCTTCGCGGGCGACCATTCTCTTGTGAATTGACTTCCGTGGAATAATTTCATAACTGAGACAAGAAACTATGTATATAGAGAGAATAAATTTATACGCGGAATATGTTTCGTGAATAAATTTAATATTGATGTTTATAAAATAAGCAATTGTATAATGTGAAATTTAATGAAAAATCTATTGAAAATTACATATTAAAAGGAAATGCAATATTTTGTTATAAATCAAAATATTTTTAAACACTATATGTATGCACGTGAAACATTCCATATAATCCAAAAACGTGAATTTTATCTGATGGGAAAGAATCACGAACTTTCTCGAGGCTCGTGCTATAGAAGAACATTAACGTATACTCTGTGCATCAATACAGATTAGACTTCCTGTGGAAGTTGCAAGCGACCGAGGAGAAGGAGGAAATGGAACACTTGAAAGCCTACAACCAGAAACTGCTCGCGAACATACTTCCGGAACACGTGGCCGCCCACTTCCTGTCTACTGTCAATTCAGACGTAAGCTTCTTGCAAAAACTTTAAAGAAAATTTTCGCGGAAATTCTCGAGCTTCTTAAATGCAAAATACGATATATAATTGCTATTACGTTATTTTATATTATAATATATAAATTGAGAAAAATTGTATGTATATACACGTTGTTATAGGTATCACAATTTTCTGATTTGAATAAAATATAATTTAGTGATTTCTCACTTTGTCCGTTCGACCTAATTGTTAATCAATTCTTTTGTAGTCTGCATAACAAGTAGAATGCTTGAAGTACAATAGATATAAAAAAAGAAAATATTCGCAATATGTATTCTGACATTTCCTAACGAGGTTAAGCGATTATAGATTAAATAGTAATTTACATCTGAAGGGAAAAATAACATCTTGTATACATTTTGAAGTTTATCTTAATAAAATTAACTGGCCTTCAACCTTCTCTTATAAGAATCTCGTGTCGGCGGCAGTTTTATAAAAGTATCACAATTTATACTTTTTGCTCTTCTTTTACTTTGCTCTGTTATTTAAGTTCATCTAATGAAATTAATTAAATATATTAATTAAAATCTTAAATAAAATTTCATGTTACTCAACTATGTTAGTCCTCGACTGTGAAAAGAGACCCGTAAGAATTTACTCGAGCGATATTGCGCATTTAATGGTTCAATTAAGAGTCATTGCAAGAATTTCAATATTTAATCCTAGCTGTGCACATAAATTAGGATGCCTTAGTTTGTGTACAGTGACTGACGTGAGACCGAGAATTTCAACGGTATTTGCCTAATTTGTCTTGCTCAGAAACGATTCTAAATTTAATCCACCGAGTTAGAGACTTAAGATGTACATTTCAATGTGCTTGAAAATTGAATCTTGACTTCTCTCGTGCAAAAGCATTTATGCACGAGAATTTTAAAATAAAAATCATAAAATTTTATTTACCGAAGATTAAAAATTATCAAAAAATAATTCTTAGAATTCAAAATTATTATAATATATTATACGACTTTTTTAATAATAGAGTTAATAAATTCTTGTAAAAGAAAAATCTTCTCAATCTCTTATGTGATCAAAAAAGATAAGACAGCACTCACATGTATTGTGTCTATTGTTTCGCAGGAGTTGTACCACGAACAATGCGACTTTGTGTGCATTATGTTTGCCTCGATCCCGAACTTTTCGGAGTTCTATGTCGAGCTCGAAGCAAATAACGAGGGCGTGGAATGCCTCAGGCTTCTCAACGAGATCATCGCTGACTTTGACGAGTTACTCGCCGAGGAACAGTTCAAGTACATTGAGAAGATCAAGAGCACGGGCGCCACGTACATGGCCGCTTCGGGTAAGTCCCCGGCGAATTCTTAGGCGGCGTCGACACACTTCGACGAGCCTTTGATTCGCTTTTCCTCCCCGAAGGCCGTTTTCCGAGCCATCGGCTCTTTTCCCCGTTTCGGAAGAACGGCGTTTGTGTGCGCAATTTAATCGCTAGCTCGGCCGAAATTAATCGAATTATAAATTAGCTTAATAATTCTCTAACTGGTTTTGGCGTGTAATAATAAATATATAATCTTCATCAGACATCTGTATCTAACTAGTCTTTGATATTTATTCGCTTTTTCGCTCGAACGTATTCTTATTATGCACTTTTATGATAAAAAAAGATTGCTATTTTTATTTCAGTAGAATTTTACGCAAAAAGAATTTTACGAAAAAAGATCTATTTTTCCACGACCATCGTAACAATTTCCTTACAATTTCCTAACAGCCGTGGACTCGCTAATCAAATTACGAGGGACACTGCAATCGGGATGCCGTCGCGTCAAGTTAACCTTTGTCTCTTTCTCTCTCTGTTGCATCAGGCTTAACGAAAAGCACCTGCGACATGCGGGATTTCAAGCACGTAGTCGCTATGGCGGATTACGCTCTGAGGATCCGCGAGCAGCTGGCCTATGTCAATGAACACAGCTTTAATAACTTCCGCATGCGTGTGGGCATCAACATCGGACCGGTAATATCCAAATACGTCAACTGCAATTTTCGATCGCACCCTCCCCGTATCGTATTATTCCCTTCATGAATAATACAATCCATAAATTACAACGAAAATACATCACTCGAGAAGACATATCAAAAATTTATAATAGTAATGCAAAATTGTAATTTTTTATTAAGAAAATATATCAATATAATGGCTAAAAATATTAATTTCGAGAAAAAAAAATAAAAAAATAAAAAAAATAAATTTTATATATTTTTATTTGATATTGAAATAAGCTGCAAAAAATATCGACAAAATTGCTATGGATTTTCAAGAAGATTTAATGTGCGTAAATTATGCAGGTGGTCGCCGGCGTGATCGGGGCCAGGAAGCCGCAGTACGATATCTGGGGCAACGCCGTGAATGTGGCCTCCAGGATGGATTCGACAGGTGTGTTGGACGGGATTCAAGTCACCCAGGAGATGCACGATATTCTGATCACCAAGGGATACCCGCTCACCTGCCGCGGGACGATTCAGGTGAAAGGGAAGGGTAGTATGATAACTTACTTCCTGGACGGCCCGAAAGACGTCGCGAAGCTCAATCAGGTGGATGTCACCAGAACGAATTCCAACAACAACGACGCCATAGACAAAACAACGGTCAACAACAACAGCAACGGGACCGTCTGATTGGTATTATTTATATAGGCATCGAAAATCGAAGAGTTAATATTAGAGTTTTTGAGCATGAGTAAAATCTCTCTACCATATATAACTCTAATTTTATCTCTTGTGTTTATCTTTTCTACACAAAGAAATTGATAAAATAGTAACGAAATAATAAAGATCATAATATTGTTGAATTTATCAAGAAGAAAAAATTATCTAATGTTTCGTGATTTGGGGAATGTTCACTTCTATTCTCGCGATTATATCGCGATAAAAGATTAACTCACGATAAATTTGAATTCGCGAAGAAAGACAGACCGCAAAGGGGTTTATTTATTTCGGACAAAACTAACAATCCATAGTAATACATGATCGTAAATCACTATCTATCTGTGAAATATTTTGCAAATTGCTGTCAAAGTACCCGAGTGCATCATACTTTATGGCGCTTGTCTCGTAACTTTTTTACAAACTTTACACTCTCTAATAATATACGTCAATCATGACTTTGAAAGTGTACCATCATCTATTTCGATTAGTTTATGCGCAATCTAAAGTTGTCAAAAAAGCATGAGAAAAAAGTAGTGTACTTTTCGATATTTTATTTAAGTCGCACAATTTAATTTTAGAAATAATAAAACTATTTTATTTACTTAATATGCGTGTATTGATGAGGACACGTGCACAATCAGTTACATAACACACGTGGACAAATATTTATTGTGGAAAATTTCATTACTCTCGCGGCAGATTTTTTGCGAAATATTTCATATATAATTGCAAAAGGGGTTTGTGTCCACATAAAAAATAAAACGTGTGCAAAAATCGATTAACGAAGCACGCTTTAGACGGTTTAGAAAATTATACAAAATTATTGCAATAGTTGAGTGAGAAATATGCAAGATATTTAGAATTCTATAATTTTGCGAAATGCTAATCTATATTTGAATATAAAAAAAAGCAATTCTCTCTCTCTCTCTCTCTCTCTCTCTCTCTCTCTCTCTCTCTCTCTCTCTCTCTCTTTTTCTCTTACAAACTCAAGTGTAATAAACAAGTCTTATATATAAACATTATCAAAATTTGTTTCAATTAACGAGCTGTGTACTGTGGAAAATTAAAACTTTCACCAAGCATACGATACATTAGTATCACCGTCCCATTATGCAAATATTTAAAATTAAAAAATCGCGAACGAAAGAGACTTCAGTATATATATTTTTACGTAATATTTCCATTTGTACGTAATTTCGTATAAATTATTTTTTTAGCTTGTGTCTATACGTAATTCTCATATTTAACGTTGCCTCTGGCTCGATTGTTAATGAATCAATAATGTCGACAGGTGGGAATGGTTGAGCAAGAATTCGCGGTGAACGACGCGTCACACCGACGATAGAAAGTATCAGTTATTTGATTTCTGCATCATTTAAGACTTCTTCCATGTGCTGGAGCCGAAAAAAAAAGAAAAAAAACGGCCGCTCTAATCTTTAAAGCGCGTTTGCACAAATTGGAGCCGAATGCCGTCCGTATAAACGACGTCAATCGACCTCTGACACACAAACGGAATAATTACGCCACTAGTTTTAAGAGTCTCAAGGCAAACGAAGCGTGATCGATGCTCGCAAAAGTAATTCTGATATTTCGGTACGGATTTCAAAAGCGAGTTATGTTTCTCGTTTAATCATTTCTGAATTAACTGGATTAAAAAAACTGCAAATCGCGCGTGAAGCTCAAACTGTCGAAACATTTCAACCAATAAATAAAATCTCGAAATTAAAATACTTTTCGCAAGCACTCGATAACTTATGACAGATATCTGTTCAAAGAATATCGAATGCAACGAAAATATATATTCTTTCCTTTCAGATATTATTTTTTTGAATCATTTTGATCCCAAAAGAATTTGAACCGTCATCAGCAACTGTCAAATAATACATAAATTGATAAAATATGTTGATTATAAAAATAAATTTAAAGAATAATTATTTAGTAGCTGCAAATATTTAGTAAACTCGAGTTAAATGTGTACCGAAATGCCGGACGTTATCAAAATAAGCTGATGACAGCTGTCGTTCTCTCAGATAGATCGTACTTAAACTTGAACAATGCCTACAAATGTATGTGATTGTATGTTAGAGCTTTTTAATTCTTTCTTCGAATGTGCTAATTTAAGATTAATTAACGAGTGATATCGCGAGGATCATTTTTACGCGGTGCTGTGAAAGATAGAAGAAGATACATCGTCAGAAACGCGTCGGCGCGCTTCTCTAGAAAATTTCTTTCGAGGATGAGCATATATGATGCTAATTAAGTGAAGCATTATTATGTACAACTTTCAATTTACTCGTGAACTTAAATAGCGCACAATTACTTCATTGTAAATTGTTAAATTAGTTAAAATTTCGGATAAATCCATATTCAAGCATATATACAGGGTATCTCTGAACTCAATGCCAAAACTGATACAGCAGCTTTAGCACATGAAAACAAGTCGAAAATGTTAATAAACATATGTTCGAATCCGAATGGTTTCGAAGTTATAGAGTATTAAAGTTACTTTCGTAAGACAATATAAATTGAAGTAAATGTTAATTACTTTAACGCTGTCTGCGTTGCAAAAAGCTTAAGTTTTTACGTGTTTTAATTTAAATACACTACAGATGATTTCTACACTCTCCCTTATTCTGAAATTTTTACTTGAAAAACCTATTATCTCTTCAGATAAGCACATTATCATATCCATTACGAATGCAATGGAACACAAAAAATTTTTAAATCTATTTCTGTATAATTAATTATCTGTTTAAAAGTGCTAAAAAATGTGTCGAAGAGAAATTTTTGAGCATCTTTTGTAAAGATTTAAACAGAATAAAGAACATTAAATAACATTTATTTCAATTTATATTGTTTTACGAAAGCAACTTTAATACTCTATAACTTCGAAACCGTTCGTATTCGAACATATGTTTATTAACATCTTTGACTTGTTTTCATATGCTAAAGCTGCTGTATCAGTTTTGGCATTTAGTTCAAAGACACCCTGTATATTTTCAAATATTTTTACATATTTATTTTTAGAACATTTAATTCCCTATAAAATTGAAACAGAATTGTAAAAAGTTTTTAATAATATATTACATTCATACATTTCGAGATAAATAAAATTGTTTAATGAAATATACCTATTATATATTTCAAGCTATTAAATATTTTTCATAACTTGTCAATATAGTCTTTGAAAGAGACACCAGAAGAATTTAACAATTATAAGAAGATTTTAACAATTATAAGAATAATTTTATATATGGAGAAAGATTTATTCTCTTACAACAATAAGAACGCCAATATTAACAATAAGAACGCCAACATCCTCGAAGAAATAAACACCCGCATAATATTAACTTATGTATTTAGTCTAAAATGCAGCATTAGTTGAAAACTTGGGGCAATAATATGTTAAACCTTACAGAGCAATTAAAAATTGCTACAAATAACTTATGATATACAATATATAGGAAATTTTCAATTTAATTCTAATGAAGTATCATTCTAAGAGAAAAATCTCCTTTCTTCATTTGATTCAACATGTTATTAACCCAAATACTTTATTTAAGATACGTGATTTTGTAGATAATATCTTGATTATTTGTAATATAATTTCTAAATTATAATTGCAATATTAATCTGTCTCGTGATGTATCTGATACGTTAACCTCTGCAAAGTTGACCACTGTTTTTAATTTTAAAAAAATTATTAATTTTGTGCGCTCCCTGCAAAGTAGATCAATAAAAATATTTTGTCATCTTGTATTTTTTTTGTATTTAACATTTTGTATATTTTAGTGCAAGACGGATTTTTTTTTGTTTTTCAAAATATCTAGCAATCAGAATCAAAGTAATCTTCATTGTTTTACATATTAATTAAGTAGCGTTAAACAAAACCAAAGATTGCTAAAACCCGATTTTGTGCGATAAAATAGTGTACCTGACTTTCACTAGTCATAACGTTGAAACTTTGTATAAATTAACAGATACAAAAAGTAAACTGCAGAATTATTCAAATTTGATGTAACTTCTTTTTATATAATGAAGGGACAAACATTCATTCTTCAAAATTAATTTTTGAGGTATTTTTTTGAGCAGAACTGTTTTGGAAACCTTTCTAGAACTATTTTATAATTACTGCTAAATTATTTTAGAACTACTGTAGAAATATTTGAAATATTCTCAGAACCCTAGAGAAAATTGCAAATTCAGGGGGAATCTTGAAATATATAATTTTTTAAAATTTAAAAAAAAGTGGAGCCAACTTTAGAGGTGGCAAGTTGAATATTTTGATGCAAGTTTTTGTATTATTCTAGTCGATGTGAGGTCTCTCAAGAATGTGTGTGTGTATGTTTCGTCGTACGCGTGTGCGTAGTCAGAACCAAGTCGAAAAAATTAAGTCTAATACAACGAAACCGTGGATAAACAAACCTCATATATGTATATAGTTTGCTTTAACAAGAAGGGGACCACGGCAAACTAATTGTATATTGACGATTGAGTTATAGTCGCCTCTAAAAATGTGGGGGAAAAAAATTATTTTTGTTTTATATTTTCGTATGTTTACTCTTTACATTTATGCTAGTCGATATTTTAAGTAAGAAAAAGGCCAGGCATTTCCCAATCTAGAACTCATTAAAAAATTATTCCTAAAGAAAATTTTTGACAAAAATTAATAAACTAAGAATTTATTAATTTTTGAAAATAAAGATAAAAATCGCTAAAAATTATAAAGTAATCTTTTTATCGAGAAAGTTTATTTTCATATTAAATAATAAATTATATTTCACAGCAACTAAATTTTTATTGAAATATGGAAGATGGAATAAAATTCAAGATGAAAAAAAAATATATAAATTATATTATTCATTCAGATAAAAAAATATAAATAATAGAAAAATTAATAATCTAAGATAGTTGGAAGAAGCATAAAACCTTTAAGTTTTCAGGTAAAAATTTCAGAATAAGAAACAGAGTGTAGAAAACATCTGTAGTATAGTTAAATTAAAACACGCAAAAAACTTAAGCTCTTTGCAACGCAGACGGTGTAGGACAATATCGCAAGATTTCACATACTTTCAAATACGCAAATACGGAATTAATTATATGGAAATAATTTAAAAAACTATTTACTTACTTTTTTATTACTTTTACTTAATTTTTTTCGCAATAGCTACGATAAAATGTGTTTACCTGAAGAGGTGAAGAATCATTAAAAAGAAATTTTCTGTTTTTGTTTCATTTTTTCTATGATTGGGAAATGTAATAAAAAGAAATGATTTATAGATTGTATATTATGATTTTTCATCGTTGCAAATTTCTGAATAGCTAATTTATCATAAAATTATATATACTTATAAAATTTTAAATCACGCGTATTCAACCTATTATAAAGCGTCTTTTTCTATTAATAAAAGCTTTAAATAGTCCTTTGCCCGTCCGCAGCTAAAACTATTTTGATTTCAAGATTTTAAAGGACTTTTAGCTCGTAAAAATAAATTCATATAATTAAAGAAGTAAATTCCGAGCGAATGTGTAGGAAGACACATCGAACGAATGATTTTCTACGCTAACCCCAATTTTCCGATAGAAATTTAATGAAATTGCAGAATGTTATTGTCGTCGACCAATCGATGAATAACTTTTTTTTTCTTTTATCGATCTCAACGGTTTATAAAAAAATTTCCAGGCATTTGATTCTATTATTGTTCTGTAAGGAAAACTATAAAAATAAACATTGAAAAGCGTTGATTAATTCAAGAAACATTTTTCTTTATCGGCCACAGTATATAATTAGTCAAAAAACTATCAGGCTTTTATATAAAAAAATCACAGAATAAATGAAAAACGAGAATAAACGAGAAATAATTTTTAACACAGGAAAAGAAAGAAGAAAGAAACGCAAGTAAATAGAAAGAACTATTTTCTGTTTCCTCGAAAGATAGAAAAGAATAAACCAACGCGGGTTTGATTAGTAAACAAAGCTGTTGCAACAGCGAATACCAAGATATAAAAAGATAAGTATTTTGTAAAATCTCCCAAATGGAATAAAAAATGAATAAATAAATGCAATTTTATAGAATGAATATTTCAGCTGTTAAAAAAATAATTTCTGAATTTATCTAAAATAGAAAGACGCGAAAAACGTATTTTATTTTTATTTGAAGCATCTGAATTCATAAAAACGATATCGAAATTATCATATCGTAATCTCTGAAGAAAATGTTTGCGTAGAAACAATCGATCGATGCGAAATGCAAATTCGACGAGAGAATGTCATTCTGCAATATTCAATGTCTCTAATACATTAGATACATTCATAGACATGTAAATATGTATGTATGTATGTATGTATGTATATGGAGCGCTTGAAAGCATATCATATGTGTATGTACAAACTCAGCTAAAATGTATACATAGATGTTAATTACGTTGATGTGTATTTATTATGTCGGCGCGGCGCGACACGAGCTCGATCTTCTCGATCAAAATATACATATCGATCTTCTGTGCGCCTAGGCAGTCCTTTCTAAACGATAATTTAAAAAAAAACTATATTTATTATAGACAGACTAGTAGAGCACATAAAAGATATTTTAACAAATCTAATTAACTTAATTAAATGATCGAACAAGTGTCGTATTTCACGTACACATAATTCAATTAAATATTGTTAAATAAGATGTCATGTGTGAGAAAAAAAGTACGACGTGTCAAACGATCACGTCGAATTGAAATTAAATGCTAATTTTCGCGATTATGTGTGTTGCGACAAACTTAACACTCGATAAAATGAATCGCCGATCGATCGATCGATCGATGGACACGATACTTAATAAAATACAAATAAGCATCAAGCTTACGCTTTCGCGAGAATTTCAGTCGCGCTGGCAGGTCCAGCTAATATTGAATGTTGATTGATGAGGCTAATCGTGTAACGGTGCGATTGTTAAAGCAAAGAATTACGCGATCGAATCGTATATTAATAACTAATAAGCAGCGGGATCACTTGTGCTAAGATCTTCCTTTGATGCATTATCGAAACATAATTGCTTAAATAACAAATTTCAAAGACGTAAGAACGTTTTGCCTAAATATATATATATAATAAAATTTAGAAAAATTATATGCATTATATAATGTCAAATTTACTTTATTTTTAAATAAACAAACTTTAAAATAAAATTGCATATTGGAATATTAATATATTCAAAGTTGTTTCAAACATTTCCCGTAAAATTCTACTTCTCACCATATCGATCGATACACACATATAGAACACAGGTGATATTTTCTTATTAAATAATTTAAGTTTAATATACAAAACAACCGCCGAGACAACGTTGAAGCACAAATGATCCATATTAACTCGAACTTATTGTGCACCATGTACCGTATCAGAATAAGCTCTTATATCATAAGTCCATTTACTATAATACATGTTACAGCCTATTAGAAGCCTATTAGTACCAAAAAGTTAATTGTCCAAATAGGCATTGATTCTGTCGACGAGAATTATGGTACACTTTATTATTAAATATTTCTTAAAATACCTAAAACTCGAAGAAATAATTTCTTTTTTAAGAAAAATACTTCATTTTTTAAAGACATCTTAAATGTTTTTTCAATAAATTAATAAAAGCTACAACTTTTTTTTTAAAGACAGACAATTAAGGTACTATAAATGATGACTCGTCGACAGTAAGTCAACAGCTGTTAAAATTAATACGGTAAGAAGTATTATATCGTAAGAAATTTGAAATATATCGATCAGTACATTTCAAATTTCTTATGCTATATTTTTTATCATATGTTTCCATCTAAATTTCCGCATAACATTTCTTGTCTACTACAGGAAAACGCGGAAACTTCGTCGATAAGTTGGCAAAATGTCGCGTCAGTCTTATAGTCAATATGTAACGTTACGGATCGATTATGAGAGTCTATTAAATAAAAATCGAAAGTGCACGAGAAATAGAACGAGAAGTAAAGACTATATTAATGCAAGAAAAATGTTGATGTAATTTTCGATGGCCTAAAGTTCAGTCTTTACTGAAAACACACATCTATATATCATAATAATAATCGCGCGCCGTGATTAACACACGCTGATGATATAAAATAAATTTTTAATAAAACCAGATTGTGGTTTGTGATCAATTTTTCTCCGCACTTTTTTCCTCTTACAACTTCCTTCAAAATAAAAAAAATATCAATTTCAGGTATAATAAAATGTAGTTTTATCCACATGAATTAAAAGAAGAAGACTTAAGACAAAAATTTACAAAGGAATATTCTGTATATCAGTTGCTGATCAAATTGATAAATCAGCATATTAACTTCAGGTGCCTTATTAACTTTAGAGAAGAAAAAGTAAAAGCTCCCTATAATATTCCAGATCTAACGATCTACACAAATAAAAATGAAAAGAACAAAATCTGAAGATGAAAATCGACCAGGTAAAAAAAAATGAATTTATCTTTGTTGCGTAAAAATCATACGTCTGTTCTCCCAAAAAGAAAAATTATTAAAAGAGTAACATTAATATAACATTGAAAATATTTATGTTAATTACTTCTATCAAGACTATCATTCTTATTGTTTGATTATTAGTTTCTTCAAATAATTCAAATGGCAATTAATGTATTTTATCTGTAAGCAATATTGCGAAATATTACTTTCCCAATGTTAACATATACAAAAAGTTTATAAAAAAATCTAATATGTAAAATTGTTATTTTATTGAAATAGTTTATTATAACTTACTATAATTTAATAAAGGAATATTAAATATTCAAACATTGATAATTATTCAATCCCGATGTTTAAAATAAAATAATCAAAAATTTTTAAATACAATTTTTTATCAACTAATACTTTAGTAAAGCTTTTATATTTTTCATATTGCGCTCGTTATTGTATTTAATCTCTTAAAAAACTAATTAAGTTATTGAAGGAAGGAAGAGCTAAAAAAAATATATTTAAAAAATAGATCTTTTATAACGTTCAATGATAATATTGTTATAAATTGTAGCAGCAGTAAGCTTGGCTCTTTCAAATTTCCCACGCAAACCGTGGTCGCTAAATCGATACTCTACACCAGTGCCTATGAGTGCCAACCGAAAGCAAAACCCAATATAAACTAGCGTTTCCAGAAAAACTGTCTCTTTGCTCCGAATCCGAATGAGAAATGAGATTAACTAGAAAAATAATCATCAAACTAAAAATACCCTTTGGCAGAAAATCCTTCAAAATCAATTTCTGTGACTTTTCCGCGGCCGCGAGATGTCGTTAACCTCATTTTAACTGACTGAGAAGATGGCCAACCTGACTGAAGGCTGAAGGCAGCTGATCGCAGTCATGAATGAGACACCGCCGCGAACACTCGAGAAAACACGTGATTGCTCACAAATCTATTCTAATGTAAGTGTCAACGCGTCAAAGTGCACGTGGTGCAATATTTCGCGCGCGATGCAATCAACGTTATTGGCCGAATCATATTGCGATTGTGTAACATTCGTAAGTCAAGATCCGATTACGTAAAATCGAACGGAATGTCAGTCGTACGAAAGTGAAGGTGCATAATTTGCCGATTTTACATCAGTTTCACGTACATTTTTTTATTCATGTGCCAAGATGCGCGTATTGCATAATATTATTGCGAACCACGTGGGCGAACAAAGTCGCGCCGGTTGTGCAATCAGCGAATAGCGAATTGTTTTATCGATAAATATCAATGAAAAAAAATTTGTAACTTATTAGAATTCAATTAAAAAAAAAGAATAGTTTTGATGCAACTTAGAATGCACTGCGTGCGCGCGATAACAAATTTATTTTCATTCAAAACAGTTCAATTTTATCATACTAAAAGCGGAATCAGCTGATACACTATAGTGTTAATATACTGGACAATCAACAAGTTTGATTTGTTCTATTTAAAAAAATTTGTGAATATATTAAACGTGCAAATACGATATTTTTAATATTATACTCTCCTGAATTTATAACTAATAGAAATAATAGTATTAATATTAATTAATCTCTCCTTTAATCGATATTTTCGTTATCATTTAGATATTGAAAACTATATACATAAATTTAAAAACACTTCTTGCTTATAAAAATTTTCTTATATTATAAATTTTATTCAATTTATACTCTAAATTTCATTCAATCGTATGTATTTCTAAACTCACAAAAAAAAATCAATATCTTGAAGTTGTTTATCTATATTATATTGATTATATCGATTTTAATCACATAAAATGTAATTAAAAAATAAAATTAATCAAAAATTTAAAAGATTAAATACAATACAATCAATTATATACATTTATATCTACATGTATGTTATCAAATCGATATAATAATAAAAAATGTGGATGACGCTGAATGATTCAGATTACCTATCTCTCAAAAATAATTAGAGAATAATCTAATGCGTCTTTATACATCTCATGCTAATAATATGATGAATAATTATAAGTACTGTTATGAAATGAATAAGCGTATCTGATATCATCCTTTGCGTCAACAAGATTTCTCAATAACAATTTCATCAAGTAAAGCTAGGCATTTAATATTCAACTTCTAATTGTCTCATTTTCATAAACTCGTCCGGCTTCAATTATCTAAACGTATAACAATCGGGAACGACATGATAACAAGTGCTAAAAATAAAAATAATTTAAAATAGCATAGATATTTTATTTTATGATGCGTTTCCTTCGATATTTATATCGATACTGTGTAGAAGTCTTCAACGAAACCACTTTCCGATCTTAATCAGCAAACTCAAACTCGTTTGTGCCATAAATATAATACAAAAATGTATATAACATTTTAGATTAATTAATAATTTCGTACTGGCAGAATATATTGCGGTTAATCAATATCGTTTATTTTCAATCAGATGACTGCGAGAATTATCGCGTCACTCATTCAAGTGATTTGAAGGCAATTGAAGAGAAAATTTAATTTTCAGATGCCGAGCTTAGAGTTCTAAAATTCTGCAGATAACGAAAAGTCATAAGCGAGCCAGCAATTTTGACTGATAAGCACAATTTCCATCACACAGATAAACGATTTCCGTTCATTCTTGCTCGTCACGAAAAAGAATTAGCTTAGTAATCAAGAAGCATATCGAACTTATTAGCCTATTCTGCGAGACGTGCAGTAAGGAAACAGACTTTACGTAAGGCTTGCCAGACTTTGCAAGAAGAATAATGAATATATAAAATAATCGATTGAAAAGCGCTATAAAAGTGCTCCTGTGTAATTGAAAAAAGAGAAGAAACTCTAATAAAAAGATGGGAAAACCCGTAGTAATTAGTGATGATATTAAATCCGATGAGGTGAGTCTACAATATTTTGATTTAATTCACAAAATACACGTTTATAATCCAATCCCTTTAAAATTAGACATTTCTATAAACATTTTTAGAGGAAAAAAAAAAAAAAAGAAATATATACTTCTATCTACCTACATTTTAACGAAAATTCTTTTCGATAACCGTATATAATTTAACACACTCACGTTCCATCAATTAGTAATTTCAAGATTTAATAATTTATTTAATAATTAAAACACAATTTCTCATATTTCTTTTATATTACACCCCCCCCCCCTCTCTTATCCTCTCTCTCTCTCCCTCTCTGAAAAACTATTCTTTCATAATTGATTATATTATCATCTCTTTTTAGCAATATACATAAAATTAGTTGTACATATAACTGTGTAATAATTTATAATAATTATATATTTATCAATAGCAAATATTTAAAATTTTATTCTGCACAACTTTCATTATTGTTATATCTTCAATTATACTATCTACTATCTGTAATATTTACAATTCTACAATATTAAATTATATGAAATTATAGCAGTAACACAATTTTCTCTCAATGTGGTATACAACGCGATATGATCAATATAAGCAATTAATATATAGTGGTAAACTAGAAAGTTCAATTAAATATAGTATATCGAGAAAAACGTAATACGTGATCGCTGAAAAAACTAGATAACTACTGAATCAGGATTCTAATTAAAAGGGAAAGGCAGTTATATCAGATGAAAAGAGCAGCTTTGAAGTAATGATCCATGATGTATATGTTTAATGTCGCGCGTAATGTCGTGATTAAATATTGAGCCTTCTAAGAATTTTATAATTTTATAATTATTTTACAATTTCATTGAAATTTTGAGAACTATATTATTAGTTATATTATCGATTGTTGCATACATATTATAATTATTTATTTTTTATATTATCAATTTATACAGAAAAAATAAATATTCACAAAAAATTGTAAGTTTTGTTTAATGAGAATTAGTATTGGCAGATATTTCCCCTCAAGCATATTTGTTTTTGTTTCGTTCGTCATGAGTTTATTAAATAACTTATACCAAGAATGTTAGTGTTTCGTATCTAAGTAAATAAAACAAGATTCGATAGCTATAAGTCAAAAGGTCAAAAGCATGCAGTTATCGCAAACGTAAGCGAAGATGAAAGCTAAACGGAAACAAAAGGTTGATATATGCGTGCATGATAATTCTCGTCTCATTGTCAGCGCGTATGCTGTAAAATTTTCTAAGATGGTATTTACACATGAAAATACGTATAAAATCACATTAACTGATTTAAATAATTACAATTATTCGCAACAGTATAAATAGAATTATCAAGAAAATACTAATGATAACATTTGTTTAGATGATTCTTGGTTTTCGTAGACTAAATGTTATCGCTTAAATTTTACACCGTCAAGCATATTTTTTTTTACTTATATTTACTACTACTTTATCACTGTTTGTCATTTGCTATAAAGCTGAAAAGATAAATCAGCGATTTTTTTATCGTTCGATTATATTTTAGTATTCGTTTTGCAGGTAATACCACGGGTGGAATCTTCTCACAGAAACAGAGTATACAGAAAATATTTTGGATGGATAAAACACGTATCAGTAGAGCCAACAATGTGGCTTTACATGATGGCGTTTATGTTCACATCGGTGGTCGAGCAAGATTTTTTTAGGCATAAAGCGTGCCGGGTCGATCACGGATATTCGGAAGAAATTTGCTCCAAGTTGAACGACGACAATAATAAAGCGATAAAGACCGAAGTGCAGGTAAAAATCACTATATACATTGTTTAAAAAAAAAGAAAGAAGTGAAAGGAAGCGAAGAAAGGAGAAAAGGTGCCGTTATTAAAGTATCGAAATAATAGTTTAATAACGACTCGTGCTGAGATTGTCAGAATTCGATTATAAATAGCTAATCGCGTGCAAATATTCAACTTGACAATTGCGTTGATAACTTATTATGCAATACTTATACGTGTAAATAAATATGATTATCTTATCTGCGACATTATAATCACAGCAGTGCAACTACAATGTAAGAAATAAGTGCTTTATTGATCGACGATAAGCGGCAGATAGGAACAAGCTATCAAGATAGTTATCAAATTAAATATTTGCATGAAATGAATTTGCAAAATGATGTATCGTATTTCTCAGTAAATCTACTAAATATATTCTCTAAATTTACACATATCCTTTCGCATTTACGTCCTTTGTTTTACCAAAACTTATTCATACAATAAATTAAATAAAGCGCATACTAAAAAGTACAATCTAATCTAAAATTAATGACAAAGCAAATTGATATCTCAAATTTTCTATTAAATTGAATGAACAAGCAATCTTTCTCATTACTCGCATTTTTCGAAATTTCTCCTTCCACGTCGCGAAACAAGATGTATTCTTTGTATTCTTTCACACTTCAGAATAGCTTTTTCATTAGTCAACAGACTATTATTTCTCAATTATGGTTCATTAAAAAAAATCATCTTGCAGATAACCGTCTCGGAATTCCATCAATGGAACGACATCACCGGACATGTGATGCCTATCGTCTTGGCGATGTTCTACGGGAACTGGAGTGATCGGCGTGGACGCAAACTGCCGCTCGTCCTCGGCTTGACGGGCAAATTCATCTATTCCTTCATGATTGTCATCAATTCGATGATGGACACTTGGAATCTGAACACGGTGGTGTACACGGCCACTCTGCCGATGAGTCTGCTGGGCGGCGACGTTGCGATCTTCGCCAGCTGCTTCGCGTACATGTCGGACGTATCCTCCGTGCAACAGAGAACCCTGAGGATCACGATTCTGGATGTCGTTTATCTCAGCACGATGCCATCGGGTGAGATCGGCAGAGAGATTCGCTCTTAAAAAAATTGTTCGCTCGAAGAAAGTATGATTATTCACTTCCTTAAAAAAAAATTTGCCAACAATGCAAATTTTTAAGATGTCTTCTGGATTTTTGCGATGTTTAATTTATATAAGATAATTTATATAAGAGTTGTGTGTATATATATTGTGAAATTTTCTTCACTTCATCTTGACGTTTATTAACGCTGATTATAAATGTTGATAAATTATATATTTTTTGATTTTTTATGCAATTTAATAATTGCATTTAAATGATGAGTAACGTTTCTTCTTTTTTGCAGGAGTCGCACTTGGATCTTACGTCTTCAGTCACTTAGTTAACTCGTCTTATACGATTATGTTCATCGTAAACGTCACGTTGCTTGCACTAGCGATTCTGTATTCGGTCGTATGGCTCAAGTGGCAAACATCACCACGACAGCAACCGCTCTCCGGTACCAATTGGCTGGTAGACTTTTTCGACATGAGACATGTCGCCGCGACGATGCGAACGTTGGTGAAGTCGAGGCCGAATCACGGCAAACTCCATCTGTGGTGTCTCCTGTTCGCTATGTTCTTTTATACGTTCCAGAGAGATGAAAAACCCAAGAGTCAGATGTATACTTCACTGATCTTCAAATGGGACGTGACAGATTTCAGCAACTTCAAAACATTCCAATCGACTCTCTTCGTATTAGGTCAGTTTGGTATTATCCGTCGAATTAAATTCTCGACATCACGAATCTTCATCGCAATTTGTAGCTTGCGATATATTCTGAGATACGCGCAAATAGAAGGAGAAATTTCTTTTTTCGAAATCGATGACTTTTACTTGTTAATCTATCTAACTATATGTCAATGAATATTATAAAATTATTAATTACTAATTACTAAATACTATACTACACTTAATTACTAATTACTATAATTTATGTTTATGAAGTTAATGAATATATTATAAAACGTGTTTCTTTTTTTTTTATATATGAAATATAATGTATTGGAAACTTTGTTCCAACAGCAATGCTCATCGGGGTGCCTATAATGAGTAAATTGATAGGAATGAGGGATACGTTTATCGTATCAATTGGAGCAATAGCGCATGCAGCCGGAAGAATTGTATTTGTGTTAGCGGATCGACCGGAACTGTTTTATGTGGGTAAGTAACAATTTTTTTGTATATGTATATATCTCTTTTAAAAAATTAAAATCTCAAATCTTTAAGCATAAAATATACGACCACCGCATGTGAAAAAAGTTATTCATATCGTATACAGAAAAATAAATTAAAAATTTATTTATGATCGTTTTGCAGGTGCTGCTGTTGCTGCGTTAGGACCCGTGGTAGCACCTGTACTCAGATCTATGACTTCTAAACTTGTAGCCACAGAAGAACGAGGTATGTTTAAGTATATTTCGCGTTTAATTTTACAGCGATAATTATAAACTGATTTCCTAACTCGATAAATTAATATATAATTTCTATCTTTAATATCATAAATGTGGAAAAAAATATGCTTAACAATTTTTTCCTCAAGAAATTCGAATCCATTAAATATCGGTTTCGATTTGACGTCACTATTTCAGTATACGATCTCTTTTTTGTGCCGTAAAAAAAAAAAATAATAATAATAATTGTATCACGTTAATTCTTAGGAAAAGTATTCGCGATGCTCTCCGTTTGCGATAATGCGGTCCCGCTATTCAGCGGTACTTTATACTCGCAACTGTACAACGCTACGATAAAAACTGCACCGAGCTCCTTCTATTGGTTAACGTTCGCTACGCAGATTACTGTGCTTCTGCTTATCACGTAAGTAAAATTTTTCTAATTTTTCTAATATGCTTGAAGTATTTTTTTGTAACATATCTCAATTAAATTAATGTTTAATTAATAAATTTATTCAATTAATTAAATTAAATTAATTTCTTTAATAAATAAATTTATTTTAGTTAATTTAACTAATTAATTTAATTAAATTTCTTTAATAAGTATATATTTAATTTAAAAAATTTAATTAAAAACTTAGAGAATCGCATTGTGTCGGTCTGTCGAATTCGAATAATCTTGTAACGAGCTATTATTTTTTCAGGTTGATTCAGTTTTCATCGTGGTCTAAACACGCGACCGAACAACAAGATTACATTGATGATGAGGTTGTGGCTCCATCGCTATCTAATACTTCAGAAGCAAATTCTTCCAATAATGTAACCGCGTAACAATAAACTAATCTCAAGTTGCTCAGAGAAAAGTAGCCTGATAAGATATATTAGAAACTGCCGTATATTTGTAAAGCATCAAGGATCATAACCTGTCAGTACTGATATTTCATCTGAAGAAATATGTACAAAATGCATTTTATGAGATTCAGGTTACAAGTAGTTTTTTTTAAATTTTCTCAAATATGCTTATCAGTGCGTATCTTTACATATCATTAATATTTCAAGAAAATTAATATCAAATTATAATAAGCCTTATAATAAGACTTATTCTTGTAAGACTTGCAAGTATGTATTTAAGAATACAGAGCTCAATTACGTATTAATGCGCTCGCGTATGCGTAAAATATTATAAGCATAATAGTTTAAGCAATAATTATAATTGCAATAAGCATAAATTATAAAAATATTTAAGCACATTTATAAACTGATATTTTTATAGAATATTAATGATATACATAAATATAGAAAATAATAATGCGCAAAATTAAAATATTTATATATCGTTTTTTTTTTTTTACGAGAGAGAGAGAAAAATATTAGAATTTATATTTTTTATATAACAACTTATTAAAAAAACGTTCTATGTATAATAATGTTATGTAAAAAGTAATTCTCTCTTCTAAACATAAAAATTGTTAAACCAAGAATCTCTAAACTGAGATTTCTAAAGTGTAGCAAATGCATCAATATAATTGTTATAAATCCGAATCGTTATATAATAGTATAATAGTATTATATTATTAAGTTTCTAAACTTAGAGAATTAGATGTAAATTATATTGTTAAATTTTTAGTAATTTTTGGCATTTATTTTATAAAACAATTCCTCCTACTACAATTGATAAATATAAATGATGAGAAGTATATATAAATTTTTTCTTGTCGATCCTCTTTACTCATCGAAAATGAAAAATATAAATTGTATGCATTTCATTACTTAAACTTAATACGATAAGCCCCGGAAACATTTCTTTTTTCCTTTAATGCCATTTTACTCATAATTAAATGAATCATGAAATGAGATTAAAATGCGTCATCGTGATATTAATGAATAATTTGTATGTGATTAAAAATGACGCAAAATATTCATCAACATCGTGATGACGCATATGCGCAAATTAAAAATATTAGTAAGATCAGATCTTACTCAGTCGTTTAAAGATCAAAGTGGACGTAATTAAAAAAAAACAATATTTTTTTTCAAACGTAATGTTTCTTACACGCATGCTATATGTTCCGATTCTTATTCTGAATTTTTTAAATATAGCGATAAAATATTGAAGGTAATATTTTTCAAATTGAGATAATCCAATTTGTTAAAATTAACAAATTGTCTAAATTATATTATAATTTTATTATAATACAAATTGGACAATTTGTTAATTTTAATAATATATAATAATTTTATTGTCCAATTTAAATTTTAAATTATTATTGTACCTTATTATTATTGTAATATATAATTATTATTGTAACTTCGAAAATCAATCCCGCTTTATTGCTGTTTGTAATGACAATGACCTTTTTGACGAAGTCAATGTTATTTTGGTAAACATTTTATGAGAGTTTTAAGAAGAGAGAAGTACAACAATGTCAAAATATATCGAAAATGCTCTCAAATAATTATGAATAAATCTTAATTTAGCAGAAATTTAATACAATTTATTCATCAGATTATTTTAACAAATTGAATAATAAAATTATATATATATATTATACAATAATAATTTTTGCAATTGTAACCGGAAGTTAGTCCTAAGCCGGAAGGCAAGGACTAGGAGAAATAAATAAATAAATAATACAATAATAATTTTATTAAATTATAATAATAATATTAAATTTCTGCTAAATTAAGATTTATTCATAATTATTTGAGAGCATTTTCTATATATTTTGACATATTATTGTACTTCTCTCTCCTTAAAACTCTCATAAAATGTTTACCAAAATAATATTAACTTCGTCAAAAATGTCATTGTCATTACAAATAACAATAAAGCGGGATTGATTTTCGAAGTTGCGATTTACATTTACACAATGTTTAAGATGATTCTAGGAAACCCGTGATATTCATTAGCATTCAACATGTGCGAAGCACAAGCATGTCAAGGACTGCTTCTAAAACCCATCGGGAACTGTATAGAATTATTTGGGGTGCAAACAGAATTCTTGATAAAACTCTCGATTTGCAAAAATGAGATGCCAACTTCACAGTGGCTCTGATTACTGATGAAATTTTCTACTTTGATTACTGATTAACAAAGTAATCAAGAAATTTTCGACTTTGATTATACAATCAAAAAATGTTCGACTTTGATTATCCACATGATTATCCAAGTAATCAAGTAATATTAATTTTTTGCCGATTCTCTCTCTCCTTTTGCGTGATATAATCGCCCTCGGCCGTCCTCTCGATTGCGAGGTCTCACATTAACATCCGTATACCGAAAAAATTGTTTTCTTGAAATTCATACTTAATAAGTCCTCTAATAAATATTCTTAATGAATAAGGATATTTTCGTCTTTACGTGATGCTTTTTGGAATATCCTCTTAAATTAAGAATATATTCTTAATTTTTTAGTATATATGTATATTCTTGCATATTAAAAATATCTAATAAGAATATCTCTTTTTAGAGGATTTTCCTCTTAAATTAAGAGGATCCTTTTGGCACCTATTTTAGTGGAAAATATTATAGATAAGATAAGTGGTATATACTTAAGATAAGAATGCAATTTTTTCGGTGTTACAATAAGCTTACTTCTCTAATTTTATAACAAATTAAATATAATCTACTTATTCATATCGACGATATTAATCAAAAAGAAAGTTAGTACAATTGTCTCGAGAGAATATTCACCACATCGGCGAACAATTGCTCATGACAATTAATCAATGTTAATTGTAGCTTTCTAACTGGCAGTTCTGAGATAAAAAAAAGTGCGTTACACAGGTCACTTGCTATGTCATCGCGCAATTGATAGCTGTAAACTGACATATTTACGAATCGAGGAAAAAACATTTTTCGGAGTCAGCTGTGCTCGGACGGTTCGAAAAGGGGAAAATAAGGCATGCGATGAATTTGTATTTATCGTCCCGTAGGTTGCACCGTAGTGGGCTTCGGATAGACCCATGGGTTCGGTGCGTAACCCGGCCTTTGAGGTATCGGGTAAACAGTAATAGCTCCGGATGCAACTGGACCGGGAGTTGGTATCGCGTCCGCGAGAGCCATTAAAGCTGCCGTAACAAGGATAACAATTTTTTTCAGCGAAACCTGAAAGCGAGGATACAACGTTCGTGATGAATTATGATATACGTGACGTCTGACGATTCGCGAAATTTTTTCGCAGGAAGAGAGAATTGAAGCCTCATTTGCCATTAATTTTTTATGACTAGAAACACGTTTCTTAAAAAATTTTATTTTTAAATTAACAATATTAAAATAATCGGTTGGCGACGTTTATAATAGACGCAAAAATATTTACAGAGAAATAAATTAAAGGAAGATATTTTAAGTCCAGAATGTTTTCATATCGATCATTCCACGTTTATACGCATGGCATCTTTTTACGTATCAAGATGCTGAAGAATAATTGCTTTTTTTTATTTTTATAATTATATACCATTTAAACATTTTGTAACTTCGCGACAATTTAGTTTTCTGAAATCTAGCCCGACTAGTTTTGCCTATTTTCACTGGTTAGAGCACGATTAAGATAGAATTTTTTTTTTCAATGCTGTTTTCGTACTTTGTGCCATTGCGTGTGCGAAAATGTCGGTACAAAAATTTGTTTTTTTTTTTCCTGCCAGAAATCTTAATGCGGTGAACTTTTACCGGTCTTGCGGATCGTCTAAATTGCCACTCGCACCGAGATAAAAAGAGCACCGTGGATTAGGTACGTTACTTTCTCTAGGACTATTCGAACTATGCAAACTGTCAGTTCGAGAAATAAATAAGCCAAATAATATATATAATAAATGCAATATGTATACTCTGCGCCTTCGCTTTCAATTAAAATTGCGTTGCAATCGCGATTTAGTGAAGATTTATTGCGATTATATCAACTGTCATTGCAAATCCATCATTATTAATTATAGTTATTGTTCGAAAAGTCCTTTTAATGATAAATTTGTTTTCGTCAAAATATTTCGTGTGCAGTAGAAATATAAATGTGTATGTGCGTGACATTTGAATTGTGAAGCAAAGTATATCCATCATATATAACGTCACATGAAATGATAGATCTGTTTTCGCCAAAATATACGGTATAAATGTATGACATTTAAATTGTAAAGCAAGGGTATCGATCACATGTAATGTTACTTCGAATTCGATTTTTTTTTGGCGGAAGGAAATTCTACAACATTAATCACACTTTGTATTATTAAAGAGCTCTGCGTGTAATTATTTTATTTCCTTATTGACAAAAAGATAGATAAATATATTTAAAGAAAAATTGATTGTTGCATACTACGTCAATAAATCGTGATCATTATGTAATAATGATATTAAAGAAAAGGCCTGAGTGTGTGTGTGTTTCGCGCGAATGCGGACTAATTCGATTAAAAATAATAAGATATACAATTGATTTTTGTTTCGTAATGCGATCATCGATAAGTCGATAAGTTTTCATGGCAAGAATGTACAGCAGCTGCTCGTATTTGAATGCAGCAATCGTCGGCGTGCAATTTAAGTAGAAATCAACCGCGTACCCGGAAAGAGAAAACCGAGAGATCTTATTTAATTCCCAAGTTAGTTCGACGGAAGCATACGATCGACAATTGAGTTCGAGCAACTCGAATAATGTATCGTATTGACTTTATTTATTCTTGCTGTTACGATCGCCAATGTGAGATTTTCCGCGTTCGCGCGTAAAATCCGTAATTTCTCATTAAGAACGTCAATAGATCGAGAAATCGAGAGATTGCAAATCAATAAATAATTTAAAATCCTGAATATACTATGACACGTATTATATGAACATATATTTTCTCTAAGAAAACTTAATTTAAAAAATTTTAATATATTTAAAATTTATTGACAAATATTTCGCGTAATCTCGTCATAAATTTAAATTTATTAATAATATATTTTGCACACGCAATATATGTATACGTAAGTTTAATAACATTAAAAATTTGTTTCTATACAATATCAATATTTTAATTATGCGAGATAAACGACTAAAGAAAAACATTTCGCTTTTCAACGAAGAATTATATAGTCTTGTATAAATTATATTATTTATATCTTTTCTGCCTATTTTTATAGCAAAGTGTGTGTGTTTTATACAATAAGACTTATCTTATATATATACGTAATATTCTCCGTATATATTGTTACCATGATATCTCGGAGATCTCGGATGTGTTCTTTAGCGAAGCGATGCTCGAAACGAACAGTACGCATCCTTAAATGTTGGCAGACTTTTTATACCGGTGGGTTCTGAGAGGTGGATATTTAGGTCAAGATACGTGGAAAGCGATACTGTCCGTATAACCAAGGAAGTTTCTGACCAAGGAACCGAGCTCCCGATGTTCGTTTTCATTCATGCCGGTTGCGCATACAACATTAATTATCAGTAAATAAATCATGAAAGAAAGATAATTGGGAAGATGTCAGTCTACATTTCTATATAAACGATAATATTATATATATTTCTATTCTATATATGATATTTAATTAAAATACGAGCTAATAATGGCACGGTAAATTTTTTTTACGAGTGACCCGAAAAAGAATCGACTTTTTATGTCACTTAATAAATTGTGCAATTTGTGTTGGTGCTGTTGTGTATAAACATAAGCGGTTTTTATTTTGCTGAGTTTTCGTGGTGTTATTCGTTGGGGGATATTTTTTTATACTTTGTGGATGCTGCACATGTTAATTAAATGTAAAGTACGTATTTGTAAAAGTATAACAAATATTCCCTGCTTTACGTCATTATTTTCAATCTGAATAAATTCCTAAAAATATAATATTAATAATAAATATGCTAGTAAATGTGAATTTAAAAAAATTTTATATTTCTCTCGTTTTTTTTAACCATAGTGATTAATATAGTTATTCTTCGTTGATGCCAAGTTGTTCGGGCCGGGGTTCGACTTGCAGCGGTGGCGGGAACCCAGCTAGGCATCCGATTTACTTTAACGAAGGTTTGGGAGCCATTTATTATCAAAAAAATTTATATTGTTCAACAAAACTAAATTAATATTTTTAATTATATATTTTAATTTAACGGAGAATTAAATTTAATTCGACAAAATATGTTATACCGAGTAATCCCGCGCCAAAGGTGCAAAACCAACGAATAATATAAATCATATGAAGAATATGAATCATATTTAAAGATCTTTAACGAAGGTTTGGCGCCAATTGTTATGTAATATAAAAATTCAAGATTTCATTCTTCAGATGCTCGATGAAATAAAAAAAAACAAAATTTTTCCTGAAGCAAGAACCACGTGATTCAGTCACGAAACAATCTAGCTGTCACTTTTACACGCCCAAACACATAGAAAACGCGAAGTAGCGCGGCTTTTATACGCGCACGTATATTATTACAAGATTCCGAGATGACCGGTTTCACTGAGAAACTAAAATTAAAAGGAGATAAAAGATCAGCTTTAAAGTAGGACTTAAGTTGACCGGTTGGTGAAATCGACCACGTGGGTCACACAAGTGTACTTTCTGCGCGGTCGTTTTATCTAGATACATAAATAAAATGTGTTCTCTGTCCGAGCTGCTCGAAAGTACTCGCTTTGTTTCCACACGATATGAATTGTCACGTGGATCACGTGTCATTACAGGAATAGGAATGTATTATTTGCATGTTCACGTGTTACGAATTCCAAGGATTGTGCCAGTTCGATCCTCATCGTACGTACATATGTATATAATGACATCTAGGGAAAGTGAAGGTCTTACATACTTTCGTACGTGATTTTACAATTCATCATGAATTATTATTGATGTGATCTATTATGCAACTATTATTAATTATAAATAATTTAGAAAATTATCAGTACGTAACAAATTTTGTTACATCGCACTATGGGTTAGATTTGTAGAGTACTAGAATATGTCATAAATAAATACAAAAAAATATACATGAAAATACACTATTCGATGTACATGTTAAATTGAATCCTTGAATATTACGTATTTACGCCAACCTTGCACTTGCATGAATATTGACATTACGTTGCAACTTTATTGCAAAAATATTTGCACAAAAGAATCATCGACCGTCACGCTGCGAGCTCGAACTATGATTACATTTTTCTTTTTTTTTTCCTCTTTTTTTTACTAGGGATTGGATTGAGTAACGTTTTTGTTCTCGCTACTTCCGCGTGCGCTATTACGACATGTAACTGGATTAACGAGCTGTAGCGGGCTTAAATTCGTTCCTGCGTGAATGCAAGCAATTGTCACTGTCGGATTTTCAAAAATGTGTCGAGGCAAAAAAGCATAACGCAACCGTATAACACGTATTCTAAACAGAGACGATATAACAAGTTTAATTTTTCTACAATTTTTTTTTCTTCTCCAAATTTCTGCCGATTTAAAAAGAGGGCGATTGTTGTTCATTGATTCAGAAATGTCATATAATTGATAAATTATATAAATATAATTTATCATATATTTTATAATATAATATATATAATATTAATTTATAAATTATATTAATTTATATTTATATAATTTATTAATATGATATAGGTAATTGATATTATGCAGAAATTGAAGATTGAAGAACTTCTGCTATCGAGATCGTGATATTCAGGGATTGGCAAAAAATTAATATTATTTGATTACTTGGATAATCAGTAATCAAAGTCAAAAATTGTTTGATTACTTTGATAATCAGTAATCAAAGTCGAAATTTTTTTGTTTACTTGCTTAATCAGTAATCAAAGTCGAAAATTTTTGATTCGCGATTTCGGTATAAAATATAAAAAAAGATTAAGATTCTAAACAGAGGGTATCTCTGTAGATACTTTTAATATCTTCCATTTAGAATCTTAGGGCCAGTTTCACCAACGTCGATTAACTTTAATCTCCGATTAAACTATATCTTTTTTCAGATACGTTCTTAAAAAGAGACAAAGATATAGTTTAATCGGCCGATTAAGTTAATCGGAGATGGTGAAATTGGCCCTTAATCTTTCTTCTTTTATGTCTTCTATCGAAATTTCAATTATCAATAATTGGGATTTCGCTAGAAAATATAAGGAGAAAAAAAAAAGAGAGATTCTAGATGAAGTATCAAGGATAGCTGCAGAGATACCCAGGCATTCGCAACAAATCTCAATGTAGAATTAAATATAATTGAATAATAATTAATAATTAACTAAATAATCAAGAAACATCTGACTCATCAGAGTAATCATACTGAGTGATAAAGTAATTGAAAAATGTTTAGGTATGATTAGTGATGAAATTGTCTCTATTTTGAGTGAAACAAACAATCTAAAGGGCGCGTCTATTTTAAATTTATATCATATATTTATAATTTATTATATTTATTTCAAATTTATATATTTGACTGTCAGATGAACCGAGAATTAGATAATCGCCGAAAAAATTCGGGACGCGTAAACTCCGAAAAACTCTGGCAAAGCGGACCTGTCTTAGTGCCCGGAGCGCACTTTAACGCGAGAAACCAAGCGTGTAAATGTCGACGCGAATATCGCGAGTGCGCGCGTGCATGAGCGTTCACTTTCGCTGGACACGCTCGCACATCCACGCACGCACGTGACAAGCAGGAGGAGCTGATTCGTGTACAGCAGCGGTAAACTCTACCGACGGTTTTTCATCTTGTCAGTCAGCCTTCCTGCTTCCACGGGAGCGGGTCGCCTCGGCTTCTCTTTCCCGCGTGTTTTCCGTAACCGATCTCTCTCTCTCGCGTCTGACAGAGGAGCTGTCATACGCGCGCGCCCGAGGACGATGAAGTACCGCGTAGAAACGAGTCGACTTCCGACGCTGATATGCGTCATCGTCCTCCTCGGGATTACGGGGGCGACCGAGCCCTTGCCCTCCGCCCTTCTAGACGGCATCGGTAACGTCGCGAACACCGCAACCAATTTCCGTGAGTCTATCTAGATGTCAATCTCGAATATCCTACATATATACCGCAAGGCTGAGTTTATCGAACGTTCTACAAATATTTACAAAGATATTGGCAAATATTTTTCAAAGCGACAAAAAAATAGGGATAAAAATTTGAAATGCAAAATCGATATTATAAAAAAAAGTGAGCAGTAAACACGCGGAGCTGCATCTGAATGCTGAACACGAGATTGTAGGCTAACTACTTTCTACTGTAGGATTATTATCATCTACCGCTTGATAACTCATTCCTGCATAATGTGTCTCTGTACGCTGTTTAATTTATGAAATATTTACTAGGAAAATATTATTAATATTCATCTTAATAAATGTTTGTGCAGTAAATATATTAATAATTAATATTTGTATGGAGGGGGGGACTAAATAGCGGAATTGAATATGCAATTAAATATTATGCATTTTCGCACACATATGATTCTTGCACAATGTGAATGAGATATTAACAATTGAAAAAATTATTGTAGCTTACAGCTCAAAATTTAAAGAAATAATCAAGTAATTTGATATTTTTAATTAATTTAATTCGAATTGATAATCGAATGCGCGAGATGCATAATATGACTTTTTGTTTACTTTAATGATTTAATGTATTAAATTGATGTGATTATTAAAACATCATTTCAATTTGTTCAATAATCTTGTCCGTCAAAAAACCGATTGATTCAAAATTAAAATTTTGGTTTAAATAAATTTTAATATTATTTTGCACACAATATTTTGCGAATTAAAGCTTGAACACAAGAGAATAAATAATAATGCTTGAATATCGAGAAGCGCAGTATCGTCGACGATTCAATGAAAGTGAAAACACAAATACAGCGATACAACGGTATCAATTAAGGATGAGACGATGGATGGAAAGTTTAAGTACACGGAGATGTTAGATAACGATATTATAGAGAGCTCTGAAGAGGCCTTTCCACGCCAAAGCAACGGCGAGATTGAAAGTATTTGATTGATAGAGGCAAGAGATAAAGATTAGCCTTTAAGTCACCGTAACCCATTTAAATAACTTGTGAATCAGAATGACGTAACTCGCACGAGAGTTTCCCAAACACGGCTTTCAACTTGCGGCTATGGCTTGCATAAATAATTAGCATAAATGCGAAATTTATTGACCAGTGACCTAAATTTTTAATTAGATGCAAAATCAGCTGTACATTATTCCAACTTGATCGACCTTAGATAATAATTTATGCACGCGTCGCACACGCGAAATGATAATTGTTACATACCGATGTATTTTTGTAAAAATGCAAACAGGGACAGGACGATAGAAAAAGGACATTCGCAATATATTGATACACGTGAAGCATTCGAGATGGCATTCCGATGTATTATGCAATTAGATAAAAAAATAGTCGTAGTTCAAACACAGATAAACTCCCGTATTTTTGAAATTATTGAGTATTAGAGGCCGTAAATTATACCAAGATATGTTTTAATATATATTAATATGTTTTTTCATATTAAAAATGTAAATATATTTAATGTAAACAGTTCTTCTGTGCGAAAAACCTATTATCTTCGAAAATACAATTAATCTGAATAATTTAAATAATTTAAGCTCGATTTATTAATTCAAAATTAAAAAGAAACATTTCAAGGAAGAAATGGCTTTCAATCAAATGAATCAAATTAATATTCATCGATATGATACTAGATTGATAAAGACTATCGATATAAGTCCAAAGGATAGTTTTTTATTATCGGAAAGTATGTTATATCACGAATAGCTGGCATTGAAAAAAAATGCATTCGCACATTTGTTCGCGGAAACGACGGTGATTCAGACAAAGATGCATTCGTTGTGCAGCGGACTGGTAATTGTATTAAAGAGAATTTAACGTACCTACGTTGAATGATAATATCTGTTAATGGCATGAGATTTCTGTGTTGTAGGAAATTGATCGACGTAAGACGCTTTTTGTGCTCGGCATTAGTCACATCTGTTATTTACGACTTATTTTGCATATTGACGTGCGTTGAACGCTGAACGCTTAATAACAGGAATTATGCATTAGCACGATTTTTATTCGCGACATTGTGTAAAAAAAAAGAATAATTGCGCATATTTTACTATCTCACTGAATGTTTTAAATGTCCATTCATAGTATTTTTCCGTTCGTAATAATCGTTTAATATAGCGAGCAATTTTCTCTTGATCCAGATTAAAAGGTTAACGTTGAATGTGATCGTCAACAATATACATGTCGCTTACATAGCGATAAAAAAAATGACAAAAAAATCACAATCTCTTATACATAAATCGTTACGTAAGTTGAAAAGCGTGTGATTTTTCGTACAACGCTAATAGATTGAAGCGTTCTAACGTGTAACAAATCAATCGTAACCGGTAGCATAAACTTTTCTTTGGATCGCAACATAAACTTGGCGAAAGCAATACTTCTATTTTTATTTTAATATTATTTTATTAAATCTTTCTCGCGTAATACGTTACTGTATATCACAGTAAACACGAGCGTTGAAGTTTCTTACAACTTGCTTACAACAGAACAAAATTCTTGCGTTCTCCAAGTTCAATTAATCATTTAATTACCGCGCCAGAACCGCCGAATGCATTTAACGCTTCTCGATCAAGAAGTCGAGCCGCGTGTTAAAGTTCCTTTGTTTCATACAACAAAACTCATGCTCGAATTCAATTAATCATTTAATTACTATACGAACTTTACTGTAATACGAAACTGCTCGATACGCATTCAATTGTTCTCGGATAGAAGACCGATTCTCGAATTCATGATAGTCAATGTTCACTGTGCTGATAAACAGTTTAATTAAACATGTGCGAATAAAGGTGCTTTGAGAATTAACTGCTAAACCCAGTATGGGTTTAATGAACATCTTCTGTATTGTATAATATAGGCATTAATATCAAAGCAAAGCGTTTGTAATGCAATTTATCTTTGGACATGGAAAGAACAGCGAGAAAAAAATGAAATCGTAAGAAAAGATAAAAGATATTTGACGCACTAAAGAAGATGAGGACTTTACAATTAAATGTATAGCACCTCAAACCATATTTTGCCAATAGTTTCGGAGACAATACAATGCTAGAGGAAGAAACATCAAATGTAAAACAATTTAATTTCAATTATAAAGGAAAGTTTGAAATTGCTATAACATATAAGTAATGGCGTGAATGAAGTGATTATTCAAAAAACTCGTGTAATGATTGATTCTCCTTATAAAGACAATTGCAAAAATAACTTATTAATAATTGTAAATAATGAGTATGAAAATTATAAATGTTTAAAAACATATTTATTGGTCCATCATCTATGGAAGAAGAGAGAGAGAGATAGATTTTAAATCTTTCAAATTTATCACTTGAACAGATGAGGAATATTATAAAAATTTATCACTTGAACAGATGAGGAATATTATAAAAATTAAGTTTTAACAAAAGAGGAGGGTGTCTATAATTGTTCTACTATTGTAGGCATGGCTTTTTCTTAAGAAAAGATTCAATTTATGAGAGTGAATTGTTAATTATGTTATTGCAAAACGATTCTACTGTTTTGATAACAATATTGGATATGTGTCAAACTGTATCACGCTATTGAAAATTATATGTATAAACGTTAATAATAATTATTGCACAAACTTTTAGTACTTAATAGCGTTTCACCTTTTGGCTAATCGGTTGTGGTTTGCAAGGGTGTCCCCTTGACTTGTAATCGTTTGTTACAGTAACGGGAATCGTGCAACGGCAAAAAGAACTATTGCATCGCGTTACGGACACTGCCGCGGAATACAGTACGTTTTCGCAGAAAATGCAATGATAATTCAAAGGCTTATGCACCTACTTCACGCTTAAATGCGGCTTCAGCGCAGCTTCCCCTCCCCAACAAAAATAAAGAGAAAAAAATTGATTTTTTTAGATTGGAAGAATGTAAAAATAATAAAAATAAAATTAATTTCTTCCTAATTAAATCCATGTAATTTAGACAAATAACAAAGTAATTAATTAATTTTCATCAGGTATATGTATAAAAACAGCTTAAATTTTGCAAGATTTTATTCGAAAATCTCGATAGATTTATTGTACGAAATGCTTCTTTATATCTTTAATGTTGAAGATATAAAGAAGCATTTCGTACAATATATCTATCGAAATTTTCGAATAAAATCTTGCAAAATTTAAACTGTTTTTATACATATAACTGATGAAAATTAATTTATTACTTCATTATTTGTATAAATTACATGGATTTAATTAGGAAGAAATTTATTTTATTTTTATTTTTATATTCTTCTAAAAAAATCAATTTCTCGAATTTAAAATCCTTAAGAATTATTCAGATTTCTTGATGCTTCAAAATTATTAATTAAAAAATATAACGTGCATATGTTTTTGTGCACACTGTTATATTCTACGTTTTAACCGTCGTAAATGTCAGAATTTTGCATTATCAAAATCCGTCATATATTATTGAGCGCAAAGTAGAAGAGCACGTGGAGCATGTCAAAAGATTAGCGACCAATTGCACTTCCACAGAACACGTTTGGAGAATGTAATTTGCGTTAACGTAAATTCCGAGCGTGCGCATGGAGTATAGAGAGACGAGTTCTCTCTCAGAGATGCAAATATACGGACGTCTGGTGGAGAAATACCGTAATACCGCGTAATTCGATCTGTAATAACGCGGTATAGCAAGGGGCATTTGATTGAGAAGAGATTGCATTTCTCCTATATCGCAGAAACGATACGCTTTTGTAATTGCATTATACAAGTTGACCTAGATTGCTTCTTAAATCCTTTTTAAATGAATGTATCGAGTCGCTTCATTTACATCTGCTATCGAATAATAACGATCGAATTGAACGTTCTATTCTATTTGTCCACTTCGGTAAGAATCGCCGACAAACTTTTGCGGGAAAATGCAAGGAAAGGCGCAAGAGGTCTTGAAAAGATTTTCACGACATAAATACTTCGATAATTTCAATTTGCATATAATTATAATCAGAATAAATTAGATTTACCGATCACGCCTGAGAAATTTTATGTATAGTATATACACGTTGAAATAATTAATAACTCGTAATATATTTTTCTCAATTCTTTTCTAATATAACAGGGAAAATTAGAACTAAAGGCTATAAACAGGCTATAATAAATATTTCAATGAATTCGTGGATAAATTAAAAGTATATACCGATGCATCGCGATTCTGTATTCAAATATAAATGGTAGAGATGTCAAAGACCGACAATATTACATAAAAAATGATCACAATGCTGATTAATTAACGATTCCGCTATGTTATGCATGAGACTACTTTCGCGCTTGTATCTTCGATTTTTTAATACTGAGAAACCTGTGTGTTCTTATCGAATATTTCTTGTACAAAGAGACATTTTCACGCAGCAACTTTCTATGTACATATTATTTATTATAGAAATTAAATTATAATTGTGTATAAATAAGTATAAAAAAGTTTATCTAGCCATCTAAATTTCTGAAACATGCTGTATAATAAATTATGTGCATTTTCTTTAATAATAATTTAGAAATCTATATGTATTTTTATTAATTTCCTCGAGTTTATAATTGCATATTTATTGATTTTATATAAATTTTTATTGCATTTAATGTATACGGCATTATACTTTTGCAATCTTATACAGAAAGCATCAATATAAAAAATTTTGTTTATTATTTTTCTAGGCAAAAGAGAAATTGAATAAACAATTCTTATTCTAAAAATATAATAACTTTCGGTCAATGAAATCACTAAAGTTTGACAGAGTTTTATGCACACGTAATATGCATCGTTATATAAAGTTCCATAAAATATGTCTTCTATTCATATACACACACAGTTCATGGAGAGTAATTTATCTTCTACTATATTCCCGACGCGAAATTAAACAAAGTTCGTCTTTTCACGAGTATGCAATTTCGCGTATGTATATAAACTATACAATAAAGCAGAGATTGACATAACAACACACAGGAAGCTCGGCTCTCGCGGCGCTGAAAGAGTTAATGCCTGAGCAGCGGCAATAACAAGCAGGCGCAATAAGATAAACGAGAATACAAGTAAAATGAAAGACACGGAGAGAGAGAGAGAGAGAAAGAGAGTGAAAGTGTTTCGTCTTTTGATTGTAGTAACCAACGCAGTGGAGAGGCCGAGAAATTTATTAATCAACGCCACGCGGATGACGACCGGAGTCAGTAAGTATCAAAGGGAGCTTTCCAACAAGGAGACAGTGTGCACAGTGTATCATTCTATCTTCTTCCAATACCAGTGAACAACAAAGATAGAATGATACACTGTGTCACACTGTGTCCTTGTTAGAAAATTTTCAAAGTATACTTAAGTACGCGCAGTTCGCGTTTATGCTAATCGTCGAATCACACGGATCACAGTCGATAGCGCTGCGTCGAGAGGTCTCGAGTTCAAGCTGAGAAGATTCCTGGAGAAATTCCGTTCCCGAATGCGCAACGGCATCCCGGAGCTGGGTATCCCTCCGCTTGAGCCGTTTACGCTCGACGAGATCGACATTGACACAGATAATCCGGAAATAGGAAAGTAAGTCGATGGGATCGATATTACACGAGGGAGGGTGTACATCGAATTCCAGAAAATCACGGTGAAAAAATAAAGGTTGCGCGACTTGGTATGCAATTTTAGGGAGGGAGTGTTTACAAGAATTCTTAGAAATAAAATCGATATAATTTCGCGAGCTTTATATCATTCATTCACCGAAAAAATTGTTTTCTTCAAATGCATACTTTAAATCCTCTTAATAGATATTCTTAATAAATGAGAATATTTCCATCTTTATTTTTGCTTTTTGAAATATCCTCTTAAATTGAGTATATATTCTTAAATTTTTTTTGCAACTTTAGCGCCGCAATAAATAAATATAATAAATTAATAATAAATTTAAAATAAATAAATTAAATTATTTAAATTATTTAAATTTATAATAAATTTATAAGTTTACCAATTAATAGTAAAAATAGTAATATAATATGCAAAAATGTGTATTTAACTATGTCAAATACATAAAAAATATTCAATTATACATATATCAATAATATATTGATTAAAAAATCCCATTAAGTATATATATTCTTGCATGTTAAGAGAATATCTAATAAAAATATCTCTTTAGAGAATTTTCCTCTTAAATTAAGAGGATTCTTTTGGCGCCTATATATATTTTAGTATTTTAAAAGATATAAAGATAAGTGACATATATTTAACATGAGAATACAATTTTTTTCGGTGTTGAATATTTATTTGTGATATGACTGTGTAAACACTTGTTTATTTTCTGTGCAGCGTTGAAAGTTGAATTTCATATCCAAATTTTATATATTGTCCGCATCTTTATTCTTTTTTAATTATATTAAAAAACAATTTTACTCTAAAATTAAGAAGTATTTTCTCTATCTGAATATTTGAAATTTTTTTCTTTCTCCCTCTCTATTCACGAAACACGAAAGATATTGTTGCGATTGGAATGTGTTAATAGCTTCGGAAAACAAGACGTTTCGTAATGTATGTCATCGTAAATCTGTTCGCCAGAGTGAGTCTAGTGATCGAAAATCTGGAACTGAGGAAACTATCGACTTTCCTGATCGACCGAGCCAAGTTGTCGCTGATCGGCCCTACCATCTCCATCAACATTTCCATTCCCGAGATCCTGGCGACGGGTTATTACAACATATCCGGCATTTTGGGCGACATGTATCCGCTACACGGTGCAGGTCCCTTCGAAACGACCGTACGCGATTTCCGTGTGTATGTAAACACCGTGCTGGGCTACGCCAGAGGAATGTACATGAAAAGATTCGATCTCGACTTCTCATTGCGTGCCATCAAGATATACCTGGAGAACTTTATGGGCGGCCAGAAGATCGGACAAATTATGAGCAAGGTAAGATGTTACGATAATTAAATAAGTTAAACAAATTAAACAAATAACCAGACAAACAATGACCGGTTAAGAAATCTTGTATTCATTTTCTACGATGAATGTACATACTATTTCAACTTCGTGTGTGTCCTTTAATTTTTAAATATCACACAAAATTTTTAAATTACTAATACACAGAGAGAATTTTCTCTTAGAATTTACCCTGAAAATCATGATAATCGTGGGACAATATGGTATAGAAAGAATTTTATGAGAATTCTCTGATTAATATTTATTACAATAAAAATAATATCTATCACAATAAAATATGTTTGATTATTTTTACTACTGCAGTTTAGTAAAATTAATCAAATTTATTTTATATTTTATTGTGATAAATATTATTATTTTTATTGTGATAAATATTAATCAGAGAAATTCTCATAAAAAATTCCTTCCATACCATATTGTCCCATAATTACCATGATTTTCAAGGTAAATTTAAGAGAAAATTCTCTCAGTGTATTATATGTATAATTTTATATCAGTCTTTATATAATTAGAGTAAAATAATAAAAACAACCAGAATAAAATTCATGTAGCTCTAAAGCTGATGGAATCGCGTCTCAAGAAAATTAAATAAAAAAAAGTTTTACTTTACGATATTCTTCATAATATCAATGTCATAAAGATGATTCCGTACGCGATCCCGATAACATTCGAACTGTGCACAAGCTGTGCACAGTTCGTTTTACGACCGGTTGCCCTTTTTTTCTGCGATCGCTATAATATTTATCGGTAAGAAATTCTTTACGACCGTTTTTTCTACGCGATATCCGTCGCAATTTTTACTCGCGATGCACGAGAAACGCGAGTGGCACGAGGTCACATTTGTCCGATCATTGAAACTGAAAAATTCCAGCTCGTCCGCCAAATATTAATCGCTCAATTTATTCGTGTCTCTCACCTCGATGGCAACGCAAAATTTCAACTGTGCAACTGTCAAGCAGACCACGTGCCGCCGATCGATTACTTCCAAGTGAATGCGAATGAATTAGAGATAGTTAAAACCGACAATGAAAAGTCACAGTACATTTAATTACAATGTATGGTTGAGTGACGTTTAATTTTACACCTAGCAATTTTCCGTACATTTTTCGCGGATATCGAGCGGAATAAAAAATTCCGGGTGGAAGGGGATCTTAAATGTGTCTCGATAAATTCATCGCATAAATCGATCTGTTCGCAGGTCTTTGAAGAGCTGACACCGGAAGCAATGGACATCATTAAACCGGATATACTGCCGCCGATTCAGGATTACGTGGCGGGTCACGTGAACGAGACGATCCATCATCTCAACATGAGGGATCTGTTTCGCGTTCTCCTGGGCGAATACGAATTCGGCGACATCACGCACTTATTGATACCCTGACAAGAATACCCGTGAAAAATCGTGAAGAAATATCGCCGAGTTATCAGGTCGCGCAATAATTACGAGCGCAATAACACGAGCTTAACGCGACTGACAATGCCCGAAGGCTGTCCTCGTTCAAGGTATAAGGGGCTGAATAATCGCTGCCGAATACGTCTAAGTCGATAGAATGAATATGATACTCCAGTGAAACAGGACAGAGTCCGATCGACTTTAAAAATCGACTTTGTATTGTGTCATACGTGCAATGATAACGACTTCGAAGATCTTTGACTACCTTGCCTAATGCTCGGCTTCGATGAGCCATTGTATTGCCAAAGAACGATCGATTTATTCGTTTTAGCAGTCCGATTGGCATTCGTATTAGCTTTCTTTTTCGTATTTTTTTCTTAAGCGCTATGTTATTTAAATCGATTATTTCTAAGTCTTCTGTCGAAGAAATTCGTCTGTTAAAAAGATTTACTTAAATACTTTAGCTCCTAGATATGTATCATTCAAAAAATTTATAAGACCTACTTCATTCTACTATGTTCCATATATGTATATGCGATTTGTGTGATAAAAATAGCGATAATAAATATATCTCGTTAGCGTAAAATCCGACGTAATTTCGCGAATGCATCAGCGTGAAAGAAGTACGTATGTTTAATTCATTGAATTGTTTTGACGCAAGTCCCAGCGCATCAACTGATAAAGGCGAAAGTATTACGGCCTTGAATGACAATGGCTTCAAAAATCTTTCCATTACATAATCGAAACCAACCATCGAGTCAATCAAAGTGATCGGTGATCAATGATATACGTGACGAGACAAGTGAAAGGCGATTTTACGCGGCGAAAACTATCACATCGAAATGGGTCGTTACATTTTTTCTCGAAACTGTTAGAGTAAGGTGTCTATATTGGACCAGTTTTCAATTTTTTTTTTATAACTTGCAAAAATTTAATAAAAATGGATTATAAACTGATTGGGATTTATCTTTGATCTGTTGGTAATATTCTATATTTTTTTGAGATTTTTTGCACAACAATTTCTATTGCGGATACGTCTTTTTTAAAACCTCTGCAAATGGTACAATTTTAGCAACCAGTTGCCAAAATTGTACCACGGGGTTTCCCAAATTGTACCGTGTTTCCTTTATCGTACCGATATGATTTAATTAAAAACTGTGAAGACATAAAAATAAAATACAAACAATTTGAATAAATACATGTTTAATTGATATCACAGTTCGTGTACAAAACAAAAAAAAAATTTTTTAATTAAAAAATAAACATTAAAATTACAAAAATGAAACATTTTCGTTTTAAAAAACTTAACTTAAATATCAATTAAGATCACAGTTTGTACCTATACAAAATTTAAAAAGATATTTTTTAATTAAAAAATAAACATTAAAATTACAAAAATAAAACATTTTCGTTTTTAAAAACTTAACTTAAAAATCAATTGAGATCACAGTTTGTACCTATATACAAAACTAAAAAAAAAATTTTTTTTAATTAAAAAATAAACATTAAAATTACAAAAATAAAACATTTTCATTTTTAAAAACTTAATTAAGAAATAAACAACCATTAAACAAAAATCTGTTTTTCAATTAAAACAAAAAATTAATATAGGTAACAAAAGAAATCAAATGAACTGCTTTCTATAGAGAACAAAAGTCACAGATGTAGTCTTTTCCGGAAATAATGTTAGCACAAGAAAAAGAAGAGAAATTGTATCCTACAATTCCTAAATTGTACCGGTACAATATAGGCAACTAATAGGTGGTACGATTTAAGAGACTAGTCGTGTTTTTCAAATTATGGTAGCAAAATATACACAGAGTGAGGCTATGTCTAAACTATGCCATGCAAATATGCCAATTTTAATGTAGTATAAAAATGACAAGCAGCTAAATTAATACATCTATTGAAACTTTTTTAATGCCTTATGTAAAAGTGGGTAAAACTTACTTCTAAAACTGAAAAAACTTTTATTTGATCTTTTTAAACAAATGTTTTCGTGGACAAACATTCGCTTCCGTGTACTAACTTTATGGCGTTAGGTTAACCTCGCATAATACACAAATGGCGCTAGGCCTTCGGATTCTATGAAATATAGAAATGGTACAATTTAGGAGCCGGTACAATATCGGTGACTTTCCCCTATATAGTGTAAGATAAAGTAAAGATAGTATTGTATACAGCAACCAATAAACATTGATTGTATGACACGTTAAAAAAGTTGTTTCTTAAATCTTATCAAAATTAAAATTTAAAAATAATCAATTTTCTTTTGTTAAAAAAGAAGTAGAATTTTAACAATTTTAACCATTTAACCATGTTCAAGATTCCAAAATTTATAAAAAAGAATGAATTATTCGGAAACAAAAGTGAAAATTATTAAAGAACCAAAAATCAATATATGTATCAAACAATGTGGAAAATTGAAGACATCAAATTGAAAATGTATATTATTGCCGTTGGCAAAATTTGGAATTAAATACGAGATTGTATGAAATGTCGGAAGAATTCGCAATTAAATAAAAACTCCATAAAAATTGTCGACAAGTTTTATGTATTATTTCGCAACAAATGTCAGAAGGAATTCGTTTGCACATCGACATTATCTCTCGAAGTATGCGAATTTTTTTCTCTCTCTCTCAAGGTAGCGACTTTTGACTCGAAATGTAATTACTCGATTACGATGCTACGGAGATGCTTGTTCGAGGTGGAGAGCCACACAGGACGAGTCGACGATAACAATGCACGTCACGTAGTCTCACGCAACAAGTAAAGTACTTTTATACGCCCCCCTTTATTCACGATGCCGACGTGACATCTATTGCGATAATTTACGGTCGCCCGAGTATATGCAGCCACTTCCATTTTAATCATTGAATTATTTTAACCATTTTAACCATTTAAACCATATAACCAACAAACCAACCATTAATCATATAGAAATACACAAAAAAATGGGAAAATATTTTTAAAATTTATAAAGAACCAACAAATAGTAATTCTTTTTCTCTCCTATATTTAAAAAAAGAAAATAATTCAATGATTAAAATAATTAAATGATTTTTAAATAATTAAAATGGTCAGAATATGAAAATGGACTTAAAATGAATTATTTTAACCATTTTAATCATTTAAACCATTTAAACCATATAACCAACAAACCAACCATTAATCATATAGAAATACACAAAAAAATGGGAAAATATTTTTAAAATTTATAAAGAACCAACAAATAGTAATTCTTTTTCTATCCTATATTTAAAAAAAGAAAATAATTCAATGATTAAAATAATTAAATGATTTTTAAATAATTAAAATGGTCAGAATATGAAAATGGACTTAAAATGAATTATTTTAACCATTTTAACCATTTAAATCATATAACCAATAAACCATTAATCATATAGAAATACATAACAAAAAAATGGGAAAATATTTTAAAAATTTAAAGAGAACCAACAAATAGTAATTTTGAATTAAACACGAGATTGTATGAAAAAGGGAAAAAAAAGCAAAAAGGCCAATATTGACAAGAAATTAAGACTCAATTTTGTACAAGTGTACTGCAAATAAAATGTCAAGTTTTCAAGTAAATAAATCAGCAAAGATCTCCAAAAGAAATAATATAAAAATAATTTAAATAAATTATTTTTATATTATTTCTTTTGGAGATCTTTGCTGATTTATTTACTTGAAAACTTGACATTTTATTTGCAGTACACTTGTACAAAATTGAGTCTTCTCTCACCATTCTGGCTACCTATATCTACGAAAGCAACAGTTGATGAGGGAGAAGGGAGATTCACGCGAGCCGACAAGCGCACAAGAGACGCATATACGAGTGCAACGAGGAAAGCCTCGAACGGAACGAACACCGATGACGGGGTTGCGCGAAAAGAGAGGAAGAGGGAGTCGGAAATCGGACGGACATGCGTAAGATCCGACAATATAGAGGCGATATGTCTCAGGAAGGCAGTCGCGTTTAAACGCCGCTCGATGACGGACGCGCGAGCAGTGTACGAACAGTTTAAATTATAAAATTTAAAAAATTATATATATAACTAAGAATTAGCGCGATAAGCAACGCGCTTAATATATAAGTGGGAACGAATTAAATTTCAATATGAGGATAAATCCTGAAAAATGTGACCGAAACTTATTTAATTCATAATGATTAGATTTTTAAATAATTAAAATTATTTCTGTGTTGCAACATATTATTAAAATGATTTAAATGATTTTTAAATGTTGCAACATATTATTAAAAAGTATTTTGAATTATTTAAAAAAAGTGCGTAAGTAAATACTTTTTAAAAATTATTTTAAAATGTTTAGAGGCCGGAACTATTGGCAAAACCTATAAAAATGATTGGAACTATTCGAGAACTATCGGGAACTGTTAAGAAAACTGCAAAAATAGCCCGCATCTCAGATTTTATTCTTGGATGCGGTGCCAGCGTTAATATTAAAAAATTGTTTAAAAATGTTTAGAAGCCGGAACTATTGTTAAAACCTTTAAAACTGATTGGAACTATTCGAGAACTATCAGGAACTGTTAAGAAAACTGCAAAAATAGCCCGCATCTCAGACTTTACTCTTGGATGCGGTGCCAGAATACTAACAATTTGAATAAATACATGTTTAATTGATATCACAGTTCGTGTACAAAACAAAAAAAAAATATTTTTTGATTAAAAAATAAACATTAAAATTACAAAAATGAAACATTTTCGTTTTTAAAAACTTAACTTAAATATCAATTAAGATCACAGTTTGTATCTATATACAAAACTAAAAAAAAATTTTTTTTAATTAAAAAATAAACATTAAAATTACAAAAATAAAACATTTTCATTTTTAAACAATTTTTTAATATAAATATTTGAAGCAAGGATTTCTAAAATATTTTATAGAAATGTTATAAAACAAATTCTGACTCACCGATACGTGCAATAGCAGAGTTGTAGGTTGTAGTACACAGCACATTGATCTCTGAAAATAAAATATTCAAATTATGTATTGTACATAGAGAAATGCCTACTAATGTACAATAATGATTATTTTGAAGTAATTAATATGCGCAATATTTTTTTTTTAATTATATGCATATTTTTTTCGCGTCCTTTAAAGAGATATTTAAAAATATAACAATATGTTATAATGTATGTTATTAATTAAATTATATTTATTTTGCATACCTCACAGTTGTCCCGCTGTTGCCCGATGCCTCCCCGGGCCTCCTCCTCCTCTCTTGGTCCTTCGTAGCACTCACGACACTCGCGAAAACACGAATAATTACAATCGCCCGAAACTTTACACGGCACTCCCGACACGACGCTTGAATCACAAGCGTATTTCGCGTACATTGCATAATAATGAAAACGATGCGAAAATCGCACGAAACAACATCCGTCCGAGAATGTCGCAGAACTTGCGCGCAGTTTATCAGAAATGCTACCTGTAACAAATAAAATACATATATACATTAGAGCAATCTTATTATTTTTTGCATAACATATATATATGATATAAATATGTAAGCTAAAATTAATCATTTAACCATGTTTAAGATTCCAAAATTTATAAGAGTGAATTATTCGAAACAAAAGTGAAAATTTATCAAAAGCTTTTTTTAAATAGATCAAAGAAGCTTTCTAGTTTCAAGACGATTACTTACAAATTTTCCTTTCACGAACTTATACATCTTTTAATCAATATTTTCAATAAATTTAAATTACGTAATACATTTTGAAATTTAAAAATGCCATCCAAGAACCATTTGAAAAATTTTGGACTCAAAATTACATTATCTATAATTAATTTTCATCAATTACATAGAGATATACCATGTAATTTTTTTTTTTACCAGTCATATCATAAATAAAATAAATCAGAATTAATTAGCAATTCACTGACACTGCAAACTGACTGCTAACATCCCTGTCTCCTGGCTCTGCACAATTTGCATACTCAAACGCTGAATGCCTTATCCGGTGAACCATGTCCATCCCATCGATCTGCCATTTGAATAAATTCACTATAAAGAAGAAACAATGTCTCATTAATGATATATTATTTAAATAAAAATATGTTTTATTTTTATAATGCCTATTATACGTTATATATTATACGTTATATATAACATAAGTAACTGAAAATATTGAGAAATATGATATATATAATACTGATTGTGAGAATAACGTGACGACCGATGTACTCACTCGCGAAACGAACTTTAACGGCGAACAGAATATTATCATAAGAAAAACGACCGACTTCGCCCTCGCGATACATTTTCTTACCGATCCACGTGCAAATACCGAGGAAAAATGTGCGACAATAACTCGCGAACGAACTTCAATATGGCAGACAGGCATTTAATGCTCGCGTCCCCCCCCTCCCTTCCCGCGGTATATTCGCACACTGCAAGAAATCGCGACAAAATACGCGACGACCGATACGCAATCTCGCTTTAATACGATATATTTCCTTGCAGATCCGACAAGAGATACGTCTGATACGCGAAATATCGCGAAGAATCACGCAACGACGAACCCCGAAGAGTCTGAAGTTATATACATATATGGGCACGCGATTTTACTTACTCGTGAAAGACTCGTTCGTCGAGCTGTGCCCTTGCGGTATCTCTCTATGATGATTTCGCCCGAAAGTATCGGAAAGAAATACTACCACGACGACTGATACAGGACACTCGCTCGCGAAACGAACTCGACAAGGACGATCTCGCGATCGGGAAATGGCCGACTTCTTCTCCGCCCCATAATCCACCTCGCGACTCGAGACAAGGCGCCCCCACGATACATTCCATTATACCTTGCGAAGACACGTGATAATTCGTGAACGACAACATGGCCGACACGATTTCCCGCGCGATTTACTGCCCCCCCCCCGCCCCGCAATATTCTCTCAGACTTTGCTAGACAAAATCGCGGAAAAATACGCGACGATCCCGATACGCAGTCTCGCACCGACTTTGATGCGACATTTTCTTGCAGATTCACTGATAAGAGATACGTCGGGCGCGAAATATACGCGGAGAAATACGCGACGACCGGACCCCCGCGGGGACGAATCTGACCATTGTATGTTCGGCACGCAATTTCTCTCAGGATCGGGAAAGACTCGCGAGAGACGGTCGAAAGATACCCTTGCGATATATTCTGTGATGATTTCGTTGAATAGTAGCACAAAGAAATACCTGCCACGATGATCGACACAGGACACTTGCTCGCGAGACGAACTTGACGTTTGACTAGGCCCAAAGCACACAGACGACTGCGGCTCTATGTAGTAGTGCGAGTTTCGTGCTTTCGCCGCGGGGGGTTGCGTTCGTAAATCTACTTATCGGAGTTCAATGACCGTGTGATTGACAAATCAGAACGAGTTAATCGCGGATTACTCTTTTTAGCGTATTTTTGAACACGACTCGCCGAGAAATACTCAAACGACGACGGAGACGCCGAGATCGCCCGAAAAGTATCGCGAAATATAAAAGTGTTTAATTACTTTCACTAATTCCATAAAGTATACCTAATGAGAAACATTAGAAAAAGTATGTATATTGAATTATTTATATATATCGTCTTCTGATGAACTTTTTTGCTTCCAAATTTAATTAATAAATTAAGTTGTATGACATATTACATAGATAATATTTTGTATCATATAAAGATGATAGTAAAGAGGTTAGTTTCATATCAAGTATTACATTGTACACTTTAATTAATTAATTAAAGTGCATAATAATATACTTTAAATCCACTTAATTACTTACCTAAATAATTAATTAAATTGTTTTAAATATTACATAAATAATATTTTTTATATCATATAAAGGTAGTAAATAGTAGATTTAAAGTATTATTGTTATGCACTTTTCAGTGCTAATTTATTTTATTTGATAAATCATTTGTAATAAGTCACTATGTTTTGTTTGTGATCAAGGATTTTCTGACGATCGGAGGGATGCAAAGCAAAGTGCAGAGAGCGTTTACGTCGACGAAATTAATTAAGGTGAGTGAATTTTCTGCTTCTTTTTATCTTCGCGCACGCACAGTTATTTAATTTATTGCCAGTCAGAAAATGCAACTCGCGGATGCTAGAAAATAAAACGCAAGGAGATTGAATGAATGAGAATCGAATATCTTACAATTATTTATATTATATTTACATTATGTACAATGAATGTACAAATATTTTTTATTTTCACTGCAATTGACTCACTGTAACTTAAATATACGTAATTATATATAATTAAATATATAATATAATTATATAATATATATATAATTAAATATATATATAATATAATTATATATAATATTATATATAATTAAATATAGATATTAATAAGCAAATATAATAATATAAGATATAATTTTAATTACAATTTTAAGCAATATATATTTGTATGTAGCCTTTTATTTTTTCAATTTTCGTTTCTAATCTGTGCAATTCTTTCTTAAATTTATAAAAATAAAATTAATATTATTAAATATTATTAAAATAAATAAAAGTAAAATAAATCTGGAGATAGAACAACTATTCAAAATAAGCTGTTAATTTTGTTTAAAATAGATTTCTAGAGATACTCAAATTCAGTTAAATATTTGAAATCTCATTATTTATTCTAAATGTCATATAATTGTATTTTCTCAAATGGGGGGGGGGGGGGCTACAGAAAATTTTACAAATTTTCTATCGTGAAAAAAACATTTAAAAACAGAATATTCATTTCAAATCATTGAAAAAATCAGTTTTTTCTTTATATAAATAATATATTTTAATACTTTAAATTCGATTAATATTTTTGACTGTTATTAGCTGATTTCTGTCAAAAATATTAATCGCGGATAAAGTATTTATAACATATTATATTATTATATATTAGAACTGTTTTAATATTTCATATATTAAACGATAGTTTAGTATTAATAATATTAATATTAATAGTATTAAACAATATAGTTTAATACTGAAATATTAAAACAGTCTTTTAAAACATCATGAAATTCATTAGGTAATTTCTTTTTTAATTTATTATGGAAATGATTTGAAATACTTTGAATAATCTCCTGTAATTCCTCAACAATTTCTTGCATAATCAATCTAGGAACATTAGATTTGTTATATGTATAAATGTACTGATATATTTCAGAGCATAATTCCAAAAATCATTAAATTTTAGTACATTTTTCTCTTTTGAAGAGAGAGAGAGAATTATGATTATCCCTTTCTAATATATAGTAATATAATACGTTATAAATACTTTATCCGTTATTAATATTTTCTCCTGTAATTCCTCAACAATTTCTTGCACGAAATCTTTACTATATAGAAATATTTAGTTTTTATAAGAAACATTAATAATGATGACAGTTTTATCGACAAATATTAATAAAGTATACACTAAGTATATACCTTTGCGATGGGACCATTTCGAAGTCAATACGAGAATAATGATCAAATAGTTATACCATTGTTCTTTTATTCGTATATTGTGATGATTTTGGAATATCAGCGTGATTTCATCTTTTGGAAACAGCAGCAGGAATTCATAAAGTAGATGCGTACTTCCACAATATCCCTCCTCACTAGAAAATATTCACACAATATAATTTAGTAACAATTATATCATTACAACACACTTTAATTTCTTAAATTAAATCCTCCAATTTATAGAATCTCGTATCTGCTGTTATTCTGCCGAATTAAATTCAATTATATTTGAGCTCTAATAAGTTTCAAATAATAATAAAATCAACAAATATAAAACTTGAATAAAGCCAATAATTCTTATCCATATTACTGATATCCATTCTTCCGTCAAAATTTTTAAAACTATTCTATAGATTATTTTTAAAGAAAATAATATTGTTATACTACTGTGTAACAAAAATTTAATATATATTTAAAATTTTCGAAATAAAACTAATAAGCTTTAGTGTGGAAATCTTTGGTCAACGTTTTACGACTACAAACAATCGCGTTACTTTATATTCATGTGGAATACATGTAGCGAACTATCCCGTTCGCTACACATTGAAATTTTTTTAGAGAGAAAATGATATATGTATAATATTGTATATACATATACGTATCTCTTTTTTTTTTTCCTCAAAACCTTTCTATCCCGAAGGATCGACGTGACCAATCCATAATGAGTTTTCAGTAAAATTGTGAACTTGAAAAAAAAGCACGCGTTCGACTCCTTTACAAATTCTTATAAGAGGTTCCTCCAATGAATTATAACATTACGCCGAGACTTAATAAATATTGGCAAGTGTATGTAATTCTTGTAAAAAAAAAATTTTTATTTACATGATTGCACGTATAAGAACGATCGGATTAAGATTTGAGAATATAACGTGTTACGTAAATTGTGAAGTCCAGTGAATCGATAAGCTTACACTTGATCCAATAGAGCACTGGAGATTCACCTCTTCCAATAATTCTCGTTGTAACTAGTTCAACTTCCGTTTGCCCTTGCTTTGTTAATCAAATAAGTATTAAAGCTAGGAATAATTAACTGTTGGCTATGTGCAAAAAAATTACTGAAAACTCAATTATTTAAACAATGTTCTTAAATTACTTGTAAAATGAAGATGATTAATAAGACCCTCGCTGAAAAATTGTTGCTTGAAATTGACTTAATTGAATCGTAGCTTTACGCTTCGAGCTTACGAGCTCTTGTCTTTCTATTTTAACATCAATCTTGTTCGACTCGTAAAATGTCGTGTCTTATCTCTTGTCTAGAAGTTTATTTTAAAAATGTTTGGTGTGAAAATTTCTCTCAGTGCTTTTCTTAAACCGGACGAATTAATTATTTTCACGAATTGCTTAAGGCAATAGAGATATTCTGCCAAGAGCTAGCTTCTAATAATATCTTGCTATTTTTGCAATAATAATTATTATACAAGCCGCAATAATTTTTTTATCATTAATACAGAGAGACGTTATACAAATGTCTGATGTAAATTATACTAAATTTCTTACAGATAGAGAATTCAGGAAAATTTCGCAATTCTATAAATTTGCATTTTTGACGTGTTATTCATTCTCTAATTACAATTGGATTTTACTTGGGCGACCTAACGATTCTTAAGGATAATTGGGCGAAACGAGCTTACTTTATGAGAAGGCGTTTAAAAGTACGGTTTGCCATTAACAAATCTAGCGTCCCGTGGGCGTCGAGATTGATGAAGACTTTTTGAAGAAGAAAGTTTAAATCAGGCATGTCTCGAAACCAGATTAACTCATCGCGAACGAGTGCTGACGACTAGCATAATATAAGTACGAAACGTTGCATAATTACTATTTGCCCTTTATTATGCTCGAAATTTTCATCAAATTAAAATAGCAAGTAGTTTACTCAATATTAAAATTCTAAGTAATATACTAAGCAATCTTAAATTAATTTTATGAAAAAACATCATCATAACTTACACATTTTTTTTTTTTAAATTTAATTGTATTAATGTAAAATAAACGCAGAAATTAAATTTTCTTTAATAATAAAAAATAATATTTTTTTCACTGAAAGTTAAGTGAGTTGTTGTATGTGTGCAGTGAAAGTTACTTTAAAATCTATTATAGAAAAAAGATTATACGATATTTCTCGTATATATCTTACGATATATGATTCAGGAATTCTGAGATATCCGCAGCACAGTTTTCAGTTTCATGATTCGAAATTGAAATTCCGTACTCTCGAGAAATCGAGGATGCGTCGGAAGAAACGAATCGCATTATCTTGGACAAGTTTCATGATATGGCCAGCAACCGCTTCCTCCCAATTGACCTTTCAACATTCCCTTTCCCACAACGGTCTATACTCTACACTCTACATAATTCTCTTATTATACTTGCATAGGTCGGCAAATTTCCTGCCACGCACAACTAACTGCGGGCATTGATTTCAGAATCTCGTTCACGAACAAACGCGTGCGATGCAAGCCTTCGAGAAATATCAAAGATATTTTACAAGCATCCTAAAGGAGTTTTAGATAGTTTTTCCGAGATATTCAGAAAATAACATGCTCAACAATACAAAAATAAAAACGAATCTTTGAAGATCGGAAATATCATATACACAATCTTCGTTTAAAGAAATGATTACAGCTTTTTATATTTTTATTAATTATTAATTATTCATATTTTTGCAACAAAATAATGAAACATTAAAGAAATCTTTATAATTATATATATTATATATTTTTTACACTAAAAAAAAAATTTATTAACTTGACTAAACCTTTCAACTAAATTATTATTTTGTTAATTGAACATATATTAGTATTTAAGTCAAATATACAGTTTGTTAGATTTAATATGTTATATTGTATTGGTGCAAAGAATAATGTAAAGAATTTTAGTTTCATATTTATTTTCAATTTTTTAGTACAGTGTTTTACATTTGCATTATTTTTATATTTGCATCAATTTCTTTTTTTATATATTCATGTCATGAACGTTATTAGTTTCATGTAGATGGATCGAATGTTTCATTTGAGACGAAGAATAGCGTCACTCATTCATGTTACAAGCAACAACGCGAGAAGCAAACCCGAGCTTTCATATTCTTGCCACACACCAGTGTAATCTTTCTTACACAAGTATTGACATTGCGTCTACGAAACGACGATGCGAAACAACATTTCGCGAGTTTAATAAGTTTTAAGTCAATTTTGCTTAAGACGTGACGGAAATATTTTACATAGATAGGATAACTCTCTTTCTCTTATACTTATTATTTATCTCTATATATTATTATTTATATAATGTTACACACGTCAGTGCATCAGATACATGAATTATTGAGATACTCAACGGGATCAATAATTTAATAGCAAACTCGCTGATAAATCTCGCGTAAAACACTAAATTTATTTTCCTCGAAATTCCCTTGCTTATTGATTTTTACTTCCATTCCGCACGATTTGCATTAGCGTTTTCCGCGTGATATCGTTCGTTAAACGAACTTTTCATTTTAATTTCTCGTTTCCTTAAAATGCTTTGCGACGCAAAAGAAAAGTTCTTTTCAATTACGAGGTAATTACGAGCATTATCGATTGGTCGTCGAGAGAAGGAAAAACACGGTGGAAAGTTAAAATACTGTTTATAATGACATTACAATAAAAAAGTCACGCGATGAGATAAAGACACCCATGGGATTTGAACGTGCTCGATATGATGTACATATATATTAGATAAAATCCAATGGCCTATTTTAAAATGTGCCACGAAAACCCAGAAATGCGGAGTTCATATTCTGTTCATGGATTCCATACTTGTCGCAAATCCGTCGAACATTGCAAAGCCCGGTCATATATCATGAATTTTCATTCGCGCCGGTCGGTCAATCGGAATAAAACAAACGGCACGTGATCAAAGCGTGGAAAATCGCAAATAAATGGATATTTATTATATAATAAATGGATATTTATTTGCGATTTTCCACGCTTTGATCACGTGCTGTTTGTTTTATTCCGATTGACCGACCGGCGCGAATGGAAATTCATGATATATGACCGGGCTTTGCAATGTTCAACAAGTTGTCCTTTTCAATGTCTGCCATATTTGCCACATTATTAAAATATTATTTCTGCATTTGTAATATGCAAATTGTTACGTGAATATCGTACATTTGAATAATCATTTTAAAAAATGGTGATCCGATAAGATTGTATACATAATACATATGTAAATATATTTGAATTATTATTTAAAAATTTAAAGCATACATTAAAACGCAGAAAAAACATATATTATTTATTAGAATGAAGAATCGGCATACATGCCCAAATAAGATACCGAAATGTGTTTATTGACATTCTAATACACGCGAATATTTCGTATGTAGGTGAGGTGTCGAGAAGGAGGAAAGTCACAGAAGAATTCAAAACATGAGAAGAAATCTTTCTTCTATAATATTTTACAGCTGTTATGTTAAGTCACCGTGGTAGCTATTTATATCAAATAGAAAGAACAATAATGATTTTATTCTGTAACAAATACAGAAATAATCGAATTAGTATTTTTATTTGTTATATATAATATTTTTTGTGTGCCAATAATTTTTTAAATAATCATAAGTTAAGGTAAATCTTTGAAGTTTTTTAAATTTAAATTTTATTGATTTGTATGGCCAAAATCATTTCAGCGTATCACAATAAAATTTTCTTATGATTTCTGCTCAGCACTATTACGTATAACTATATATGGCATCAGAATCGACGAACCGTACGAACAAACTACAATAGAGTACATTCGTTTCATCTTCTGATAAACCGAACCTCATGACTGATACGAATGTCTGCATTTTCTATGTACTATCATCTACGCGACTTTATTCAGAAAAATGCTATTTTATAATATTTTTTTTCCAATTTGTATAGTTATCGAATACATTCTCTGATCATTCTTGCGAAATATATATTTTCTTAATGGTAGAGATACGTATATTATTATAAAATATTTTCTTTTCATTTTCTCATCTTTTTTCAATTATTCTTCGTACTTCTAAAAAATATTTTTTTATCGTAAAACACCAGCAAAACGTCCACGGAGATTCATTACACAACACCGAATTTACGTCTAAATGTGAGTACTTAAAAGCTAAAAGGATTATGTTGAATTGTCGCGCGTCTTTGTCTCTTTACCGTCAAAGGAAGAGAACTTTGCCACGATGAGGGAAGCCGATATTTTCGCGTAAATTAAATGAAGCACAAAGCGAGCTAAATACCGCGAATTTAACGTAACGACACAAAGTAGGGCACAAGAAATACGCTATGGAGTTAAGCCGTGCTTCGGGATACTCTTAAACATTACCTGACTTTTAGCTAGATTTCAACTTTGGTCAGAAACTTTAATTGCAATCTGTAATATAGAGATAGAGATAAGTATTATAAATTATAATACTGTAAAGTTAATGTTTTCTTTATATTCGTGTAAACGTATATAAATGTTTGCAGTAAGATGGAATGCTATACACATGCATTCCATGTAAGTCCATACTTTCTGTTATGTCTTTCGCACAGATTGCAGCATTTAATTAAATGCAATATATACTCGCGTACGCACTATTTCCTCTATTTTTCGTATGTTTACTACGTGAAGTTGCTTTTTAATTAATTATGATATTCACGGCGAAAAATTCCCAGAACTGTAAATTTCAGAAAAATTGTTCGTAAAGTAAAATTTGTCACAAGGAATTCAGTGTTAAAATTGAATGATAAATTTAGACACTAGTAGTAACAAGAAAATGAAAAACAATATTTTAAGAATTATTTTTAGAAATGCGAAAAGCTTCCAAATAATTTGCCTCCTTTATTGTAAAAAAAATCAAACAAATCTATCTTGCAAATAAATGATATGCAAGTATTAAAAATAAAAAAAGAGACAATTTCTAATCATAGGAAAGAGAAACTTTTTAATTAAATTTAATAAATAAAATTCTTAATCGTTTTTAAATAAAATTGAGCTTAAATAAAAATCAAACAAATCTATTGCATATAAATCATATTAAAAAATCAGATTAAAAATGAGAAAAGAAGCGTAATCTTGTCGTAATCGAAATGTAAATGTCACAATATTCCTGAATCTATTTTACGCATGAAGTACCCTTAATAGTTTCCGCGAAAATTTCGTGAGCTCACTTTGAGTTGATTAGGAAGCCGTGGATAATCCTCGAGACAGTATAATTGATTTTCTAAGCGCCGTCTTGGCGCGGTACGGCTTTCTCCCTAATTGTTTGACCGTTCATGTCTCTGTTAATCATCATTGTAGTTCGCTCGGCGCAAATTGCGCCTGGTGTTTTAATTTAATATGAACACGTGCGCCAACCAATGTGGAATGTTTTCGTTTCACCGGTAAGCGGAAGTTCCCTCGGAACATCCCTCGAGTGCTCGCGGTACTCGAACAGCCTCTCGAGATTCTCTCGCAATCGCACAAATACGCGCTGATCTATTTCAATCGCGATCGAAAAGCGCGTGACTATCCGACCGATAAGACGCAAAAAAGCACACGCGTAGTTATACGAATTTTTTTTCAAATATACAACTACTTATACTTGCTAGACTTCGATCGTGTTATCGTTGATCGCGGAGAAGGTTTAATATTTTTAAGAAGATATTGTTAATAAAAAAAGAGAGATCTCTCTCTCTCTCTCTCTCTCTCTCTCTCTCTCTCTCTCTCTCTCTCTCTTTCATATATCTCTCATCCTAGGCGTCTCTGTGGGTAAACATTTTTTAATTATGCTCTATGTTTATTTTATTACACGAAGCGACAAAAAATTGTAAAAAGTTTCGTCAAGAAATTCAATTTAATTTAACATGATTTGAAATGTAGACGCAATTTGCGACCTATTGTTCGAGCTAGCATCCCCGGTTCGGTCAGATAAATTCGATTCTATCAAACCTGTCAAACTCGACATAATGGTCAACGATATGTCACGGAGATAACCATTTGGGAATGTATGCATTGGATAATGCGACGTTCATCTAGCGTATCCTTGCCATTTAAAATCGCGCCCGCAGTACTAATAAATGCAACACTAAATAAATGCATAATTGACGAATCTCTCTTGCACGTGATTCGTTATTCTACTATGGTAGGCTTTTAATCAACTGCTGATGACTCTTGATAACCTCGCATTAACGTACTATGTAAAGTTGGTGTGCATTCACATGCACATTAATTTGCTAAAGACATAACGCGTCAGCAAATGTGCTAAATCGATATTCCCACCATAAATTCGCGAATGTAGCAAATACGATCTAATGTTGGTTCGACAAATGATTCGCATTTAATGCCAAGTTTTTAAAGACTGCGACGTGTACATACTATTTTGTTGCATAAAATATAATACAATCATACAATAAATCATATGCAATTATATATATGTATTTGCAAGTAAAATAAGAAAGGAAACAATTTCTAGTAATAGAAAAGAAAAAATGTGTCTACTAATAGATACAATTTTTAATAATAAATAAAATTCTGAATTGTTTTTAATAAAAAATGGAGCTTAACTAAAATCATTTCCAAATGAGCATTTCTTCTTAATTTTGTTTATGACGATCTTTACTCTAATTTCTTAATTTATTTATTTCCGAGCGATAGCTTATATCTATTACATGAATCGAATTAATATGTCAGTGGGCAGTATAATCTTGTAATGGATCCTTCGATACCCTTGTCGGTTCATTCGTTGAACAAATTTCGCGAAATTCCGTGGCTGTTATCTACGGTTGCTGATCGATCGCCACTAATGATTATCGTATCCGGATTAATAGACTGGAGGGTGCAGTATCGCAAAAGAAGAAGAGGTGTTGTTTGACCTACTAATACACGGCTAATTAAATGACAAACAAGGGCGCGTCCGGCCATTCCGGCTATCATCGTCAATTCGAGATTTCGTTGATTAACTTTCGTTCAATCCTTCATCGACCCGGCCTCTAAATGATTATTTTTTGTACTGAATTCTTTCACACAGCTGATGTTATTCATAAAATAATATAATAATAATAGCATGATTAAATATTCTCTCTCTGTTTTTTGCACAAAATTTTTACAATATTAATCCATTTTATTAACAAACAGAGGAGAAAGAGAGTTAACAACAATTTATATACATATTTTATATTGGGAAACATGCGCGTGTTATAACAAATATTATTGATGCTGTGCGGTCGCATTAATGTTTATTTCTCAAAACAACGATGTGTGAAAGATCGCTTTTGCATCGAGTCAATATTTATCACCGATATCGTTCTGATAAACGATGCGGGGATTCTTTCATCAAAATTGTTGTTAAACAGCTCACAACCGCAACATATATCGAATTATGCATGGTATAACAGTCGATTTTCGCGGTAATATTGCACAGAAGGCCAAAGTCCTGTCAAAGCGTATATGAACGGAAGAATAATCGATGTATTTTCTACCGTGTAGCTCATTACAACCGAGCCATCCAAATTAACGGTTCACACGCCAAAATTAATAATCAAAACACAATCGTCCCGAAATGAGGAAAATTACCGACTTGGCGCGAATATATGACGGCAACTATAAAGTGATTATGAAAAGAAAAACAGAGCGTGGTCCCCCTCTCTCCCCCGTTACACTGGAAATACTGATGGGCGATGACTAATTAATATATAAAATGCGCGATATGTTTCAGAACGGATCATTCTGAGAGTCGGAAGAGAAACACAGCTGCGAGAAGAGATTAACTCACGGACTCTAATAATCCAAGAAACCGCCATGGAGATGCACGTAAGTACTACTAATTATATTAAATATTTGTACAATAACTGCAAACTACAGACACACACTACAATATGTTCAAATTATTAGACTCAAACATTTTTACTGTTTTAATAATTTATTTGGAGAAAGTAACCTTAATTAATATAATACTATATTATAATATATAAAATTAATATAAAATTTATTAATTAATATAAAATATTAATTGATTAATTAATACCTTTATATAACATACAGAATATTCAAAAATACATTTTAATATTTAATAAACAAATCACTTTCCTTCCACAAACTTTAAAATTTTGACAACTGTTCAAAAACATTCTGTGTTTGTCAAACGACAATTGTAATTCAATTAAAATAAAATAAACTATTGTCTATAGTGTACACAATAATTTAGGTTTATACAAAAATAACATCATAAAACCAATCTATCATCAGCGATAATATGAGACAAACAATGACCGCTTGCTGATGCAATGATGGGTTTTTACCACTAAAAATAGGTGTTTGCAAATAATGTTCAGGTCAAAAAATTATAAAGAAATCTTCATTCTTTTATAAAACAAAATAATGTGACTATTAAAAGATGCAAAAAGCATAACTGTAGAATATAAAAATATTTGATATTAAATCAACATAAAAATATTTGAGTTTAATCTGAACATGTCTGTAATTGTAATATTCATATTTTATATAGAATAAGCTTGACATTTATTGACTTTTTGCCTTCATCTTCTGCCTTTAAAGCTCTAAATATTTATCTTTTTAAGCTGAAAGCAAGAAAATGTAATAAATTATTTTATTACAATTTTATTAAATCAAATAATTTAATTTAATTTTAAATATTAGTTTTATGAATACAGTTGTATTCAAAAGCACAAAAAGCGAATAAAAACACAATATTAAATACATAAAAAATTTTTGTTTTATATATATATATATTTTTTTTTAACATTGTTAATTTTTCGCTTTTATTCTAATATTCTCATAATTCATTAAAATGCAATACATCAAAAAAATAAACATGTCATAAATTTTGCTTCGTACGTCAATAGTAATAATGAATCAAACGTCAATAATTAAATTTCGATATCGCTTTCCGCGTCACTTGGAGGAAATTTGCGATCGCATATTTTGATATTGACGAATAGATTTCAAAACAAATAACAGTTGATTCAGTCGTCGTTTCATAATGCTCTTAGCTCTCTTGATCAAAACAAAAATCATGTGTATTTACGATAGTTCTCCAAATAAAATGATCTTAAAAATCCTTATAAAACAATTAAAACAAAATAAATTAAAAAATATAAGGAATAGCCATATAAAATGTCAATAACACGATTCAATTTGCTTTTCTAATTAAGAAAATAACGTTAATTGTCATAATAAAAATACGTCAATGCAAATATATGCCAGACATGTGTTTGATGCCAGTTGACCTTTCGTTTGTCAATGTCGATGAAAGAGGATCTCGAGATCTTACAATTTGCATGCATCTGCACCACCGGAATATTTGTGCCAGAATATCTATAAATCTTTGCGGAGAGATAATATTCTCTAAATAAACTTGTTGAAGGCTCAACTGCAGGCTATCAGCAAACTGGCCGGCGCTTTTCTTGACGTGTGCAATAAAATGAATAAAAAATACCCGAAAGGGCTAGTCGGACAGATATTTATAGACGCGGGTTCTCAGATGGTCTTTTACACGATACAACTACGTAATTTCGTTTTCTGGAATTTCTTTGCCGCGGCAGAAACTCTGAAAACTTTCGAATACCTGAATTAAGCGAGGTAGAGAATCTTAAAAGGGAGGAAAAAAGGAAAAAAAGTGTCGCGTGCAGCTGGTAAAGACTACTTAGAATACTTTCTTTTACATCGTTTTCTTTTCAGTTTGGTTTTAGAATAATTAATATAATTTCGCGTTGTGAATAATGTTTCAATAAATTCTGTATGATTTATTTATTTTAAATCTCTATTCAATTTTTGTATTTTTCAAACAAATTCAGAATTTACTTGATGATTAATAATTAGAATAAAATATATGTATATGACTTAAAAATTTTTTAATTATTTAAAAGTAAATTTAAATCTTGATTTAGTTAAAAGTATAAAGTATATATAATTTATACATATCTAAAATATAATATCAAATATTTAAAAAATATATTGATGAACATTGAAAAGTCTCTCTTTCAATATTATATAATAGAATTTTTGAAATCATTTTTTCTTCGAAATAAATTATTCCATTTGTAATGATTGGTAAACTATTTCCTTGAAGAAATTATTTATAAGTTTTCATGTAAGAAAACAAATTTGTTTGCTGTAGTCCGTCGAGATTACTTAATCATCGAGATCACAATCGTAGTTATCTTTATTCTATGAAAATCGTCATTATGCAATTTATCGCGAAAATTACATGCAAAGGAAACTCCGAGTAGTTTGTATCAAAACAATTATGCTATTTTCTATTCTCTATTGCATTCTCGTTGCAACTCACACTCTTTTATTCGGCAAAGTCAAAATTGCATTAATGCGATGTCAAAATTACATTAATGCGATATTGTTTGCAGTGACATTTCATTAACGTCACATTAAAATTAATGTCGGTTTAACGATAATCATAACATTGCATAATATTATTGACCGAAGAAATCTCAGCTTTAATATTTATACAATTTTATTTAATTATTTATAATATATATTTGCACAAAACTAAGAATAATGATTACATTTTTTTATAAAGTATTTAAATGAATAAATATAATTATCTTCATTCTTTTGCTTATTCAGAAAACACGAATCTTGCGAATTTTTTTTATCTTCGAATTTTTATTTCGCGAATATTGCGCTGAGATAAGAAAACGGAGAACTTTTTCAAAAACTTTTTTTGAAAAAACGTCACGCTTCTGATTCGTACCGATATTTTATTATCGACAGCTTATTACGAGATATATCCGCTTCTACTAATAATATCTGTGTGCTTTCGAGAGCAGACGCGAATCCCCAACAAGCTTTTTCCAAGCTCGTACAACGTATTTTTTGCACGCACATACGTAATGGATATAACATGATTTTGTTTTTTTCCCTCGTGTGAACGAGAGTTTGCGCGAAAGCTTTGTATAGATCATAAACTATACTATCGTTAAGAACGATGGCGGCAAAAGCCACCGTCCTATATTTTCCCGTATGGATTCCCGCAGGAAGACAAATCCGTGCTTTAAAGTGTCCTTTGCTGCATTCGCTAAAGTCTTCAACGAAATCAAAGCGAAACTTCCCCCGCAAACAATTGTCGGTTTCGTTCAACAATAAAGATTTCCTCGACACTTCTACGGAGAAACGCGCCTTTGAGACAGAATCGTGCACTGATTTCGCATCATGTGGACCAATCTTATACTCGAAAAATTTTGAAAGTGACTCATCACTTCTCCTAACTTTTTAATGCATGCAAATAAATAATCCGACTGCCGGAATCTCTTTCCTCGGAAAGCTTTTATACCCCGAGGCAGATGCAGCTCGTCGTCAATTTATATTTTATGTCATTACACTTTTGACTAACTGTCATTTATTTGTCACGTATTTGCATTAAAGTTAGGAGAATTAAATCGTGTAACTCTGGTATAGCGCTCATTTGTTTTTCCCAAAGGGTTCGAGGACGCTTTGCATATAATGTACAGCATGCAGAGTTTGTCGTATTTTGTACAAACTGTTACTGAGAAAATTGCTGCGTAATAAATTTTTGCGTGATATATTACAAAAATCTTTTGCATACATACATATGTTAGAGAAACCTTCTTGAAAATATTTTCAGGATATATTTCTCTCCTTTTCCGGAGGATGCATTTTCTGCATTTTTCGAAATTTTTACAATCTGCTTGTACACGAAATTGAAATGAAGCTACGACAATTATTATTGTATATAATTCACGGATAATGCAAAGCGGATATCTTTTTGAAAGGGTTAATTTGAAACATCGAGAAAACGATATTTCGTGTCTTTCTGACACGAAGTATCGGCAATCGACGTTATTGATAGTCGTCGTATCTCAAACGCTCTCGACAAATCGACGATAAGCGTCCTCTCAGCAGAAAAAGCTCGGGTTCAAGCTTTCGAGCGAAATCCAGAGTCCAATAGGGAGGCTAACTTTCCGCGCGGAATGACCGTTCATTTGCCATCTGGAGAGCAGTTTTCCGACCGATATAATATATATACGGATGCTCGTTTACGTCGTATATGTATAGCGAGATATGAGGATCCGTTTGTAAGTTATATATACGGAGGTATAAAAATATATTTCTCTGCACCTTTTCCCAGACAGTGCGTCGCGTTTGGCATCGCGTATGCGCTTGCAACATCGCTCGAATATAAAATTACACGCGGAAAGTTGGTAAATAAATAAATTAATTTTCTCTGCGATAAAATATGCACATTTAGATGCTGAAAGAGAGATATATAAAGAGCAGAGAAATGTGGCTTCGAATATAATTTAGTCAGGTGAAATTCTTATCTTATACGTTATATTGTATGAAATGGCGAGGAAAAAAAAATATTCCGAAAGCTATGTAAATCTATGCAACATATTTCTTAAAGCTGTTTTTTTGGAAATTATTAGAAAAATAGCGGAAAAATTCTCTTTTTCTGTTGAGGTTCGTTGAGAGAGAAGCTCTTTATGAGAGAGAAATTTACATAATCCACATATTCAATTTTTTAATATAACAAGAACCAAGGAAACCAATATATAAAAAGATTTTTAGTTTGTGCTCTCTATAATTAAAATATGCAAAGAATAAATCTCTAAAGTAATATATTGATAAATAATTTTTCTCTAAATTCTTGAAAACATTTAGTCAATATTTCATCACTATATACTACATCGAAAAAATTAATTTTATTGTACAATTTTTATTTTATTTTTATTAATTTTTTAAAAATTTATTTTTATTATTAAAAATTAATTATTTTTTACGTTCGTACAGTTATTTCTGCGAGAAGAGAATCTGCCGTCGAGAATTCTCGCGTGTAATCATCGCTTTACAAGAATTAATTACATTGATAGTTTCATCAGCGTAAAAGTGAAACTTGTAGTACGGGACGACCAAATTGCCCACGAAATTATCCCCGATTGTTGCGGGAACGAATTAACACAAATTTAGATATAAGATAAAGAGGAATGCGCTGTGCGAAAATTGTCGCGATGAATTATCCGCGAAGTTTATTTTAAGCTAGCGACCCAGAATAGTATACGCGGGATGCATTTTATGGGATAGAGCGCTTGCTTCTACGCTAGCGTAGAAAAGTCGGAGGGAAAATAAACAATTTCATTGCCTCGTCAACGTATCGTGGAAGAAGTGAACGCGAGAGAAGAAATGCGCAGTGAACTATTGAAACCATTTTGAAAGCTTTCGAATGGGTTTCTATGAACCGAGAGCTCGAAACTAGTAGCCGTAAATGATGGCAAATTACCTATGTTTCTTTAGGAGAGTAGTTGTAAACGTAAACACACACATTTAATGTTATCCTTTTAAAAATGATATAATCCAAACGATAAAATCATTTTAACCTTTTTAAACAAACTGTTACTCCATCCTCTTAACGATGATAATAACAATTGTTAATATAGAATTCGGATAATGATTTATAATTTGTTATTGCGATAAACTCTTGAACTCAAATAAGCTCTGATATGATATATAAATTATTCATGAAAATGATATTGATATTTAATTTCTATAGGAAACGTTGTATAGTCCAATAATTTATGTATTTAACGGTGCTGTTTTGCATATTAGTTTGCAGTTTTAATGATCGGCAGCCATGCTGCGAAAACACAGATCAGATTATTGATCGGTATAACAATAATTTTTGCCGCTTGATAAAAATATTACCGAAATAATAAAAATATTTTAGGCTCCTGGGTGCTCATCGCGGCCATATTGGATTGTGACGTCAGAGGCGAGAAAGCACACGCTGAAAATTCTTAGATGCCATTTTTTAATGAAAAGATATTTCGATTAAACAGCACTTCAGATGGCTTTAGCACACTCTTAAAAACCCCCGAAAACTATCATTTTCCCTTTATAATCAATCAACATCTGTAAAATGATCGAGATATCAGACTTTGACATGCGGAATGACTGCGCATGTGCAAAGACCAGACGGACTGGGCTTCATAATATTACATTTTACAGCTGTTGATTAATTATAAAGGGGAAAGGATAGTTTTCGGGGTTTTTTAAGAGTGTGCTAAAGCCATCTGAAGTGCTGTTTCATCGAAATATTTTTTTATTTCGAAATGGCATCTAAGAAATTTTAGCGTGTGTTTTCTCGCCTCTGACGTCACGACTTCGACATGGTCAGAAAGGAGCCAGGAGCCTTAAGGGGGATATCAACTTTGATAATGCGATCAAAAATATCGTTGGCATTGTTGAGTCTAGGCGATAATTAGAAAAAAGCGCAGAAAATAGATGCAACAAGAAAAAGAGTTTATAGGGAAAATGCGAGCTTTCTGTGCGCATTTACGGTATTACGATATAATTAGATATTTTAATGCAATAATGTAGAATAAGAATAACGTGCAACTCACGGTAGTTAAAACTTACGACAAAAGAAGCGCACCGATGTAACGTAATGTAAATGTAATGTAAGATAATGTTAGATATTTGTGATCGTTATATTTAATGTTTGATAAATTTAACTTCAAGTCGTATATGTAATGCCATGATTTGAAATTTCTATGATTATCTATATTTGAATTTTTATTATGTGACTATTTGTTTTTTCTTTTCTTTTATTTTTCTTGAATATCAGAGACTATAATTGATTTTATTTTCATTGTGCAAAATAATCTCTGATTATTGGAGTTCTTTTTTAAGTACTTGCCAATTCTCTAATTGCAATTATTGGAATTATCTTCCTTCGATTATATTGCCAAGAATTTCTTCTGAATAGTGATTTTTTTTTCACGCAAATTTTGTTAATTATCTGATTTATGTGATTGATTGAATGCTTCACGAAAATTTATAATGTTTATTTGATTTGAATTTATTCTGCACTATGTATATATATTTTTTTATTGTGCTATTATCTCGAAGTTATCTCGAAGGATCTCTAATATAGATAATTGTGAGAGGAAAGACTCTCTTCTCTTTATGTATTAATATAAAGGATTGAAGGGAATGGGCTAATAAAAGCCGTTGCGTCGGAAATAAAAACGCAATGATTTTATGTGTTCAGCTGAACAAATAAAGAATAAGTACACACACACAAAATCATTGCATTTTTATTTCCGACGCACTGGCTCTTATTAGACTATTCCCTTCAATCCTTTATATCTATAATATATTATTTGAATATAAACATTGAATCTTCCTTCCAAATATCATATCAACTGTTTCTTAAAGAAATATATTAATAATTCTCGGGACAATATTCTTCTTTAATTAATAAATTATTAACGCAATTTCTTCTTCTTTTTAATGTCTTCTTTTAATGTCGAAAAGTTTCTAATATTCGATATAAATTTGCAGCAAAATATATGTATATACCCGTGTTATATAATCTTTTACGATGACCAATATAATTTATATAGACGCGGCATAAAAATGTTTGGCTTATATCTTGAATATGAATCAACATAAGATGAAAACGGCTGGAACAGAGCCAAAAAATTTCACGGCAAGACAGAACGCATAGATAATACATATTCATTATTTCCAATGTCTTAAAAGACATTTCAAATATTGAAATTATAAAGAAAGAAAAATATAAAAATAAATATTCGGAATTTATGCAAAATTTTTTGTCGATTTCTTAACTGCACAATTTGTATTCTTTTTCTTTTCTTTCAAAGTATGAGTATTTTTTTAATTACAAAAAGAGTAAAAGAAGTATGAAACGATAGAATGTAAGGAAAAATTTCATTAGCTTTATTCAAGTTCACCGCAATTTAATTAATCCTTTGTGCCTCTATTTATATCATAATATTATGATACAAATATAAGAGAAAGAAAATTTTTAATTAACCACGATTACGAATTAAATAATTTTGCATACTACAGGCTACGATACAATAAGCTACGATGCTATTATGCTAATGAAAATAGGACGGTAAATTTCATTTGAAACATTAAAGCTTTATTTTGAGATAAAACTTGACAGTTAGCGATAAAAAATTTCTGAATATATTTATATATATATTGCTCAAATAAATAAAGCAGATAAAAATATAGCATATTTAGTAAACATTTAGCTTTGTCATATATTTTTTTCTTCGTTGTAAAAAAATTAATCGTAGAATTTTTCGAAAAATCTGTAACAGAAAAAAAATACAATGGAAGATATCGACTTTAGCAAGTTAAAAATCACAAATGCGTTTATCCTAAATAAATCCTTCATTTTTACACGAAAACAGGCATGAGTTAACATTTTCTGTACATTTTCACGTTTTAATATACCAGTTTCGATACGCAAAATTAAATACAGAGACTCGAAATATTTGTGCGATAAACGGTATCTCGATTTAGAGCACATGAAATTGTTTTATTTAACTTAACTTCATTTAATGAATTTTTTATCTGAAATATAAAAAAAAAGTTGGTCTCTCTCTCTCTACAAATAAAATATTAACGAACTAACTTGTATTCATTACTAACGTGAGGAGAGAGAAAAAGAGAAAAGACAAAAGAGAGAGAGAAAAAGAGAGAAAATATTCAAATAATCTCTGTTTTATAGTTCGTATTGTTCGGTATGTGTAGATATAAAATTATAAATAAATAAAATTAAAATATAAATGCATAGTGCATTATTATATGAATAAATGGAAACATCTTTGGATCAAAGTGAAATACTACTGCAACATAATATTACTTAATCATAATATCGCCTCAGAGATAATTTCATATTTCTGTTGAATTCTCTTCTCCCTCAGTATTATCGTTAGATACGCTTATGCTTCGCTATTGTGCATGCTCTTAATAGATTTTCTCTTAGCATTATTCCCCGAATGATCATATATTTGTTACTGTCAAACTAGAGAGAGATTTAAGATTCATAAATTCCGGAAAGATAGAGCGCGAAGCCAGATTGATAATTAAAATACGAGCTTTAAAAACGACAATGTATGAAATCAAACTGCGCGATCAGAATTTACCTCAATTGTCAATATTAATTCATATTTTCGTTAAATTCATTTCAGAGAAATAGTGACATCGACCGGCTCCAGAGCATGATGTTGCAAATATTGCAATCGGAATCCGAGAGCTGTAAGCAGGGAAATATATTGGGAACAGGTAAGCAGAATAATATTTAAATAATATTTCGGGAAAATTTCGATGTACGAAATATTGCTACGCTATTTCAACGAAAGATAGAGAGAGAAAGAGAACGATCGCGTGTATCGCGACTGACACAATTAAGCATACGTTTAGTAAAACTTATTACCATATGCGCACGAATAATCTTAAATTACCGTATTAATCGCCTGCTTCGTATTAGATCATTTATAATCGTTACGTTAGCGTATGTTCCGATCTCTTCTCATATCGTTCCTATATTACGTAAAATGATTGATCATTGGATATCTCAAACGATACGGCATTAATTAAATTTTGCCATATTAATCGTAAATAAACACACAATAGGCAAATTACGTTTAATCATGTTGGAAATACGGAACGTGGCGCAATCAAATACAAATTAATCAACATTCGTAATAGAATCGTAAATAATATTATATATTAATTTCTCAATTATATAGGGAAGTTCACTCAATTAACGATATCTATTTCTTATGATATTTGTGTTTATTTAAGTTAAATATTATTGTTGTGTTTATTTAATTAAGTGTTATTACCACGTTTATATGCACTCTTAAAAAAGGCATATTAAATCGATACTCGAATGTATCAAAGTCAAGCCTCTCGAAAATCTCCAAGTTTATTGTTGCTTTTTTCTGTGTATTCATTGATTTTTTCGAAAACTAAAAATTTAGATAAAGATAAAAATATCCCCCCGTCACTTCGATACATTTACGGTTAATAGTATGAATTAATTTGTTTCAATTTAATCTTTTAATTTTCTTATAAAATGAATCTAAATTTTATATTCTTATTATTCCAATTAGAGGATTTTTAATTGCAATTTATTAAATAATATATGACGTAAGGAAATCAATGGCACGCGCTTTGTAATATTCTAATCAATCGCGTGAGATGTATCGATTAAAAAAAAAAAAATCTTCCGACAATATCTTTACAATCACGATTCAAAATTTGAGAGACTTTCAAATTTTCTCTTTCTGTTTGTCATCGTCTCAAGCCAACTTGCATTTTTGCTTTCAAGAGACAAAATAATTCGCACCGTCCTCGAACATCCGAAAATATTGACTGATTAATTTGCGGCAAATAAATAATTGAAAATAAACACACTCGCAAGCGACAAATTTGCATAATGCAGAGACTGGAAAGGCCGAGATATGATGCACACACGCAAAGCATAACAAACTAATGTCAAACGTTTATACACACGTGTCACGGCTCACATTTTGCGTGTGTACACACGCGTGTGAACAAACAGCGCTTATATAGAGAGAATGTCTCCGGAGCAATTAATGTCATAATTAATCTCGCATCATGATGCTGGCTTGTTTAAGCAACTCGGGCGAAATCATCAGACGATGGAGCCGATATGCCGCCGCTAATTATATACAAGCGACATTCGAAGCTAAACGAGTTTCACGGATTTTGTTTATCGACGCCTTTGTACAATAGAAAGTTTTACATATGCATATAGATATGTTGCTTAGCGCACGTTACATCATCCTGTTCGTTTAATGGTAGTTATTTTATTAGTCTATCCATCCGGATATATTTCAACGCACACGTATAAATCTTTTTCATTTAATAATGCGCAGGATAATCAAATGCATTAATTGTAAGTCTTTTTTAAAAGCCTTGCATTCTCACATAGTTATACCTAGTTATTCAGCCGACAGAGAAACGCTTTAACTCGAGAATAACTGGAGTTGAAATGAAGATAATTACGAAAAAGCTCCGGTAAATTATTTTAACATTACGGCTGTTAAGAAGCAAAGTGTTTAAATGCAGCTTGAAAGAATAAAGGATCGAAGAAAAAAGTATCGCGATATAAATTCTACTCCACACAGTCATCACAACCTAAGAGAGTTAAAAGTACTTTAGACTCTTAATAATTTGCCGCTTTTTTTTCCATAATTCAGTTTTATCACTGTGCATAATTTACACTACCAGGATTTTAAATTTCAGATGGCACTTGACACAAACCAACCAACTTTTTTATTAATATAATATTCTTCTACCGAGTTTATCAAAAGTGTTATGCATTTTTTGTACATCTTTTTTAAACATTTTATTTCTTATATAAGTTGGATTAGAATTTTATATTTCATAATTTATTTTTATTTTATGTATATTATATTTATGTATATTATATTTATGTATATTATATTTATGTATATTATATAAATATAATTTATAGAACTTGGAGTAGAACTTTTTATTTTAATTTTTTTTAAATTTATATGTACGCTTTCGCGTATATATATAAATTGAAAATAAATTATAATCAACAGAGTAGTTAAATTAATCGACCACACTAGCCAATGAATTTTTCTAAGTTTTTACTTTATCGACCATATGGTTGTGGTCTTTATAAAGTACAACTTGAAATTATTAATCTGAATAGCTTCAGATTAATTTAACTACTCTGTTGATTATTTTACTAGCGATATAAAAATAAAAAACATATATAAATTATAATATAATAGACAAAATTAAATTATAATAGGTAAAAAGCCAGAGTGTTTTTAACGCATACACACACACATTCACAATATCAACATTACATGTTTAAAGCGCAATTAAAGGGGTATGTAACTAAAGTAAGCCGCTGCTCATGTCTCTCTGAATCATTCTGTGTCATCATCATACGTTTCATTCAAATTCGAATTGGAGTCTCGGCTTTGCAAATCTTATTAGTTCGAAGACCAATAAATCCGACACTGATCGGAAGGCTTCGCACGACTTAGAATACAGTCTGTGTATTGCAACAGATAGCGCGTCGATGGATGAACAGTACACCTGGTCTTGTAATACGCCGCGTACACATATAATGAACCTCGATAATACCGAGCATATGGCATTGTTTCGTGCAAATCTGGTAATCCTGTTTCACATAGCTGTTCGCAGATACAGAGCACGCGCACGCGTGATATATAATACATATACGAAAACGACTAAATGCAATTCCGTTCGCACATGTCTGCCTGAATGAATTGCTCTAAGCCATGTTAAACCTGAAAGATTGCTTGTCCAACTGGAAGGGTGAATTTCTCACTTAGCTTTGAAATTAGCGAGTCACTTCCGTATACGCAAATTATGCTAGTTTATGGCAATGTTCAACAAAACACATTTAACAATAGTAAATGGAAATACATATATAATCAGATCTACTTGTATTGCATTTTGTTATGTATCTAGGAACAGAAACATTATTTCCAGCAAACCGCGATATTCATAATTGCTGATAAATTGAAGGAGATATCTAAAATATACATACATTGTACATTATTTAAAGAGAGAACGATATATATTTACTATTTCAATTTGTTAGCAATTTTATATATATATATATTTATATATATAAAATATGTATATATACACATATTACATATATAATATTTATAAAAGAGTATATATTTTCATAAACACTCACCAGATATGAGATATTTAAATTATGTTCTCCCAAGTTTTTTTATTCGGCAGCTCAGTCTAAATCTGTAAATTAAAAAAATGAAAGTCTAGAGACAAATATATGCTTCCTTAAGTGTCTTCGTTATTTATTTTTGCGTTAGTATATTTGGATGTGATTTTGTCCAGATTGGTGCCCCGAAATTTGGGACGAGATACTATGTTGGAATTCGACAGCACCTGGACAGTTGGCGGTTCAACACTGTCCCTCTTACATCATGGGTTTCGAGACTCGTGTATGTATGGTTTCGCGATTGTATATAACTGAATTGATTGGTGTAATAATTTTTTTCAGAATCAATATACTTTACATGAAAATTTGCCGTTGAATTATATAGGTATACAACATACATTCAACGGTAAAATTTTTGCGATCGAAACTGATTAATTTCGAGAAATGTTTAAAGCTGCGAGAAACTTGATTAGATTAATTTCTCGATCTAATAACGTCGTGTTCCGATCGCGAGATCTTCGTTGATCGATCGGTGAAATCCATTTTTCTGACCCAATTGGGAAATCAGCTGATTGAGATGCCTCCAGCAGAATCTGGCGTCGAAAGTTTTCCAAACGTATTCAAACGCTTCTTCGACGAATTCGAATTCTACTTCTTCTTATTGTTAGGCAAAACTTTAGCAGACGTTTCATTCGTTTCTACAATACTTTTCGGCACTTGGGCTTAGACGTCTTCACAGTTGAAATTCGTGAATTGTAAAATTTCACTGAAGTGTAAACTCGACCGAAATTAAATTCAGATTTGTTCGCAACTCAAATTATCTTGTAGAACTTGAAAGATAATGTCTCGTATCTCGCTTGTTAAGCTAAAGACAAACACATTTTTTTCAGGCATTTGCATCGAAGCAATGTATGCCGAATGGCCAGTGGTACATGAATCCCGACACTCATAGAACGTGGAGTAATTATAGCCAGTGTTATCAAGAACAGTTGGTCACCGTCCTCGTAAACATATCGGACATACAGGCGAATAACGTCACTCTTATTAAGGTAAACAGATGTAAGGGAAACGGGGGATCGATAAATGATTCGAAATTTAGATGAACTCTCTCTCTCGTTGGAAATTTAGATCATGTAGTATGTCAATTCATCGATCGGGGGAATAAATTTGCCTTGAGGATAACGGCGGAGATATAAAGATCAATTGGAATCACACGGTGACGTGACGTCAGTCATTTCGCTCTTGCGAGGAAATGAGCGCTGCAAATGATGTTCAGTCCACCCGGGTAGGGTCATTGACTCTTTACACAGTTCCGAGCATCTAAGACATTATCGTAAAATTAGTTTCCAGACTTGAATAATGAAACGAGCGAGCAGACAAATGAGCTAATAAGTGCCCTATAATAGTGCATAAGACTGCTATCAAGAAAAACGCGGGTTCTGGAAAATGTTAAGAAGTTTTTTTTTCTCCAAGAGCTTTTGCGCTGGATTTTTAAAGCCGATAGTCAGGTTTTTCTTTGTTATGTAACGCATCGTTGTAATGGAAGTTTCAGAAGCCTCAAACGAGTTACTATTTTTTTTCAGCAAATCAATTTCTCTTTTTATAAATTTTTCGATCTGCGATAGTTAATATATCTAAAAACAAGAGAAAATAATGGAGAAAAATAATTTCTCTTCTTCAATATTTGAACGCGGTTATCCAATTTAAGTACGATGTTGCATATTGCATACATGTACATTGTACATTTAAAATCCAACTTCAATTTTATGAGAAATTTATCGAATAAAGTGGCAAATGTCAGCGTAGTTATTTATCGCAATTTTAATACAAACGAATTTAATTAAAATATATCGTATTCTGTGTCATATTCTGTATTAAAGAGATGACTTTAAACATTACATAACGAGAAGCTTTCAGCGATAATTAGAAATGATAATATAACAAAAGAAATAATCTCCTTAAACATTATCAGTACTGCGGACATGAAAATGAATACGAAATAAAATAAGGAATCTCATTAGTGGAGAATTGAGTAGAAAAGAATGTAATAAAGAAGACTAAAAGAGTTTATGGGTCATTAATTAAGGAATTTACATACTTAAACTTTGTAACGTATCTCGAATAGAGATCACGTTTACGACAGTATTATTTTACAAAGCATTATTTAAGGGCGCGATTGTTAAGTAGAATTACTTAAAAGCGACACTCACGAGCATTAAGTCGATTTTTTTATTATTTAATCTGTTATTAATAATCTCTAAAATTGATCAATGTTTATAATTAATAATAACATTTCACGCAAAAATCAGACTTCAATTATTGATATAAAATTATAATTAACCGCTATTACTCACATTGATATCTAATTATTTTATTAATTAAAATTGTGAGCAAGTGGTACATTAGTAATTAATTATTTTTGGTTTAAAATGCAATTGCATGTTGCAGAAATATTTCCCAATCGTGAAAATCATCTCGAAACTCGGCTACACGATTTCGCTATTCACTCTCATCATCGCGTTTTGCATTTTGGCGGCTATCAAGTAAGTATAATTATGCAAATATGATCTGAGCGCATGTGATATTTTAACGAGGCGCCTCGCTTTAAAAATTTTTAACAGTTCCGTGCTTGCGTTTCAAAGTATAATTAAAAAAATTAATAAAAAAAACATTAATAAAAAATTGTCCAACATTTTGTTGAGTATTTTAAAGAGAGTATACCTTCATATCTCCATTTCTCAATAGAGATTTTAATATCAAATAAAGGCTAGAGATTTTAATATCGAAATCAGCGATTGAGAAATTGAGTGATAAATTTGCGGTTCTATTTAAATTGATGCAATCCCAAACCTCGAAAGATCCTGTCGAGTTTCAATTGGGATCAATTTCAAAATCAGATCATGTGTCTCACGGCGCCGTACGAAACCTCGCACATTTTAATCGAAACGGAATTCGCGTTGCCACGTTCAAGTTTGTCTCCCATCGGACGTAGGAAATTGCGATGCTCCCGGAACATATTGCACATGCATCTGTTCGTCTCGTTCGTGATGCGAGCGTTCATGGCGCTACTCAAGGACCTGCTCTTCGTGTCCGGCATCGGACTTTCGGACGCCGTGATCAAGGTCGACGAAGCTTACTGGCTGATCAACGAGATGGATAGCAATTGGCACTGCAAGATGTTTATGAGTCTGTGGCAGTACTTTATCCTGGCCAACTATTCCTGGATTCTGATGGAGGGTATATATCTACACAATCTGATCTTCTTGGCGCTCTTCACGGACGCCAACTCCAGCATCGCGGGCTACGTCGCTTTCGGATGGGGTGAGTCAAATTAATTTTCTTTCAGAAATCATCGTTAATTTTTGAGAAATTTTTAGCTGGAATCTCAATCGATTTCATACATTTACAGATTGATTGATCACTTTGCTTTTATTAACTATCTTGCCAGTTAATAAATTGGGACCAATCTGTTCGCTTATTATTCGATTAATCTGCAATGTCTTTTTAATAAGCGTTTAACTTAGCTCTTTGTTATAATATTATCTCATATTAAAAAAATTAAAAGATAGAGATTACATTTTCTGATGAAAGTCGTATTGAACCGCAAGTACAATGAAAGGCAATGTATAAATCTGCTTCAAGTATATATAGATATCTCTTTTGAAATATGCTGATCGTCTTTGACTGCAAAAGACATTTTTCTAAAAGAAAATTCTTCGATTTTCAGAGATTTTCTCTAGTTACCGAAAATCACGACATAGTTCTACATGAAATATGATATCGTATCGACTGTTGCATCTCCGAAAGTTGCATAGCGATGCAAACAACAATGACATATATCACTTCAAGTTATAGTTTACCATGCACATATTCCAAACAATGTTAGATCGATTTTCATCTTGAATTTCAGATCATCCTCAAACATTGTGTCGATATTTCTAATATTTCTTTTGACTTTATTGTTTTAAAATTATTAATTTTTAATTCTCAAATTAATACTTGTGAAAAATATATTTGTTTTCTATAAGCACGAAATTCACCGAAAAATACTGTTCATCGGATTATTCATTTTCGCTTTCAGAAGAACCTGCTATTAATAAACGCGATGGATTATCTCTGGTAAATTTGTCTCTACAGTCGTCACACAACTTCGTCTTTCAGGTTTGCCAGCTGTATTTATTTTACCCTGGGTAGCCACGAGGATCATATACGAGGATACGTATTGCTGGACGACCAACGTGAAACCTCTCTTGTTTCTCTTCATACGAGTACCTACGATGCTCTCTATTTTGGTAAGCACTTTAGGGGCGCCAAAAAGAGGCTCGTCGAGCCATAATTAATTCAGTCGCAAATAAATTCGTCACTTCTCATGTCAGATAAATTTCGTCCTCTTCGTCAACATCGTGAGAGTGCTGCTGGTAAAACTCAGATCCACCATGTCGGAGGAAACGCAAAGATACAAGTAAGCTTTATGTGAAAAGTTATTAATATACAGAATGCTCCCCTCATAACGTCGCCACGATTTTCAAGGCATAATCTTACGATAATTTGATAAAAATATAAGTCATGAACAGAATGATTTATCAGTTTCTAACAATTGCAACAAATTGCAATAATAAAAATTAATCAAAACATTTCTCGTTTGATTTAAAAAAGCACATTGACTTTTTTAAATAAAATTCCCGTGTTTTTTTAATAGTACAATGAGAGGACGACAAAATAAATTTAACGAAAAAAAGTCTTATATTTTCTTATAAAAATTTTAGAGAAAAATGGCACATGTACATGTAAAATTGTTTTATATATAATATTAATATATTTTATATTATATTATATTTAATATTATTTTAATCTAATTTTTCGACAACTTTGTATATATTTGATATGTTTCGATATTTAGACGGTGGGCTAGAAGTACGTTAGTCCTGGTGCCACTTTTTGGAGTTCACTACGCGTTTTTTATCGGGATGTCATACAGCATCGGCATAAACGAGACCGTAGAGATCGTATGGCTATTTTGCGACCAGCTGTTTGCGTCTTTTCAGGTATATAATATGCTATTAATAATTACTAATAACACTAATCTACTTTATACCAAACACCAAACTGTCTTAAAACCGCAAGAGCTCTTAGCAAACTTCTTAATGACTACCGCATCTGAAACTAATTGAAAGATGATATGCAACAATTAATTCATCTGAAACTAATTGAAAGATGATATGCAACAATTAATTCACTAAGTAACTCGTATTTCCAAAATTGAGTTATATGTACACTGAGCTGGCAAATAGAGACTATTTTAAACTTGATTTTCTTAAAAGCACTATTTATTGGATTTATGCAACTTCATACCATCATTCAATCTTAATAAATAGCAAAACTGCATTAAAGGCGGAATCTGGGTTTTTTATCTATAATAAAATTTTCTTCTATTATAGTATTTATTTATTATACAAAATAATTTTTCTTCATTAAATTTCAATTCCATATATTGCATTCTTAAAATTATTTCTTTAAAAAATTATTAAAATAATGATAAAAAAATAACAATATTATATATAATTAATTTATTATATTAAATAAATATTATATATATATATATATATATATTTTTTTTTTTTTATACAAAGAAAACTAGTTTTATAAAGATTCGCGTTAGAAAAAGATCCAGACTCCACTGAAGAAATAAGATTAAAATAACAGACCTTATTTTTACGTTTTCGGAAGGGTTTCTTCGTGGCGGTATTATATTGCTTCCTGAACGGCGAAGTGAGAGCCGAGGTGTCCAGGACGCTTCGCAGCATCAAGTGGACGCGTCTTCGAGGGATACGATGGGGCCCGCGACCATCAACGCACTCGGTCAGCACGTGCAGCTGCAACAATGTCCCAAAGTCCGGCGGTCGACACTCGAGGAAGCCCAAGTGGTGGAAGTCGCGCTGGAAGACAAACCCTTGCCTGTTCCAGGATCATGCCATCCGTCAGTCCACCCACTCGATGGCGAGTACACAAGGTGTCCCCTTAAATCCTACGGAACGTCGTGTCCCTCGTCTCGTGCGTCTCGTCCTTATCAAATGTGCTTGATGTTTCATTGTTTCACTGCTTGAGCTTTACTTTAATCTCCTTTTACTCCTTTAAAGTAACTAATACACATCAAACAAAAGGCTGCGTTGGAGATTGAATCTCTACTCTTAAAATTTTTTGAAAGCTACTCAAAATACTTTAGATATAGATCTCTGTTTAAGAAATTTGAGCGAAATAAAACGATTAATCAAATCTTTAAAAAATTCGTGCAATCAAGTCACTTTTGATAACTGTTAGAATAAGTAAATTACATATCATATTTTACGCTAACATACGAGATATAAACAAAAAAGGCATATATTATTAGTAAATTGATATCAATAAGAATTGCATCTACATTAAAATAATATATATTTTAATCATTTAATCACAATCCTTTCTATTGAGCCGGAAATAAAAAAGAAGACGTTAAAATGTCTCTTAGCTAAGCTGAAAATAATACACTACGATATACTATGAGGAAAATTAAACGTTGATAAGAGTTTGGCGTATTCGAGAGCTTAAAGTCCGAGATTAAATCTGAAGTCGAAGTTAAAAAATCAATCGTCATAAACGAGGCAGTGAAAGACTTATGCAATTTCTCGTACACAGCTCGATATATACATGACGCGATTTACATAATTAAATTTTACGTAATGAAATTTTAGATGTTAGAACGAGAGGATGTAGTTTAGCGAGCAACAAGGATTATCTGGAAACTGCCGGAAATGGCCAGATTCCGCAGCCAACACAAGATCAACGTGCTCATCATACATCGCCTTTGTGCAGCAAATATACGGATCAATCGTTACTCTCTTTTTGCTCGAACGTGAGTGCGCTTTACACAAGTATCTTATCCTAAGTAATCCCTTAATACAGTTGCCGATAAATCGTCTTTCGTTCTTTTTTCATTATACTGTAATGTCTATATTGTGTCATTTTTTTTTTGTGTCATCCAATGTCCTCATCACAGTCGACTTATACGAACCTAAACCTAAACCTAAACCTAAACGAAAAATTAAAAGAAAAATATAATTAATTACAGAAGCATAAATTTTTAAACAATCGCAAAGAATTCTTTGTTTGAAGAGAAAATTTAGTCATATCAAACGAAAATGTGTATATTATAATATTTTTTAAATGAAAATAGATGATACATATAATGTACATTTATTAATCGATTCCCAAAATTTACTGCGCGAATAGATGTCTGATTTTTTTCGAAATAATGAAAATTATCCCTTACTGAGAAATGGATTTCTGCTGCATTAATAAGCAATTTTTTTTCTGTCAGATGTCGGATGCATCAGGGCCGAATATCGACAAAATCCGCGATCAACATCGATGGAGCGACTCAGAATGCTGTCATCTCGCATATGAATTGCATAATCTACAGCAGCATCACGGACATCAGTGATAACGCATTCATACGTATAGGAAAATGTCCTGTAAATGTACAATACGCATCTAAATGCGTATATTATATCTGAAAACAAAAACAAAAAACTAAAGAGATTTAAATCTGATATAAATTTTCATATAAAAGAAAGATAGAGAAAAAAATGAAAAAAACATTGTATTTTTTTTTAAATTTTATGTATGTTTTTTTTTTTTTTCTTAGAGTAGTTTTTTCATTTATTATAAATGGAAAGTGAGAGTCTTGTTAATTCTTCTTTTACAGGAACATTGTATTGTTTATATAGTCATTCGTGTTGTGAATTTTAGTTTGTGTAAGCATATATATATATACGTATAATGTATAATGTGTACAGAGAAAGTCGATGTTCGATATTTTACTATTTTAGGGATTCGTTGAAACGTACTGAAATATTCGATTAAATATCTTGTCGATATACCTCAACTTTTGAAATTCAATACGCCGCCTACTATTGTTGCACGTGTGCTCGGCTCGCGAAAATGTTAAACGTCCATTTATTCACAACGATTTCTATGCACACTATGACATAAATAAATGAAAGCAGCTTATTAAATTTATAATGAATGCTGTGTCGTTACGTGTTGCAAACATCTGTTATCAATTATTCTATTTATATAACTTCCTTATACATAATAAAATACTAAACTTTGCATAACTAGGATACTTTTAAAAGAGAACTTTATTTAATTAGAATAAGGAAATTCTATTTTTTATATCTAACAGAACATTCAGGCTATCAATTATTTCTTTCATTAATTATTTATCGTATATGTAAATGATATCAGTATCATTACCTTTTTAAACCGACTCGTTACGCGAGATATTAATAAAACTTTTACGGAATAAATTCTAGTTTTTAAATATATATGTATAAAAATAAATGTGCTTGAAAATTCCTCATTAAGTAAGGCATTGATAATATCAATACTGTGTATCGTGAAGAGTGTTATCAATTTTAAAATAAGAATATTTCGTTTCAAAAATAAACATTCAGTTAAACATTTTATCTAGTAAGTTCTCTCATTACATGTATGTAAAATATGTGTGTATAATTACACATATACATATATATTATACATACACATATTTGTAAGATTGGCGATACATATATTTGATATCACACACAAATCAATTTAATGTAAATTATGATATATTAAAGTAAAAAAGAAGATTAATGTAATAAATCTTTTCTTATTCACCATTTATATACAGTTTTTGTAGCCAAGTTTCTACCAAAAAACTTGTTTTACATTTCCTTGTCATTGTTTAATATATATCATACTGTATATACTGTATATACAAAATGTATATTTTTTGTGTAATATTAATATATGCATAAATTTTTCTGTAGTGCAATATCAACATAAAAACTATTTATACATAGGAATGTTGCAATATTTATAACACTCCCTTGATTGGCAATGATGGCAGCCAAGAAGACTCTTCCTTTAATTGGTCATACTTCAACTTGTTGACTAGAATACTAGTCATAATCTTGTCTACATCATGCGTTTGTCCATAATAATCGACGAACATGCCTTCTGGATCAACCAAGTATATAATAATCGTATGATCCACCTAAAAAAAGGAAATACAATGTCACAAAATATAGCATACAATTACTAAATTGTTTGTGACTCATTATATACTAACAATGTAGTCATCATCTTGATCTTTAGGGCCGTTACTATAATAAACCCTGTACGCTTTGCATACTTTTCCAACTTGTTCAACATTGCCAGTAAGACCAATAATCTTATCAGAGAATTCTTTGAGGTATTTGTCAACGACGGTTGGTGTATCTCTGTCTGGATCGACTGATATGAAAATTGGTTGTATTTTCAAATTGTGTTCTTTTTCTGTAAATAGAAATAATATACACTGTAAACAAGAGAGAAAAAAATGATTATAAGAGTAAGTATTTTCTCTAATCAATATAATCAACTGAAATTTTTAACAATTGCTTACCAATTCTATTCACTACATTTGTCATCTTTTCGATTTCATCGGGGCAAACATCCGGACAATGTGTAAATCCAAAATATATTAACACCCATTTGCCTAAGAAATCGTCAGACTTGACTGTTTTTCCCGCTGTATCTATTAATTCAAATTTACCACCAATTTTAGCTTTGCCCAGTTGTCGTCTTCTTTCTCGTGCTATATTCTTATCTTTCTCATTTCTCAAATGATTCATATATAACAAAAAACCACCACCAGCAACGCCAGAAATTACCAAACTTTTCCACGTAATTGGTGATCCTTTTTTTATTTTTTTAGGATCCTTTGGTAGTCTGGACTGTTCATATAATGCTTTCGATGTATTTATGTACCTAAACTGTATATGTAAAAAGAAAATCATTAAATAAATCTGCAAAATCTTCCTTTGTGAGTAAAAGACTATATTAAATATATTAGTAATTAAGACAAATAAATTTTAAAAAAACAACAAGATTGCATGCAGATACTAGGATTTACATACAATATAATAATTATATATATTATTTCCAATTGAATTCATATTGAATTGAATTTAATACATGTCACATAACAATTCTAATTTGTTTATGACATTTATGATATGAAATACTTGCATCGATATTTAAAAATAATAAAACTTTAATAATAACTTTAATAATAAAAAACTAATAAAATAATAATAAAGCTTTCATTTTTCTAGTACAAAAATTAACGAAAGAAATTTGTAGGTTATTAGCACATAATAGGTTGCATATAATACAAAATATTATCGCAATTTAGAGTGTCAATGAATATTAATAGGTTTTTCAACAAAAATTACCTTCGCGAAAACATTACTAGAAGTCCTATTAAATAACGCAAGAGATCTTGATATTAACGTCGACATTGTTTTACGGAAATTCAATCAAACTTTCGCAGTCAAATGAGGTTATGTTATATTGCCGGTCGCATCTTCGGTATAGATAATATACAAAGAATATCATCATCATGCTTTTTTATTTTTACAGATGTCTATGACCTAGTTTAGTTTCAGCCAAGTTTCTATATAACTTCTGTATAATGAAAATTTTAGAATTTCTGCAATATGTATATAATTGCAAAAAACGTCTCAAATATTGAAAAGTTCAAAAGAATTCTTAATATATTAAAAGAACATAATTTAACAAGAATGTCGCAAATTTTAAAATAAAAGAAATATAGATATATTGCATATAGCAATTATTCTATTTTCTGCTACTAGTGATAAATATTTTATATTGCTGCTTTCTCTCCCTTTCTCTGCTTAATTAATATCAATCAAATATACACTACAAATTTTAAAAATTATAAGTATAAAAAACATTTTTTTTCCTTGCATATTTTAGATCATGAAAATAGTTCAACTATTCTAATATATATATATATATATATATATATATATATATATATATATAATTTAAGTTATAAAATCAGAATGTTTATTTAATTAAAATTGCTATTAACATGCATACAATATTATTTCTTACAAAAGTATGTTCTACGATTTGTGTGTAATTTTGTTTCATATTGGATTTTGAATTCTGTCTCTTTCTCTCTAGATCTAACGAGTTTTATTCCAAATATATTGCACGACAAAATATCAAAATGTTACAATAATGTAGGGAAATGCAAAGCACAAGTTTAAATTAACAGATTAGATTTTTGTAAGTATGTAGTTATATATAGACACTTATTCTATATAATTAATTTGAAAAACTCAGTGTCCAAGAAAAATTAAAATAGTATTCACATAATGATGTAATAATAATGTTTTAACCAGAAGATTCTTTACTCTGTTTTTGTTGAATCATTTCTCTGATTTCATTTTCGCTTTCCTTTAAACTTCGTTGCAAATATATTTTGTTATTTTCTAATGTCTTGACCTTCTCATCAGACGTTTTTATTTTATTATCCAGATTGCTTTTAATGTTGTTCACGTCATCTAGAAGGAACATTCGACCGACAGATTCATATGTCCTTGTGTCTTCGGGAAAGCAGCTAATTTCTTTTGCAGTGAGTTGTGCCCGCTGTTTTGTACGTTGCAACTTATCAATTTGAATATCGGCCAGTTTTAGCTTCTGCTTGGTATCCACCAATTTTTCGTGCAGCTTTGAAAAAGCTTGCTTCAATTCCTCATCAAGTACCTTCGACATGCTCAATTATTGTCTTCCCTGTAAGGAAAAAATTATTAAAACAATATCACTCGTAGATATATTTCTAAAATGAGAGAATCACATTTGTATTCTATTAATTATCTTATATACTTTATTAATTTTAATTTTAAAGTTTTTATAGTTTATTAATTGTAAAACTTTTTGTGTGCTAACAGTTTAAAATATTACATCCTCATAAAAGATGTAAAATAAAAATTTTTATGTATCTGACATATATTTATACGCGTCTCGTACAGAAAAAAAATTATCTGTAATTTGAGATATAAATCAAGAGAACAAGAAATTGAAAAGTTTTGAGATCCTTACTACAATTTCTTTCTATGGTAATATATACGAACTTTTTATAAAATGTATTTATGACAAGGTACGATGCTCCTAATTTCTAACCTTATATGAGATACGCTTCATCCCATCTCGCGATTATCGAAGCTCGCGAGTATCGATACTTTTATCGATTATATTACATCTATAGAAACATAGGTGTCGCTTTCGATGGTTTACAAACGTCAACCCTAACCAAATTATCGATCTAACCTCAAAAATTTGTAAACAAGAGAAAAGGCTACTAAATATATTTTTATCGGTATATAAATACTTTCGATTATATTTATAGAAAATATTGGTATCGCTATAGTTTCGATGATTTATAAATGTCAATTCTAACTTAATCATCAGTCCAAAAGAAATTGGTAAGCAAGAGAAAAGATTACCAAATATTTTTGAAATTTGAAATATTTGCCATTAATATTTAATGAATATTCAATATTAATGGCAAATATTGTTAATTAAATATTAAATTTTCAATATTTCATAAAATATTTGCCACTTATCTCTCAATTAATATTATCATATTTTATTAGATAAAGAACGGTGATGTCAAAAGCTTGAAGAAAAGACTGCTCTTTTTTACGATACTAAACAATGGCATCGCCGTCAACGTCATCGGAAAATCAAACATCGTGGGAACCACATCGACTGACATATCTCAAGCCGTCCTTCGACAGTCACGAATTGGCTCTTGCGAGTCGCAAGGATCTCTGGCACAAGTTCATCATCTTCGACGGCGCCCGGTATGGAAGAACCGACATCCTGCGAGCTGTCATAACCGCCTGCGAACCAGCGATCTTAGTCCCGATTATGTATACCATCGAGGATAAGCAGAAAAGTAGCTTTCTGGCGAAATGCAGCAACAACACCATAGAAAATATAGTCAAGCAAGGACTGTGCGTAACATTGCCAGGTGGTCAAGAACTGTACCTGGACATTGTATTGGGATTTCTCGGCACGAAGGAGCTGCAAGTGAACACGAACAGAGTCATAGCGCAAGCCTTACATTCCAGATACGAACCGATGAAGAAGATATTCAATCTGGACGACTTTGAAAACGAGAAAATCCTGGGTTCGATATTCTGTCCCATTTCGATACCGAAAATTCTGGATCTAGTCTTGCGTTGTAGCAAATTGGGGATTATGGGCAACAGTCGCGAGTCCCAGCAAGCGCGATTGCCCGTTCGCGAATTGAGTATGAAATATAATAAGCTGACGGCTATCATTCTGTTTGACAAGTTCTTCAATTATCATTTGACTAAGCTGGACTTAAGGCACAATCAGATTTTGGATGTGGAATATTTACGTTACTTCTGCGAGTTCAAGATAAGTGAATTATGGTTGGATGGAAATCCATTGTGCACCAAGTATACAAACTCTCAGGAGTACATACAGGCGGTGAAGAACGTTTTTCCGCATTTGCAGAAATTAGACGGAATCGTGATAGGAATGGAGAAGAAATTTGTGCCGAGCGTGCAGAGTAATTATCTCGGTAATGGAACGAAAATATCTCTGATCAAGCAATTTGTCAAGCATTTCTTCACGCTGTACGATCAAGAAGACAGGATAGTTATGAACGGTCTGTATGACAGAAACGCGTTCTATTCCATGACACTAGGTACTGTAACAAATCATGCGCATAAAGAGATTATCAAGACATTCTCCACAAATAGAAACTTGTTGAAATTTGTCGATTATGCTAAATGTAACGAATTCCTATTTTGTGGACCTGAAAAGATAATTAGTGCCTTGCAACGACAGCCACCAACGACGCATAACTTTAAAACATTTCATATTGACTTGTTGTACGAAGAAGATAATTATCTAGCTATTTCGGTGCAAGGATTATTTTCATATCGAGTATTACTCTGCCCCCCTATGTTGTTCAACAGAACTTTTATTATCATTAGAAAGGAAGATAATGAATACTGTATTGTCAATGATCAATATTATGTTGACGGTACACCAGCCAGTGGATTTAACGAAACAAAGTTTGAACAAAAACCCCCGCCTAAATTTACCCCGACAGTACTTAGTGTGTCAGAAAAGGAACAACTGCTTAGATTTCTACGCGAACTTAGTACAATGAATATTCGATATTGTTATAAATATCTTCAAGACGCAGGCTGGGACGTAAGAAATGCTATTACTACATTTATGAAGAATTACGCAGTTAATGATATTCCTCCAGAAGCTTTTCAATAGATTAATAACCACAATAATTTAATGTAATCTAAAAAAAAAAAAAAATGTATAATTTTGTGTAAATATATACATATAATACATATTTTTAAGGGAAAAGATAAGAAGTCTTTCATCGTTTCAATTGTAAAAAAGATTTTATACTTAATATTTACACAAAACTAACAGACTAATATTCTTTGATATTAACAACCTTGCTGCATATTTAACAGAGCGATAGTTTTAGTGATGTAAGGCATCGCATTGACATTGGAATTTACTCCCAACTCAAACACCCTCTGCATCAATGGTAACGCATGCTCTGCAAAAAAAGATATAAGAATTTAAAACTATATTGACACATAAATCAATATCGAGTTATGTAAATTCAATTTTGTCGCAATTTTACCTTGCATGCACAATACAATATCCGGTAATTTTTCCAAAGCTGACATAAGAACGTCCGCTCTATCGCTGTCTAAGCATCTTTGAAACGCAGATAATATAGTCGCATTCGGTGTAGGATGATGCTTTAATGCTCTGGCGAGTAAAGTATGAGCGAGCGTTCTGATATTGCTCTGAGGTGATACGAGCAGTTCCGCTATATTATCAGTTATCGGTTCCAAAACCGAAGGTTTTCGCGACGAAACATGTTCGACCTCTTGAAGTGCGTTGAATACATCTGCGTGGAATAAAAAATTTATTAGAATATTTTTCTTATATTACACATTATCAGAAAGAAGAGCTGGAGACAGTTTGATAACAGAACAGTTATTTTATAAGTAAAAGATCAGATTCGATTCTCGTTTCTCTGTCAGCTCATATAGATTGAAAAAGGAAATTTAAATGAAGAAACCTTTTGTGATAAAAATAAATATAAATAAAAATAGAAAATTGATGTTTCACTGCGCAGTTGCAATGGAACAATAAAATAATCTAAATAAGAATCTAGTATTAACATATTTATCCATTCTACTTGTGCCTGAATAAATTTCTTTTTTTTTATATTTTACATCTTAAAAAATTAAATTATAATTAAATTATATATATATAATATATATATATATATATATATATATATATATATATTGATATTCATATATATACATAATCATAAATGTACATGCATATTCATATATATACATAAACATAAATGTACATGCATATTCATATATATACATAAACATAAATGTACATGCATATTCATATATATACATAAACATAAATGTACATGCATATTCATATATATACATAAACATAAATGTACATGCATATTCATATATATACATAAACATAAATGTACATGCATATTCATATATATACATAAACATAAATGTACATGCATATTCATATATATACATAATCATA